>NW_027507785.1:49317846-49426102 GCF_037356315.1 Lithobates pipiens | reverse complement strand
GTCAACGCGGCGTGAAATGATCAGCCCCCCCCGATATTTACTGACAGTTGTAAAAAAAGAAAAAAAAAATCTAGAATTTTTACAAACTGTCAGTAAATTTACTGGCGGTTGGCAGCCCTGGTCACCGGCTGTGTCCTGCCAGAGTGGCGCAGACACAACTACCCTATGAAAGGGGAAAAAATTCTCATGCTATAGACCAGCGATGGCGAACCTTGGCACTCCAGGTGTTTTGGAACTACATTTCCCATGATGCTCGGCTACACTGCAGAGTGCATGAGCATCATGGGAAATGTAGTTCCAAAACATCTGGGGTGCCAAGGTTCTCCATCACTGCTATAGGCAGAAGCTGCGCCCGTCCATAGGGGGCGACCACCCCCCCCCCCCCCCCAAAGCTAGTCACCAAAAAAAAAAAAAAGTCTAGCACCCCCCCCACCCCCGCAGTTTAGAGTAGGTAAATTTAAACGACCGGGCACTTTTACCCCCTTCCCGCCCAGGCCAATTTTCAGCTCTCAGCGCTGTCACACTGACCCGTATGACATTTTGTATCATTTTGTTTCACAAAAAAAATAGAGCTTTCTTTTGGTGGTATTATATTACCACTGCTGTTCTGCTACTTCCCCCTGTCTTCTATAGCAGGGGGTCTACAAACTTTCTAAACAAAGGGCCGGTTCATTGTCCTTCAGTCTTTAGGGGGGCTGGGCTAGAGCCTTTGGTAGTAAAAAAATAAATAAAAATGCCCTGGTGTCCAATGGGTGTAAACCATGCCCCATTATTGGTATTAGTAGGAGGAATAGTGCCCCATCATTGGTATTAGTGGGAAGAATAGTGCCCCATCATTGGTATTAGTGGGAAGAATAATGCCCCATCATTGGTATTAGTGGGAGGAATAGTGCCCCATCATTGGTATTAGTGGGAAGAATAGTGCCCCATCATTGGTATTAGTGGGAGGAATAGTGCCCCATCATTGGTATTAGTGGGGGAATAGTGCCCCATCATTGGTATTAGTGGGAGGAATAGTGCCCCATCATTGGTATTAGTGGGGGAATAGTGCCCCATCATTGGTATTAGTGGGGGAATAGTGCCCCATCATTGGTATTAGTGGGAGGAATAGTGCCCCATCATTGGTATTAGTGGGAAGAATAGTGCCCCATCATTGGTATTAGTGGGAAGAATAATGCCCCATCATTGGTATTAGTGGGAGGAATAGTGCCCCATCATTGGTATTAGTGGGAAGAATAGTGCCCCATCATTGGTATTAGTGGGAGGAATAGTGCCCCATCATTGGTATTAGTGGGGGAATAGTGCCCCATCATTGGTATTAGTGGGAGGAATAGTGCCCCATCATTGGTATTAGTGGGGGAATAGTGCCCCATCATTGGTATTAGTGGGGGAATAGTGCCCCATCATTGGTATTAGTGGGAGGAATAGTGCCCCATCATTGGTATTAGTGGGAAGAATAGTGCCCCATCATTGGTATTTTTTACTGACGAAACATGGAAAATTTACTGGCAGAGCTCTTCTTTTTTTTTTTTTTTTTACCGGCAACCTGAAAAAATGACAGAACTGCTATTGGAAATGTGATATTTGAACATGATATGGAAACGCTGACAATACCTAGAGCAAAAGTCATTTGCTTGGTTTACACTTAAAAAAAGTCAACGCGGCGTGAAATGATCAGCCCCCCGATATTTACTGGCAGTTGTAAAAACAAAAACAAAAAAAAAAATCTAGAATTTTTACAAACTGTCAGTAAATTTACCGGCGGTTGGCAGCCCTGGTCACCGGCTGTGTCCTGCCAGAGAGGCGCAGACACAACTACCCTATGAAAGGGGAAAAAATTCCCGTGCTATGGGCAGAAGCTGTGCCCGTCCATAGGGGGCGCCCCCCCCCCCAAAAGCTAGTCACCAAAAAAGAAAAAAAAAAAGTCTAGCACCCCCCCCCCCCGCAGTTTAGAGTAGGTAAATTTAAACGACCGGGCACTTTTACCCCCTTACTGCCCAGGCCAATTTTCAGCTCTCAGCGCGGTCACACTTTGAATGACGATTACGCGGTCACCCGTATGACATTTTGTATCATTTTGTTTCACAAAAAAAATAGAGCTTTCTTTTGGTGGTATTATATTACCACTGCTGTTCTGCTACTTCCCCCTGTCTTCTATAGCAGGGGTCTACAAACTTTGTAAACAAAGGGCCGGTTCATTGTCCTTCAGTCTTTAGGGGGGCTGGGCTAGAGCCTTTGGTAGTAAAAAAATAAATAAAAATGCCCTGGCGTCCAATGGGTGTAAACCATGCCCTATTATTGGTATTAGTAGGAGGAATAGTGCCCCATCATTGGTATTAGTGGGAAGAATAGTGCCCCATCATTGGTATTAGTGGGAGGAATAGTGCCCCATCATTGGTATTAGTGGGAGGAATAGTGCCCCATCATTGGTATTAGTGGGAAGAATAGTGCCCCATCATTGGTATTAGTGGGAGGAATAGTGCCCCATCATTGGTATTAGTGGGAAGAATAGTGCCCCATCATTGGTATTAGTGGGAGGAATAGTGCCCCATCATTGGTATTAGTGGGAGGAATAGTGCCTCATCATTGGTATTAGTGGGAGGAATAGTGCCCCATCATTGGTATTAGTGGGAGGAATAGTGCCCCATCATTGGTATTAGTGGGAGGAATAGTGCCTCATCATTGGTATTAGTGGGAGGAATAGTGCCCCATCATTGGTATTAGTGGGAGGAATAGTGCCTCATCATTGGTATTAGCGGGAGGAATAGTGCCCCATCATTGGTATTAGTGGGAGGAATAGTGCCTCATCATTGGTATTAGTGGGAGGAATAGTGCCCCATCATTGGTATTAGTGGGAAGAATAGTGCCCCATCATTGGTATTAGTGGAAGAATAGTGCCCCATCATTGGTATTAGTGGGAGGAATAGTGCCCCATCATTGGTATTAGTGGGAAGAATAGTGCCCCATCATTGGTATTAGTGGAAGAATAGTGCCCCATCATTGGTATTAGTGGGAGGAATAGTGCCCCATCATTGGTATTAGTGGGAGGAATAGTGCCCTATCATTGGTATTAGTGGGAAGAATAGTGCCCCATCATTGGTATTAGTGGGAAGAATAGTGCCCCATCATTGGTATTTGTTGGAGGAATAGTGCCCCATCATTGGTATTAGTGGGAGGAATAGTGCCCCATCATTGGTATCAGTGGGAGGAATAGTGCCCCATCATTGGTATTAGCAGGAAGAATAGTGCCCCATCATTGGTATTAGCAGGAAGAATAGTGCCCCATCATTGGTATTAGCAGGAAGAATAGTGCCCCATCATTGGTATTAGCGGGAGGAATAGTGCCCCATCATTGGTATTAGTGGGAAGAATAGTGCCCCATCATGGGTATTAGTGGGAAGAATAGTGCCCCATCATTGGTATTAGTGGGAAGAATAGTGCCCCATCATTGGTATTAGTGGGAGGAATAGTGCCCCATAGTGGGAGGGAGAGCAGAACAGGCAGACTGAATATTTATCAAACTCCAGCCAATCCCTGGGGAGGTGTACACAGAAGGTGGAGGTGGAGCACATAAGTAGTCTGAGGCCTGAGCAGCCTTCCAGGAGGAGATGGGGGCACAGGTGCTCTAGAGCTGAGGTCCCAGCTAGGCTTAGCTGGGGGGGGGGGGGGGGGGCTATACAAAGGTCCAATGTCCAGGGATTGAGCTAGGCCAGGAAGAAGCTAGCTCAATGAAGAGGGCCAGGAGGAAGCTGGTGGGAAGGACTTCCTGCGGTGGTGTGAGTCTATATCTCCCTCACTAGGAAGAGCTTGGTGGGTATCAGCGGGAGGCATGTCGTTGGCGGAATTGAGGAATCTCGTGGGACAATCATGTGCAGCCAGCAGTGTGTGAAGCACAGCCAGAAGTGGAGGAGTCCTTGTTTCAGTTGCAGTTCACCAGGGGCATTACCATGGGTTGCATTAGGGGTGTGCACCCCAAAGCTCATACACACATGGCTTCCTCTGCAGCCTCAGCTGCACTGGACAGTGAATGAATGGGAAGTGCTCTGTGCATTGTGCCCCATCGTTGGTGTAATTGGGAGGAATTGTGCCCCTTCACTGGTCTCAGTGGTGGTGGTGGTGGTGGGGGGGGGAGGGGTTATGCCCATTGTCAGTATCAATGGATGATACAGTGCCCCAAAGCCTGATAAAAGTAAGCAAAGGGACGTATCTGGCCCCCTGGGCTGCAGTTTGGAGACCACTGCTTAAAGAGTTAGTATTCCTCGATGGGTATTACTTCCTCTTTTGCTCCCTGCAAGGCCTGCAAATTAAAAGCATAATGGGCTGGTATGCATCGCATACCAGCCCATTATATGACACTTACCTGCAAACGAAGCCAGCGCCGTTCCCCTGTGCAGGCCGCGTCCATCTCCGTCCCTCTTCCTTCCGGGGCCGCGGACTCCGGCTCTGTGACTGGACGGATTCGTGTGACGTCACTCCCGCGCACGCGCGTGGGAGCCGTCAGTCACTGCACACGCCGGGGGGGGGGGGGGAAGAAACGGCACAGCGGTCCGTTTCTTCAAAACGCATGCGCCAATGATGACATAGTGAAATATCTCCTAAGCGCCGCACGTTTAGGAGATATTTCCACTACCTATAAGTAAGCCTTATACTAGGCTTACCTATAGATAAAAGTCACACAAAAGGGTTTACAACCACTTTAAGACCATCAGATACAGCTGACGCATTTTGGGTTGCCAGCTGCCTTTAGTGCCGTCAGGAGATGCCCGTTTTTTTATCAAGACTTAACACTAGGGTTGCCACCTTTTCTTCAAGTCAAACCCGAACACTTTAGCGGCGCACAGCAATCTTTTTTTATAGTATAAACTATACATAGATTTTGCAATTAAATCAAATTTCTAATCAAATGAAGTTAACCACAAGAGTCTCCCTTTACATCAGAGTCCACAGAGTCCCCCTTTACATCTGAACTCGCAGAGTTCCCTTTCACTATAAGGTGGGGGGGGGCTCTGCAGACTCTGATATAAGGGAGAACTCTGGGGACTCTGACATAAGTGAGGCTCGGGAACCATGATCTAAGGGGGAACACTGACAACTCTGATGTACGGAGCGGACTCTGATGTAAAGGGGAACACTGTGGCCTCTGGTGTAAAGGGGAACGCCGATGTAAGGGGTGCTCTGAGAACCCTGATTTACCTTACCTCACTCAGAGGCAGGTGAGAGAAGGGGGGAGACTTCAGTCACAGACAGGGATGGATGGTGAGCTCACTCACCCCTTGGCAGCCAGCACCTCTCATCTAGGTGTAGCTGAGGCTGCTGGACTTCAAATTTCTGACCCCCATTTTCCTTTTCTGAGGCACAGCGCCAGGGACTGTGGGCAGACAAAGAGGTGTAGGGGTGGGAGGAAGAGGAGCAGATCAAGCCCTCTCTCCTTTCCTGTCTGTGTGTGTGTGTGTGTGTGTGGGGGGGGGGGGGGGTATGGTTTGTTAATGCTGGCTTTGAGCAGTGTAAAAGAGAGTGTAACAGACACTCTCGGCTTAGACAACTGCAGCCAACAACCCTGCTGGAAAGCCACAGTCTGGTCTGAATAATGTGTCTGGGTTGCAGGTGGTCTGAAATCGGAACGCATGATTCCAAACCCGAACTGTCCGGGTGAATCCCGGACAGG
Organism: Lithobates pipiens; assembly: GCF_037356315.1. NCBI lineage: Eukaryota > Metazoa > Chordata > Amphibia > Anura > Ranidae > Lithobates > Lithobates pipiens. Next base: position 49,420,437 of record NW_027507785.1, on the reverse strand, counting down.
TGGCAACCCTACTTAACACATGCCCCTTAGAGCTATCTGTTGTGGTTTTTATCTATTATCAACTGCTCAAGCCCTGAGATAGGGGGAGGATTCCCCCCCCCCCCCCCCAAAAAAAAAAACACATTGGTTGTATCTGTTGCTTTTAACCAGTGAATGTTTCAAAAAGTCCTTCAAGTGAAATGAACTTTTACCACAGAGAAAGTGTACTGTATCTGCTGCAATTCTTACGGGCTTGCCCACAGTTGGTGCCGGGAACTGTACCGTAGTGAATCGGTGGGTGGCGTCACATGAAATCATCATAAGGTAGGGATCTTCACCCTTGTCATAGTAATGATCTTGTCCATTTTTTTTACATAAAGGACAACTCCAATTCCAAAACAATTGGGGCGCTGTGTAAAATCTACATAAAAAACAGAATACAAATCACAATAGAAAATAGAACACGTATCTGATGTATAATTTTAAGAAAAAAATAAGGTCATTATGAAACTGATGGCAGCAACATGTCTCAAAAAAGTTGGGGTGGGGCCGTGTTCTGCACGGTGTAGAGCACCCTCTTCTTTTAACCACTTCAATACCGGGCACTTAAACACCTTCCTGCCCAGACCAATTTTAAGCTTTCAGCGCTGATGCACTTTGAATGACAATTGCGCGGTCATGCTACACTGTACCCAAATGAAATTTTTATCATTTTTTTCCCACAAATAGAGCTTTCTTTTGGTGGTATTTGATCACCTCTGCGGTTTTTATTTTTTGCGCTACAAATAAAAAAATACCGAAAATTTTGAAAATAAAAATGTTTTTTTTTGTTTCAGTTTCAAAACTTTGTAAATAAGTACGTTTTCTCCTTCACTGATGGGCACTGATGGGGCTACACTGATGGGCACTGATAAGGCGGCACTGATGGGCACCAATGTGGCACCAATGAAGTGGCACTGATAGGCGGCACTGATAGGCGGCACGGATGGGCGACACGGATGGGCGACACGGATGGGCGACACGGACGGACACTGATAGGTGGCACAAATTGGCACTGATAGCTGGCACGGATGGGCGGCACGGATGGGCGGCACAGATGGGCATGGATAGGCGGCACAGATGGGCATGGATAGGCGGCACAGATGGGCATGGATGGGCACGGATAGGCGGCACAGGTGGGCACTGATAGGCGGCACAGGTGGGCACTGATAGGTGGCACAGGTGGGCACTGATAGGCGGCACAGGTGGGCACTCATAGGCGGCACAGGTGGGCACTCATAGGCGGCATTGGTGTTATACTATAGTAATGGATGCCAATCAGTGCCAAACAATAATGCATGCCAATCAGTGATGCCCATTGTGGGCACTGATTGGCATCCATTATGGGCACTGATTGGCACCCATTGTGCTGACTGGCATCCCTGGTGGTCTAGGGAGGATTACCTTTTCCCTGGTGGTCTGGTGGCGTCCCTGGTGGTCCAGTATGGGCATCCTCGGGGGGGCTGTGCTGATAATCGATCAGCACAGACCCCCTCTGTCAGAGGAGCAGCCGATCGGCTCTCCTCTACTCGCGTCTGACAGACGCGAGTGAGGGAAAGCCGATCACCGGCTCTTCCCATTTACACTGTGATCAGCCGTGATTGGACACGGCTGATCACGTGGTAAAGAGTCTCCGTCGGAGACTCTTTACCGAGATCGTAGTTGCCGGGTGTCAGACTGACCCCGGGGGCGCGCAGCGGCTCATAATCCTGATCACGTCATATGACGTCCGGTCAGGATTATGAAACCACTTTGCAGCCGTCAATTGCCTATAGGGCGGGCGGCAAGTGGTTAATAACACTCTGTAAACATCTGGGAACTGAGGAGACCAGTTGCTGGAGTTTTGTGAGAGGAATGTTGTCCCATTCTTGCCTGATACAGGGTTCTATTAAAAATGTGTTATAATGATTTATACGTGCCTTCAAAGTCCATTTCTTTCTATTCTTCGATTGATCATTACTAGGATGTGGCACTTTTTGTCTAGGGTGTTCTGATTGCCCCCCCCCTCCCCCCAGGGCATAGCAATCAATCTCTTTTTGATATAGGATTCTAACTGCTCAACAGTCCTGGGTCTTCTTTGTCGTATTATTTGTTTCAAGATTGCGACAAATTTTTTCAGTTGGTGAAAGGTCTAAACTGCAGGCAGGCCAGTTCAGCACCTGGACTGTTCCACTGGGAAGCCATGCTGTTTCCATAGATGCAGTATGCGGTTTAGCATTGTCCTGCTGAAATCTGCAAGGCCTTCCCTGAAAAAGATGGGATGGAAATGCTACTCTAATGGCGCGTACACACGACCGGACTTTTTCAACTGGACTAGGTACGACGGTCTTCCCGACGGACTTTCGGCAGAGTTCCGATGGACTTTCCGAACTTGGCCACACACAAGGCCACACACAAGGCCACACCAAAGTCCGACGGATTGGAACACGATGACGTACGACCGGACTTTTTTGACGGACTAGGTACGACGGTCTTCCCGATGGACTTTCTGAACGAACGGACTTGACCACACACAAGGCCACACACAAGCACATCAAAGTCCGACGGATTGGAACACGATGATGTATGACCGGACTTTTTCGACGGACTAGGTACGACGGTCTTCCCGATGGACTTTCTGAATGAACGGACTTGGCCACACACAAGGCCACACACAAGCACACCAAAGTCCGACGGATTTGAACGTGATGGCGTACGACCGGACTAGAATAAGGAAGTTCATAGCCAGTAGCCAATAGCTGCCCTAGCGTCGGTTTTCGTCCATCGGACCAGCATACAGACGAACTGATTTTTCAACCGGACTCGAGTCCGTCGGAAAGATTTGAAACCTGTTTTAAATCTAAAATCCATCAGATTTTTAGACAGCAAAGGTCAGATGAAGCCCACACACGATCGAATTGTCCGGCAAGTTCGTTCCGTCGGACCTAGTCCATCGCTAAAAAAATTCCGGTCGTGTGTACGTGGCTTAAAACCGGGATCTATCTTTTAGCATTGATGGTGGATCTCCAACTGTACAAGCTGCCCATTCCATACATAATAGCGCCCCCTGCCCTCCCCATACCATCGGAGACGGAGGCTTTTGAACTGAGAGCCGATAACAAGTCAGAAGGTCCCTCTCCTTTTTGGTCAGGAGGAACGTGGCACCCATGGTTGCCCAAAAAGAATGTCAAGTTTCGAATTTGTCTGACCATCAGAACAACTTTCCACGTTGCAACAGACCATTTTAATTGAGCTTTGGCCCAGAGAAGATGGCGGCGTTTCTGGATCATGTTCAGATATAGCTTCTTCGTTGCGTGATAGAGCTTTACCTCGTATGTTTGGATGGTGAGGCGGACTGTGTTCACAGTCCGTGATATTTGGAAGTATTCCTGAGCCCAAGCAGTGATGTCCCTCACAGAATCATGCCTTGGTTTAATGTAGTGCCCGTCTGAGGGCCCCCGAAGATCATCGTCATCCAATTTTGCATTTCGCGTTGTTGTCCCTTCCGCACAGAGATTTCTACAGATTCTTAAAATCTTTCGATGATATTATGCACTGTAGATGATTTTAAGTCTTTGCAATTTTACGTTGGGGAAACATTATTCTGAAATTGTTCAACAATTTTTAGACACAGTTTTTTCACAGATTGGTGAACCACTAGCCCATCTTTACTTCTGAGACACTCTGACTCTCTAAGCCCTTGTACACACGGTCGGATATTCCGATGAACAATGTCCGATAGGACCGTGTTGTCGGATAATCCGACCGTGTGTGGTCTCCATCGGACTGTTTCCGTCGGACTATCCGACGGACCAAGTTTTCCAACTTGGCTATAAAATTTTCCGACAACATGATCCAATCGGACTTTGTCCGATCGTGTGTAGAGAATTCCGATCGGACAAAGTGCCACGCATGCTCAGATCAAATTCCTACACCAAAGCTATTGGCTACTAGCCTGAACGTAGTCCCATCGTAACGAAATAACGTCATCACGTTCCGAAAGATCAGATTTTCCTGACAACTTTGTCCGACCGCGTGTATGCAACACCAGTTTCAGACAAAAGTTTTCGGAATGTCCGACCGTGTGTACAAGGGCTAAGATGTTCTTCATCTACTCAATCGTGTTACTGAGCTGTTCAGTTGCAAAATGTTCTAGTTCTTCCTTGTTATGCCGCGTACACACGATCGAATTGTCCGGCGTACTTAGTCCGATGAAACCCATTTCACCGGACAATCCGATCGTGTGTGGGCTTCAGCGGACTTTTCCAACGTGAAGTCCGGTGGACTTATGTCGCGTACACACGATCAAACAAGCGGGTGGAAAAGTCCGGCAAACTCAAGTCCGCCGGACAATCCCCCCGTATACTTTTTTGACCCGAAAGTACTGCGGACTTAGAATGCCGTGTTGCACTCCAATCTTCCCGCCGGACTCGCATTTCGGCGGACAATCCGGCCGTGTGTATGCCAGTCCGCCGTACTTTTGAAATGAGCGGACTTTTCCCGCCCGGAGAAAAATCCGCTCATTTTGAGCGAGTCTCCAGGTAGGCGGGGCCCGCGAAGGAGACGCCGCCGGCCCCGCCACCTGGTATGGACTTAAAGGGGAACCCCAGCGCCGAAAAAAATTGGCGCGGGGGTCCCCCCAAAGTCCACAACAGACCCTTGTCCGAGCACGCTACCCGGCCGGCCAGGAAAGGAGGGGCGAGCGAGCGCCCCCCCCCCCGAGCCGTACCAGGCCGCGTGCCCTCAACATGGGAGGTGCCTTGGGGAAGGGGGGGGCCGCGCGGCCTCCCCACCCCAAAGCACCTTGTCCCCATGTTGATGAGGACAAGGGCCTCTTCCCGACAACCCTGGCCGTTGGTTGTCGGGGTCTGCGGGCGGGGGGCTTATCGGAATCCGGGAGCCCCCTTTAATAAGGCCGGGCCCCCACCCTATGTGAATGAGTATGGGGTACAATGTACCCCTACCCATTCACCTGTAAAATAAAGTACAAAAAAAACCACAACACACGAGATAAAATAGTTTATTGCACAGCTCCGGGGGTCTTCCGTCTTCGGGGGTCTTCCCGCCGGACTCCTCCGCTATCTTCTTGTAGCTCTTTTGCTAGCGGAGGAGCCCGGCTTTCTTCCTCGCCGCCGGCCTCTTCTTCCGAGTTCGGGGGTCTTGTCCCCCTCTTCGGTTCTTCTGCCGGGCCACCGCGCCTTCTTATAGCTCTTTTACAGGCGGTGGCCCGGTCCTCTGTCGCCGCCGCCGTACGTCGGACAGTCGGACAGACGGCTACGTGTGTACGCGGCTTAAGAAAGTATTTTTGCACTCCAATCTTCCCGTCGAACTTGGGTTTCAGAGGACAATACGTTCGTGAGTATGCTAGTCCGGCTTCTGCGGACTTTCTCAGCGTAAAGTCCGGCGGACTTGGGTTTTCAACGGACAATACGTTTGTGAGTATGCTAGTCCGGCAGACTAAGAATGACGCATGCTCAGAAGCAAGTACGAAAAAGGAAGCTATTGGCTACTGGCTATTGAACTTCCTTTTTCTAGTCCCGTCGTACGTGCTGTACGTCATCACGCTAACAAACGCAGGACTTTCTGTGTGTCCGTGTGTGTCCAAGTCCGTTCGGTAGAAAGTCCACCGGACTATCCGCCGGATTGTTTGCCGGACTAAGTACGCCGGACAATTCGCTTGTGTGTACGCGGCATTAGTAGCACTTACTTTGCCAGCTTTGTGTTGCCCTGTCCCAACTTTTTTTGAAATGGGTTGCTGCCATCAATTTCAGAATGACCTTATTTTTTTCTTAAAATGGTCCATTTGCTCAGGTTAAACATTTGTTATGTTTTCTATTTTCTATTGTGAATAAAATTTGGGTTTATGAGACTTGAATGTCAATGCATTCTGTTATTATGTCGATTTTACACAGAACCCTAACTTTTTTTTTGGAATTGGGGTTGTAAAAACATCACAACGTTTTGGGACTTTGCAGGATTCATATTTTCGAGACACTCACCTTAAAAAAGGGATCCTGCAAGGTTGGCCTGTGATGGTCATCGATGCCTGTTATTTTATGTGATTAAAGGATAAGATTATCACTATACCGAGGTGTTCTGGTGAAGATCCCTATTTTACAAACTATTGTACCAGCCTTTCCTTCGTACACAACCAAGATTTACCATCTGGCGAGCATTTCCTTTCTCGCTATCAGAGAGCCTAGGACCAGAACAGGGTCCACCCATACTATACTTCAAACACAAATTTGCTTCTCTGAAGGAAAAATCCTTTCATGGTAGATCCATCGGGAGCCAATTTTCACTTCAGTCAGTCCAGCGCTAGCACACACATCACACACATCACAGAATGAGTAGGGAATCTTCTCCAACAACCTCCTGCTCACTCTGTCCATTAATAATAGAGGCAGGGCCGTCTTTAAGGCAGGGCAAAAGGGGCAGCTGCCCTGGGTCCTGTCATTGTTGTGGGGCCCAAAACAGCTGCCTCATACTTGCTAAATATCAAGGTTTAAATTCCCTTGTCCCTTGAAATTTTATTCCTGTGCTGTGTCCCGATATCTCAGTGTGAAGTGCTGCTACTAATGCTGCCCAGCTCTGCCCTATTGTTGTGTGCAGATGACTCACCTGCAGACCCTGTGTTTACATGTAAATAACCGACATTCATATGTAAATAGCGGCGACAATACTGAGTAAATAGCTGTGGCTGGCAGCATTGATATGTAAATAAAGGCGTCATTCCTATGTATATCATGCTCCCCTGCTGTGATGAGGTGATGTGCTGTAACCTCTAGCAACTAATCAGTGAGTCATAATGTCTGCTGTAACCTCTAGCAACTAATCAGTGAGCCGCAATGTCTGCTGTAACCTCTAGCAACTAATCAGTGAGCCGCAATGTGTGCTGTAACCTCTAGCAACTAATCAGTGAGTCATAATGTCTGCTGTAACCTCTAGCAACTAATCAGTGAGCCGCAATGTCTGCTGTAACCTCTAGCAACTAATCAGTGAGCCGCAATGTGTGCTGTAACCTCTAGCAACTAATCAGTGAGTCATAATGTCTGCTGTAACCTCTAGCAACTAATCAGTGAGCCGTAATGTGTGCTGTAACCTCTAGCAACCAGTCAGTAAGCAGTAATGATATGCTGTAATTGCTGGCAACCAATCGCAATTGCTGCCTGATCTGATACAGAAAACTGATTTTAAGTCAAGCTGCTATTTATTGTATGTCTCAGAGTAGGTGGAGAGGGAAATTGCATGGGGGGGGGGGCCTCAAGAAAAATTTTGCCCAGGGTCCAATCTATATTAAAGACGGCCCTGAATAGAGGGACTGTCCATGGATTCTGATCTTGTGTCCACCATAGGCAGGTTGGTGAGTGCCAGGGAGACTATCCTCAAGGACACAAAAAGGATGTCCTGAATTCAACAGGAACGCAGTCCAACTGCCCTTACAGTGTATGTTCAGGCATTACCCATTGTGAGATGGAAGACTCAGGATCACCAGTTCGCAGCTTGTAAGGCTCGGTTCACACAGGAGGCGGCACGACGCGGCACGACTTGCCGCGCCGCGACCTGACAAGTCGCCCCCGTTCTGTACTACGGAACCGTTCTAAGAGGAGCGACTCAAGTCGCTCCGACTTAGAAAAAAGGTTCCTGTACTACTTTTGGCATGACTTCGGGCGACTTGCATTGACTTCTATACAGAAGTCATTTTGCAAGTCGCCGCTGAGGTCTCGGCAGGTCGCGGCGCTGCAAGTCGTGCCGCATCGTGCCGCCTCCTGTGTGAACCGAGCCTAAAAGTTAAACTGTCTTTATTGTTTTCAAAACAAAGCAAACTAAACGACTTTCTTCAGCCAATTTGTAAATGCAAACCACAATTCTTGTAAACTGAAAACAAAGCAATGGCTCACCGCCAGTATACCAGTCCCACACCAGGGTTTAGGCTCCCATCTGCTTCAGGGTGCTGCAGGAATTCAGCAAACAGCGTCTCCAGTCAGTCTATACTTTTTCACAGCTGTAAATAACACCACTCCAGCTCACAGACAGGTGCTGACTTCTTCCTGCTCCTCCCCAGTAGGTGGGTTAAACCTTTCGGGGACCGGAGTCCCTCTAATCATGATAGGAGGCTCTTTCCCATCCAAAGTCTCTCCGAGCCCTCCACATTCTGGATCCCATATAAGGACTTAGCAATCTTGGGCAAACAGCAAGTCATTAAACCCCTTTCCACAAGGAACCCCTCACCTTGCATAGACGAGAACCCCTGATTACTCCAAACTGCATGTCCTGACCACGCTTCTGCTTCTGTTCCTGACTGAACTCCTGTGCATGATCCTGGTTCTGGCTCCTGACTCTGCTTTCTGTTCTGCTCACCTGTCAAGATCTGCCTGTGCATCTGGAGATATACTTCTCTTACTGGTACCTCTACACGGTCATCTAGAGCAGTGGTCATCAACCCTGTCCTCAGGGCTCACTAACAGGCCAGGTTTTATGTATTACCTGGAGGGAGATGCAGACTAGAATACTGCAATCACTGAGCAGCAAATGATATCACCTGTGATGTATTTCAGTTATATTGCAAACCTGGCCTGTTGGTGGGCCCTGAGGACAGGGTTGATGACCACTGATCTAGAGTGTCTTCTGCCCTGCTAACACTGTTGCATGGTCAAGTCCCTTTCTTTTGCCTCATCTACTCAGTTCTTCAGGCAACTCCTATCTTCTACCCAGGGCCGTCTTTAAGGCATAGCAAAAGGGGCAGCTGCCCTGGGCCCTGTCATTGTTGTGGGGCCCAAAACAGCTGCCTCATACTTGCCAACTATCCAGGTTTAAATTCCCTTGTCCCTTGAAGTTTTATTCCTGTGCTGTGTCCCGATATCTCAGTGTGAAGTGCTGCTACTAATGCTGCCCAGCTCCGTCCTATTGTTGTGTGCAGATGACTCACCTGCAGATCCTGTGTTTACATGTAAATAACCGCCATTCTTATGTAAATAGCGGCGACAATACTAAGTAAATAGCTGCAGGCAGCGGCATTGATATGCAAATAAAGGCAGCATTCCTATGTATATCATGCTCCCCTGCTGTAAAGGAGGTGATGTGCTGTAACCTCTAGCAACTAATCAGTGAGCCGTAATGTGTGCTGTAACCTCTAGCAACCAGTCAGTAAGCAGTAATGATATGCTGTAACCTCTGGCAACCAATCTCAATTGCTGCCTGATCTGATACAGTAAACTGATTTTAAGTCTAGCTGCTAGTTATTGTATGTCTCAGAGCAGGTGGAGAGGGAAATTGCATGGGGGGGGCCCAAGAAAATTTTTGCCCAGGGTCCAATCTATATTAAAGACGGCCCTGCTTCTACCACTAAGTGGCCGGGAACTTAACTTGGTGGTACTAGATATGAGAAGGGAAACCCAGGGTCAGGTTATGGGTATATGGGGTATCTAAGCCAATGGACAGGGGTTTTCTTGAATCCCATGGCCTGCTGGGAGAACCTATATAGCGGGGGGGTGAGGTCAGGTGATCTATGTTCTGTGGACGTGTGCCCTGGGCTTCTAGGCCAGAGATTGGGCTAGACATCTGGCTGCCAGGCTGTGTGAGGGCCTATCCAGAAGTAAGAGGGCAGCACAAGGTTGGGATTGAGGTTTGCAGTCCAACTGAAAGTGACGGTTCTGTGGGCCGGAGAACCCGAGGTAGAAGGAAAGCTGTCACCACTAAGGGACCAACCACCTTTACCAGGGACCACAGTGAGCAACCGATGCAAGTACCAGAGCAGTACTCTCACCGAACGGGCACGGTGGTGAATCGGGAAACTTCAGGTCGGTGATCAAGTCAGGGACCCCACCAGCGGAGGTGATACTTGCAGAGCAGCCTTGTGAGTCAGGCCAGGGATCGAGCTGGTCAGCAGGAGTGAAGCTTGAGAGGTATCTGGAGTGCCAAGCTAGGGACCCAGCAGGGAAGCGTGGGCGACGCTTGAAGGAGATACCACCGCAAAAGCCTTGAGGAGCTCACGAGTCAGTGAATCAGAGAGTCCATTGAGAGACCAGGAGCTCAAGGGGCTGAAGAACTACAAGTAGAAGTTGTAGTGAACCTGAGCAGGGGTGGACTGACCATTGGGCTACTCGGGCACTGCCCGAGGGCCCCATGCCACTAGGGGGCCCCATCAGGGTTGCCAGCCTCATTAAAACCAGGGAAACTATGTAAAAATCTGTGTTTTTTTTTTTACATTTGTCTCTGAAATGTCCCTTACCAACATCCTTTTGGTCTAAAAATCCTTAGATTATAGCTGCCCCACCTCTCCAGTACCTTCTCTGCCAATAGAAACATGTCTGTGTATACTGTGTGATTGTATACTGTGTGTGTTTGTGTATACCATGTGGCCCCATAATGTCCAATTGCCTGGGTCCCCCATAATCTCCTATTGCTGGGGGCCCCATAATCTCTTATTGCCCAGGGGCCCCATGAGTTGTCAGTCCGCCCCTGAACCTGAGTGAACTGTTGAACTTTGTGTTAGGAACTGTTAAAGCGGAGGTCCACCCTAAAATGGACCTCCGCTCATCTGATCCCTCCCCCCCTCCGGCGCCACAATCGGCACCTTTCAGGGGGGAGGGGGGTGCAGTTACCTGGATAATCCAGGTAACTGCACCCACTTCCGGGCTAGCTGCCTGCGGAACGAGCGTAGGTTACGCCCCCGTTCCGCAAGCGCCCGCCCCCTTCAGCAAGTGCCCCGCTGCCTGCTGGGAAACACACAGCTCCCAGAGGCAGCGGGGACCGTCCGGATTGCGCCGCGCGGCTCGCGCATGCGCAGTAGGGAACCGGGAAATGAAGCCGAAAGGCTCCATTTCCTGATTCCCATACCCAAGATGGCGGCGGGACCCGGCCGCCGAGCGAGCGATCGGCTTCGGGTGCCGACATCGCGGGCGCGCTGGACAGGTAAGTGTCACTATTTAAAAGTCAGCAGCTGCAGTATTTGTAGCTGCTGGCTTTAAAAAAAAAAAAAAAAACGCGGAGTCCCGGTGGACTCCCGCTTTAAGTACTGTTGCCATAGGAGACAGAAATCCTGCACGTGCAGAAGTGGCGCCTTGCTGGGGCCTTTCCCTGTAGGGCTGTCCTCCTATTGTTGTCTCAGAGTTTGCTAAATTGAAATTGCAACCACTTAAGGGTGTCCTGGCCCTAACCCTCTTTCCCTTCAAAATATAAAAGGACTGTTAAAAGGAATAAAACCTCTTTTGCATCCAAGAAGTGTCTGGTGCCCAATGACTTTGATCATCTTTGCACCCACTATGCCTCCCAACCCACTACATATGGAAGGATGCCAGCTGTCTTTAGCCTCAAATGTTCTCATTAAGCTGGAAGAGGTTAGAGACCTTGCTACACACATAAATATCTGAAAAGTGTGGCGTGTATTTGTATTCAGCCCCCCTTCACTCTGATACCCCTAACTAAAATCTAGTGGAACCAATTGACTTCAGAAGTCAACTAGTTAGTAAATAGAGTCCACCTGTGTGTCATTTAATCTCAGTATAAATACATCTGTTCTGTGAAGCCCTCAGAGGTTTGTTAGAGAACCCCATGGAAGAAACAGCATCACGAAGGCCAAGGAACACACCAGACAGGTCAGGGATAAAGTCGTGGAGAAGTATAAAGCAGGGTTAGGTTATGAAAAATTATCCCAAGCTTTGAACATCTCACGGAGTTCTGTTCAATCCATCATTGGAAAATGGAAAGAGTATGGGCACAACTGCAAACCCCTGATGAAGTCACGTGACCGTGACGAACACGCGTCGGGACGCTACCGGAAGTGACGCAATCGAGCTCGAGGCTCGTTTATACACTGCATTTGAAACTTGTCTGCTTGTGAGTACATTACTGTTTTACTGTAATAAATCATATGTGTTGAGAATTACTACACTATGGGGCTCCCTTCCTCCTTATTTCTTTAACCCCTTACATATGCACCAATTGCCGAGGTAAACCTACACCCCCCCCCCCCCCCCCCACGCTGAGTGCTGCTGAGCAAATACTTAAAGGGACCAACACAGCGTGATAGGCAGGAGACGCCAGGATCCGTGGATACCAGGATCTGTAAATATCGGGACAAGACCTCGAGGGATAAAGTACAGGAGTTCTGAGGATATACATATCACACGCTGTTACCTTACAGCTGTAAGGTAAGGGGACACCCATACTCCAACCACACAGGACCACGTGGGATATATTCACCTCTTTCACCACCATCACCGATTATATTGCTCTGTGCACTTATATACAGACACGGACATTATATGCGATTTGTCGATATATGCGACTTTTGACATAATCGCCACCGATTATCGCACAAAGCAGAATGGTCACACTCTGATATATGCTATTGTTATTTTTTATATAATTTCTTGTAGGTATCGTACACAGTTTTTTGATTAGTTTGTGGGATTTTCTTTACTCCCTTAACACCAATATTACTTATGCGTTTATTTTGATTTTCTGTCATTTTTTGCACAATTGAACTATTGAGCTGTTCACGGTCGCAGGAATATTGTTTTGATGATTATATGGTAGAGAACACCCGCACGGACCTTGTTCTACCACTTCTGTGACACTAGCACTTTATGCGACTTCTGGCAGCTACAACTCACCATTTCTTGCACATACGTTTTATCGAGTTGGTGATTGTTTTATACATATTATCCTATTTACCTTATTGTGTAACAGAATATTCCACACACCTTCTCACCTTTAGCACTGGCACTTCATGCGATTTTGTCAGCGTGAACAAATCGCACTGCGATTCACTATTCTTTGTGACTGCTTTATATATATTGTTTTATTTAATCTATGGTGTAGTTAATACTTTCATGATTCTATTTATTGTCTAGCACTGGCACTTTATGCGATTCTGTCAGTTATAAAATCGCATTAGGGATTACTTATTCCAAGTATTGCAATTTTTTCTTGTTTTCTTACTCATTACATTTGTCTCCTATCTTGAATATCATCATGCTATAGTGGTGAGAGTTGTCCACCACCCCCTTATAAAAATACGCACAACTTTTTATATACCTTTCTCTTACTGTATACGGGAATATATATATCACGCACAATCTTAGTGCCTATAGAATTTATTAAGCCTCCTAGGCCAACTCCCTATTATAGTACCGCGCATCACTACTTTTTTACCTTTTTACAACTGCAAACCTACCAAGACATGGCCGTCCACCTAAACTGACCGGGCCGGGCAAGGAGAGCATTCATCAGAGAAGAGCCAAGAGGTCCATGGTAACTCTGGAGGAGCTGCAGAGATCCACAGCTCAGGGGGGAGAATCTGTCCACAGGACAACTATTAGTCGTCTCTCCACAAATCTGCCCTTTATGGAAGAGTGACAAGAAGAAAGACATTGGAGAAAGAAAGTCATAAGAAGTCCTGTTTGCAGTTTGTAAGAAGCCATGTGGGGGACACAGCAAACATGTGGAAGAAGGTGATCTGGTCAGATGAGACCAAAATTTAACTTTTTGGCATAAAAGCAAAACGCTATGTGTGGGGAAAACTAGCACTGCCCATCACCCTGAACACACCATCCCCACCGTGAAACATGGTGGTGGCAGCATGATGTGGTGGGGATGGTTTTTCTTCAGCAGGGACAGGGAAGCTGGTCAGAGTTGATGGGAAGATGGATGGAGCCAAATACAGGACAATCTTAGAAGAAAACATGTAAGCCCTTGTACACACGGTCGGAGATTCTGACAACCAAATCCTTCGGATTTTGTCCAACGGATTTTGTCCGAAACTGTTGCATACACACGGTCGGACAAAGTTGTCGGAAAATCCGACGTGATGACGTAATTTCGTTAGGATGGGACTACGTTCAGGCTAGTAGCCAATAGCTTTGATGTAGGAATTTGATCTGAGCATGCGTGGCACTTTGTCCGATCGGAATTCTCTACACATGATCGGAGTATGTCCGATCGGAGCATTTTGTCTGAAAATTTTACCAACAAGTTGGAAAACTTGGTCCATCGGATACTCCGACGGAAACAGTCCGATGGAGACCACACACAGTCGGAATATCCGACAAAACGGTCCGATCGGACACATTCCGTCGGAATCTCCAACCGTGTGTACAAGGGCTTAGAGTCTGCAAAAGACTTGAGACCGGGGCGGAGGATCACCTTCCAGCAGGATAACGACCCGAAACATCCAGCCAGAGCTACAATGGAATGGTTTAGATCAAAGCATATTCATGTGTTAGAATGGCTCAGTCAAAGTCCAGACCTAAATCTAATTGAAAATCTGTGGCAAGACTTGAAAATTGCTGATCACAGACGCTCTCCATCCAATCTGACAGAGCTTGAGATATTTTGCAAAGAAGAAGAATGGGCAGAAATGTCCCTCTCTAGATGTGCAAAGCTGGTAGAGACATCCCCAAAAAGACTTGCAGCTGTAATTGCAGGGAAAGGCGGTTCTACAAAGTATTGATTCAGCACACCAAACTTTTTCGAATATTTATTTGTAAAAAAAATTTGAAAACCATTTATAATTTTCCTTCCACTTCAAAATGATGTGCCACTTTGTGTTGGTCTATCACATAAAATCCCAAATAAAATACATTGAGGTTTTTGGTTGTAACGTGACAAAATGTGGAAAATTTCAAGGGGTATGAATACTTTTTCAAGGCCCTGTATATGTGGCTTTTATTTATTTTGCCACAATGTTCACTTTAGTTGGTCCTCATGCTGTGTGGATGGCTACTTTATGCCCAAGGAAGTAACTCCTAGACAGGGGCGGACTGACAACTCATGGGGGCCCCCGGGCAATAGGAGATTATGGGGCCACACAGTATACACAAACACACACAGTATACAATCACACAGTATACACACAGACATGTTTCTATTGGCTGAGAAGGTACTGGAGAGGTGCCGCAGCTATAATCTCTGGATTTTTTGACAAAAAGGATGTCGGTAAGGGACATTTCAGAGAGAGATTTAAATAAAACACAGATTTTTACATACTGTCCCTGGTTTTACTGAGGCTGGTAACCCTGATGGGGCCCCCTAGTGGCCAGGGGCCCTCGGGCAGTGCCCGAGTGCCCGAATGGTCAGTCCACCCTGCCTAGACAATATATATATATATATTTTATTTTTTTTCATTTTGGATAGAGAAGGGTTCAAACCTCCATCATTTCCCATCACGAAAAAGAAAGTTGGAGGAACTGTCACCAAACAGAGGGACGTCCTCCCTCAGACAGCTGTCACGGGAACAGATGTCTCCCATCGGAAGATTTTATGCTCTGGTTTCAACAGAAATATGCTGGATTTCCCGTCATGCCCTATCCAAGGGAAAGAAAAGAGGGGGTGTGTCTTGTTTTTTTGAACACATTCAGTCCAATTAGCAGGCCGCTGGACGGGGGGTGGAGCTGGGGAGCTGCAGGACACAACAATGGTGTCACCATGCTGGCTTTGGAATGTGGCACGGAATGTGCAAATCATTCATCAGCCTGGCAAAACAGAATGGCAAGTTAAACAGTTCCCGTGTATATATATATATATTTCAGCTCTGCAGGTGTCCAGACTGGTGTGAGTTTTATTCCTCCAACCTGAACACAGAGGGTATGGAGATGAGAGCCTGTATACTGATCAGAGGGGGGCACAGAGGGTATGGAGATGAGAGCCTGTATACTGATCAGAGGGGTGCACAGAGGGTATGGAGATGAGAGCCCGGATACAGATCAGAGGGGACACAGAGGGTATGGAGATGAGAGCCTAGACATGGATCAGAGGAGGCACAGAAGGTATGGGTATAAGAGCCCGGATACTGATCAGAGGGGGGCACAGAGGGTATGGAGATGAGAGCCTGTATACTGATCAGAGGGGTGCACAGAGGGTATGTAGATGAGAGCCCGGATACAGATCAGAGGGGTGCACAGAGGGTATGGAGATGAGAGCCTGTATACTGATCAGAGGGGTGCACAGAGGGTATGGAGATGAGAGCCCGGATACAGATCAGAGGGGACACAGAGGGTATGGAGATGAGAGCCCGGATACTGATCAAAGGGGGGCACAGAGGGTATGGAGATGAGAGCATGGACACTGATCAGAGGGGGGCACAGAGGGTATGGAGATGAGAGTCTGGATACTGATCAGAGGGGGGCACAGAGGGTATGGAGATGAGAGTCTGGATACTGATCAGAGGGGTGCACAGAGGGTATGGAGATGAGAGCCCGGATACAGATCAGAGGGGACACAGAGGGTATGGGGATGAGAGCCTGGTGATATCACAGGTGAGCAATCACAGGAAGTCTAATGCCGCGTACACACGAGTGGACTGTATGGCGTACTTAGTCCGTCATACAATCCGACGGACAGTCCGTCATACTTTCGAATGAACGGACTTGACCACACACGGATACACAAACAGTCCGTTGAAAGCTTGCGCGATGACGTGTACAGCACGTATGACGGGACTAGAAATAGGAAGTCCAATACACAGCAATGCAACCTTTCGCCGTGTAAATCCTTTCTGAGCATGCGTCATTCTTAGTCCGTCGAACTAGCCTACTCACGAGCGGATTGTCCGCTGAAACCAAAGTATGACGGACAGAATTACGGAAAATCTGAAATACTTAGTCCGCCAGACTGCACGCTGAAAAAGTCCGCTGAAGCCCACACACGAGCGGATTGTCCGCTGAAATGTGTTTCGACGGACTAAGTAGGCCATACAGTCCGCCCGTGTGTACGCGGCCTAAGGAATGCCAAATAAATGGGCAGCAGATCATTCATTGTATAGGGATGACGTTCTCCATATTGTGTCTGTATGGACCTGTTCAGATCTGTGCATTATATGATTGGCACACCTCTCTCCTAAAACTGTTGCAGTGGCTGTCCTCTTCATGTCCCCTAGGTCCAATGTGTGTGCATTTCATGCTGCCAGGCCTGATAGTCTGTGCCTTAAATGCCTCCAGTATGACAGTATGGGCCTTACATGCCTCCAGTCCTGATAATGTGTGCCTTACATGTCTCCAATCCTGATAATGTGTGCCTTACATGTCTCCAGTCCTGATAATGTGTGCCTTACATGCCTCCAGTCCTGATAATGTGTGCCTTACATGTCTCCAATCCTGATAATGTGTGCCTTACATGTCTCCAGTCCTGATAATGTGTGCCTTACATGTCTCCAGTTCTGATAATGTGTGCCTTACATGTCTCCAGTCCTCATAATGTGTGCCTTACATGTCTCCAGTCCTGATAATGTGTGCCTTACATGTCTCCAGTTCTGATAATGTGTGCCTTATATGCCTCCAGTATGACAGTATGTGCCTTACATGTCTCCAGTCCTGATAATGTGTGCCTTACATGTCTCCAGTATGACAGTATGTGCCTTACATGTCTCCAGTCCTGACAGTGTGTGCATTGCATGCTGTTCTCAATAGTTAATTTCTCAATATGTGTGCCTTGCATGCTGCCAGTCCTGACTGTGTGAGTCTTGGCTGCTGCCAGTCCTTACTGTGTGTCTATTGCATGCCACAATGTCCCTAATGTGTGCACTTTCCTGATTGTGTATGCATTGCATTCTGCCAATCTTCAATGTGTGTACAGTCCTCCTCATTGTGTATGCATTGCATGCTTCCAGTCCTGATTGTGTGTATATTGCATATTGTGTACCTACTGCATGACTGCATGATACCAGTCCCTAATATTTTTGCTGTCCTGACCGGCTGTGCATAGCATGCTGCCAGTGCTCAATGTGTGTGCAGTACTAATTGTGTGTGCATTGCATGCTGCCAGTCTCTAATGTGTCTGTGCAGCCCTGAGCATGTGTGCATTGCATGATGCCAGTGTTCAGTGTATGTACTTTGCATGCTGCCTTTCACTAATGTGCGTGCAGTCCTGATTGTGTGTGTATTGCATGCTGCCAGTCCTCACTATGTATGCATTGCATGTTGCCAATCCTGATTGTGCGTGCATTGCATCCTGCCAGTCCTCACATTGCATGCTGCCAGTCCTCAATGTCTGTACAGTCCTGATAGTGCATGCATTGCATGCTGCCAGTCCTCACATTGTATGCTGCCAGTCCTGATTGTGTGTCCATTGCATGCTGCCAGTCCTCAATGTCTGTACAGTCCTGATTGTGTGTGCATTGCATGCTGCCAGTCCTCAATGTCCGTACAGTCCTGATTGTGTGTGCATTGCATGCTGCCAGTCCTCACTATGTATGGTGCCAGTCCTGATAGTGTGTACATTGCATGCTACTAGTCCTCACTATGTATGCTGCCAGTCCTGATTGTGTTTTGCATTGTATGCTGCCAGTCCTGATTGTGTGTGCATTGCATGCTGCCAGTCCTCAATGTCTGTACAGTTCTGATTGTGTGTGCATTGCATGCTGCCAGTCCTCACTATGTATGGTGCCAGTCCTGATTGTGTGAACATTGCATGCTGCCAGTCCTCACTATGTATGCTGCCAGTCCTGATTGTGTTTTGCATTGTATGCTGCCAGTCCTGATTGTGTGTGCATTTCATGCTGCCAGTCCTCACTATGTATGGTGCCAGTCCTAATTGTGTGTGCATTGCATGCTGCCAGTCCTCACTATGTATGGTGCCAGTCCTGATTGTGTGTGCATTGCATGCTGCCAGTCCTCACTATGTATGGTGCCAGTCCTGATTGTGTGTGCATTGCATGCTGCCGGTCCTCACTATGTATGGTGGCAGTCCTGATTGTGTGTACATTGCATGCTGCCGGTCCTCACTATGTATGGTGCCAGTCCTGATTGTGTGTGCATTGCATGCTGCCAGTCCTCACTATGTATGGTGCCAGTCCTGATTGTGTGTGCATTGCATGCTGCCAGTCCTCACTATGTATGCATTGCATGTTGCCAATCCTGATTGTGTGTGCATTGCATGCTGCCAGTCCTCAATGTCTGTACAGTCCTGATTATGTGTGCATTGCATACTGGCAGTCCTGATAGTGTGTGCATTACATGCTGCCAGTCCCCACACTGCATGCTGCCAGTCCTGATTGTGCCCCCAGGGCAGTGTTATAGGCACAAATGACAGAACAATGCTTCTTCATTCCTTGCCATCCTGCTCCCTCCTCCCTGTGTAGCCAGTAAACATCCTCCTGTGCATCCCCTGTGATCACTGCACCACTGGGATGCTGTGCCTCTCTCCCCCTACCTGCTTGGTAAGATGGTACAGTCTGCAGAGAGGCTCCTGTAATGTATCCAGCTTGATCAATGTGCTCCAGATGCTGGAGAGGGATGCCTCTGCTCCTGTGTCATTGAAGTCATTCTGGATTTGTGATGAGATCTGAGTAAGTATCTCCATTTGTAGCATTGCATAGAGGAGAGGTGGATCCTGCACACACCTCCCTTCTTCTCTCCTTCTCTCCTTCTTCCATCCTCTGATCAGCCTATTGCACAGAGCTGGCTGTAGGTGACTCTCCCCCCCCTATAGGCAGTCATAGGGCCCTGGGCCCCTCCAGGTGACCCCCACCCCCACACTCTGGATTGTATGCTGGATTGATGGAAAGGATGGAGGCAGGGAGTCCAGCTGGAGGACCTTTGGCTAATGAAGACTGAAGGCTGTGATTGATGGTCAGCCTGCATTGTGCCGCATTCAGGACAGATTCCCATGTAAGTCATCCTGGATCCAGGAGAAGGTGAGCCTGGAATCTTCCTTCAAATACAGGGAAGGTCATTAGCAGGACTTCCCATCCATGATTCCAGGCTAATCCCAGGATTATTACCATGTGAAGAGATAGGGGTGCCAGGGGCTCCAGGGGGCTGGGGGGGGGGGGTTGGGCATTTGTAATTTGGGGCTTTTTCTGCTCAGATTTGACATTGTATTATCATTAGAGAGCTGACATCTTCCCATCCTACAGGTCATACAGGCCACTTCCAATAGGACATATATATATATATATATATATATATATATATATATATATATATATATATATATATATATATATATATATATATATATATATTGGATACAATGTATCTGTCCTGTATACATTGCATCCATGTTCAGTACAAGGCTGTATCTGTGATATAGAGATGTATACATTGTAATTGTGCTGAATAAATATTTACATTGTGTTTGTGTTGTATAGATGTATACATTGTATCTATGATCTATACTTGGTATCTATGATGTATACATTGTATCTATGATCTATACTTGGTATCTATGATGTATACATTGTATCTATGATCTATACCTTGTATCTATGATCTATACCTTGTATCTATGATGTATACATTGTATCTGTGTTGTATAGATGTATACATTGTATCTGTGTTGTATAGATGTATACATTGTATCGATGATGCAATCACTGTATCTGTATATATAGTATATAATGATATTTCCAGGCTCAGATCATCCCCCCGACATTCAGGTGACACAATGTCAGATTTCAGGGCTTTTCCTGCAGTGCTTCTCTGCGGCAAATTGCCATTTCCATAGTCGGGATTGAAGCTGCAGCCCAAGGTGACATTGTGCAGAAATGGGGCATCGCCGATCCACATCGCATGGGACTTGCTGGGAAGATTGTTTGTCCTGAATAGCGCAGATTGACGCCTTTCTGGTTCTATTAGAGATCTGGTTCACAGCTGGAAAGTCTCATTCCAGCTGCTGCAACCTCTGACTTGTGTGTGTAGGTAGGTCCTCCTGCAGGGGATTGTAGGATATATGTTGTAGGTAGGTCCTCCTGCAGGGGATTGTAGGATATATGTTGTAGGTAGGTCCTCCTGCAGGGGATTGTAGGATATATGTTGTAGGTAGGTCCTCCTGCAGGGGGGATTGTACAATATATGTTGTAGGTAGGTCCTCCTGCAGGGGGGATTGTACAATATATGTTGTAAGTAGGTCCTCCTGCAGGGGATTGTATGATATATGTTGTAGGTAGGTCCTCCTGCATGGGATTGTACAATATATGTTGTAGGTAGGTCCTCCTGCAGGGGATTGTAGGATATATGTTGTAGGTAGGTCCTCCTGCAGAGCATTGCACATATATGTTGTAGGTAGGTCCTCCTACAGGGGATTGTACAATATAGGTTGTAGGTAGGTCCTCCTGCAGGGGATTGTACAATATATGTTGTAGGTAGGTCCTCCTGCAAGGATTGTATAATATAGGTTGTAGGTAGGTCCTCCTGCAGGGGATTGTACACTATATGTTTTAGGTAGGTCCTCCTGCAGGGGATTGTACAATATATGTTGTAGGTAGGTCCTCCTGCAGGGGATTGTATGATATATGTTGTAGGTAGGTCCTCCTGCAGGGGATTGTAGGATGTATGTTGAAGGTAGGTCCTCCTGCAGGGGATTGTACAATATATGTTGTCGGTAGGTCCTCCTGCAGGGAATTGTAGGATATATGTTGTAGGTAGGTCCTTCTGTAGGGGATTGTAGGATGTATGTTGTAGGTAGGTCCTCCTGCAGGGGATTGTAAAATATAAGTTGTAGGTAGGTCCTCCTGCAGGGAATTGTAGAATATATGTTGTAGGTAGGTCCTACTGCAGGGGATAGTACAATATATGTTGTAGGTAGGTCCTCCTGAAGGGGGGATTGTACAATATATGTTGTAGGTAGGTCCTACTGCAGGGGATTGTAGAGTATATGTTGTAGGTAGGTCCTCCTGCAGGGGATTTTAGGATGTATGTTGTAGGTAGGTCCTCCTGTAGGGGATTGTACAATATATGTTGTGGGTAGGTAGGTCCTCCTGCAGGGGATTGTATGATATACTGTATGTTGTAGGTAGGTCCTCCTGCAGGGGATTGTACAATATATGTTGTGGGTAGGTCCTCCTGCAGGGGATTGTATGATATACTGTATGTTGTAGGTAGGTCCTCCTGCAGAGGTTTGTATGTGGGCTCCTTTGCAGAGGATTGCACCATATGTGTAGTGTAGTGTGTGTAGACAGGTCCTCCTGCCAGGGATTGTACACCAGATTTTGTACGTAGGTCCTCTTGCAGAGGATTGCACTATATGTGGGGCGTAGGTAGGTCCTCTTGCAAGGGGCTGTACAATATATGTTGTAGGTAGGTCCTCCTGCAGAGGTTTGCATGATAAATGTTGTAGGTAGATCCCCTTGCAGAGCATTGCACCCACTATATGTGTTGTTTAGTGTGTACAGACAGGTCCTCTTGCAAGGGATTTATGATACATATTGTAGGTAGGTCCTCCTGCAGGGCATTATACCATGTATATTGTATGTAGGTCCTCCTGCAGGGCATTATACAATATATATTGTGTGTAGATCCTCATGCAGGGCATTATATAATATATGTATTGTATGTAGATCCTCATGCAGGGCATTATACCATATATATTGTATGTAGGTCCTCCTGCAGGGGATTGTATGATGCATGTTGTAGGTAGATCCCCTGCAAGGCATTATGCTGTATATATTGTATGTGGATCCCCTACAGGGCATTATATGATATATATTGTAGGTCCTCCTGCAGGGAATTATACCATATGTATTGTAAGTAGGTCCTCCTGCGGGGGATTGTATGATATATGTTGTAGTTAGGTCCTCCTAAAGAGGGTTGCACAGTATGTGTTGTTTAGTAGACACAGCTCCTCCTGCAGAGTATTGCACACTCTGTGTTGTATAGTGTGTGTAGGTAGGTTCTCCTGCAGAGTATTGCACAGTGTGTGTTGTGTAGTGTGTGTAGCCAGCTCCTCCTGCAGAGTATTGCACACTCTGTGTTGTATAGTGTGTGTAGGTAGGTTCTCCTGCAGAGTATTGAATAATGTGTGTTGTTTAGTAGACACAGGTCCTCCCGCAGAGTGTTGCACAGTGTATGTTGTGTAGTGTGTAGACAGGTCCTTCTGCAGAGTATTGCACAGTGTGTGTTGTGTAGTGTGTAGACAGGTCCTTCTGCAGAGTATTGCACAATGTGTGTTGTGTAGTGTGTAGACAGGTCCTTCTGCAGAGTATTGCACAGTGTGTGTTGTGTAGTGTGTGTAGCCAGGTCCTCCTGCAGAGTATTGCACACTCTGTGTTGTATAGTGTGTGTAGGTAGGTTCTCCTGCAGAGTATTGCGCAATGTGTGTTGTGTAGTGTGTAGACAGGTCCTTCTGCAGAGTATTGCGCAATGTGTGTTGTGTAGTGTGTAGACAGGTCCTTCTGCAGAGTATTGCACACTCTGTGTTGTATAGTGTGTGTAGGTAGGTTCTCCTGCAGAGTATTGCGCAATGTGTGTTGTGTAGTGTGTAGGTAGGTTCTCCTGCAGAGTATTGCGCAATGTGTGTTGTGTAGTGTGTAGACAGGTCCTTCTGCAGAGTATTGCACACTCTGTGTTGTATAGTGTGTGTAGGTAGGTTCTCCTGCAGAGTATTGCGCAATGTGTGTTGTGTAGTGTGTAGACAGGTCCTTCTGCAGAGTATTGCGCAATGTGTGTTGTGTAGTGTGTAGACAGGTCCTTCTGCAGAGTATTGCACACTCTGTGTTGTATAGTGTGTGTAGGTAGGTTCTCCTGCAGAATATTGCACAATGTGTGTTGTGTAGTGTGTAGACAGGTCCTTCTGCAGAGTATTGCACAGTGTGTGTTGTGTAGTGTGTGTAGCCAGGTCCTCCTGCAGAGTATTGCACACTCTGTGTTGTATAGTGTGTGTAGGTAGGTTCTCCTGCAGAGTATTGAACAATGTGTATTGTGTAGTAGACACAGGTCCTCCTGCAGAGTATTGCACAGTGTGTGTTGTGTAGTGTGTGTAGACAGGTCCTCCTGCAGAGTATTGCACAGTGTGTGTTGTGTAGTGTGTGTAGACAGGTCCTCCTGCAGAGTATTGCACACGCTGTGTTGTATAGTGTGTGTAGGTAGGTTCTCCTGCAGAGTATTGAACAATGTGTGTTGTGTAGTAGACACAGGTCCTTCTGCAGAGTATTGCACAGTGTGTGTTGTGTAGTGTGTGTAGACAGGTCCTCCTGCAGAGTATTGTACAGTGTGTGTTGTGTAGTAGACACAGGTCCTTCTGCAGAGTATTGCACAGTGTGTGTTGTGTAGTGTGTGTAGACAGGTCCTCCTGCAGAGTATTGTACAGTGTGTGTTGTGTAGTGTATAGACAGGTCCTCCTGCAGAGTATTGCACAGTGTGTGTTGTGTAGTGTGTGTAGACAGGTCCTCCTGCAGAGGATTGTATGATATGTGTCATGTCCCACATTAGCGGAGAAGGTCATTCTTATTGTATGAAGCACAAGGTCAGCACAATCAGCTTCTCCTGAGATCAGCTTTATATACAATTATTATTATTATTATTATTAATAACTTTTTTTAGATTTTTCTTGATTTTTTTTAGTAATTATGATAGATGAACACTTCCGGCATCCTTTCATTTGTCATCTAATATCCATGTGCCCCATAATTCCCGGAACCCCCTGGTACCCCCTCTTTTTAGGTTGTGATTTCCTGGTTTTCAGTCGGATCACTTGTTCGCTGTTGGATTGCAAGCTCCTGTGAACAGTCTGCTTGGATGTCATAATGTATATTGTGATAGAGATCCCTTCTGTAATGTGCCCGAGTCTTATGGCAGTCCCAGGCAGCTGGCAAATAACCCAGCAATGCCCCCCCCCCCCCCCCATGGATAAAAGGGCGTCCGCTGCTGGACATTCCCAGTATGGGGACCGCCGACGACCCCCCCCCCTCCTCTTCCAGAGTCTCTGCGGCAAAGTGAAGTGAGTAGTGAGCTTGGCGTGTTGTATGACACAGGTGACCCCGCACACATCTGTAGGGGGACACTTCTGACTCCTGTCCTGCCAGAGAAATGGGCGACTCTCCCCATCCCTTCCGGAATAAAAAAAAAATCTATGGAGACCGATGTCCATCCCGACCCCCTTACATTATTGATCGCTGCGGAGTGAGCCGTGCCGCTCATCGGCGACATTTCACACTTCAGGGCCATTCACTTCCTTCGTTTTATACACAAACATGAATATTTCACCATGTGATCGCACGCCATGAAATATTCAACATATGTGCAATACAAAACCAGCTAGACCCTCCTTCCAGAACTTCCCATCGCCGGTGTCACATAAAAATCATCATTCACATCCAAAAATGATTTTCTGTACAAACTGTATATATGTGCAAAAATAACATACATTATATCTATGGGTTTTTTTTTTTTTGTTTTTTTTTTTGCATGTACAAAAATAAGATACATTATAGCTATGTTTTTTTTTTTTTTTTTTGCATGTGGATACATTATATCTTTTTAGTTTTTATACACGCGCAAAAATAAGATACATTATATCTATTTTTTTTTTCATGTGCAAAAATAAGATACATTATAGCTATGTTTTTTTTTTTTTGTTTGTTTTTGCATGTGCAAAAATAAGATACATTATATCTTTTTTTTTTCCACGTGCAAAAAAAATAAGATACAGTATTTCTGTTTTTTTTTTGTTTTTGTTTTTTTGCATGTGCAAAAATAAGATACATTATATCTATGTTTTTCTTTCTTTTTTTTTTTTTTTGCACGTGCAAAAATAGGATACATGATATCTATGTTTTTTTCCATGTGTAAAAAAAAGATAAAGTATTTTTTTTTTGCACGTGCAAAAATAGGATACATGAATGAATGAATGAAATACTTGTATAGCGCACAATGCGAACTGAATCGCCTATATCTATGTTTTTTTCCATGTGTAAAAAAAAAGATACAGTATTTCAGTTTTTTTTTCCATGTGCAAAAATTAAGATACATTATATCTATGTTTTTCTTTCTTATTTCTTTTTTTTTTTTTTTATTTTTTTTTTTTTTTGCACGTGCAAAAATAGGATACATTATATCTATGTTTTTTTCCATGTGTAAAAAAAAGATAAAGTATTTTTTTTTGCACGTGCAAAAATAGGATACATGAATGAATGAATGAAATACTTGTATAGCGCACAATGCGAACTGAATCGCCTATATCTATGTTTTTTTCCATGTGTAAAAAAAAGATACAGTATTTCTGTTTTTTTTTTTTATGTGCAAAAATAAGATACATTATATATTTTTTTTCCCATGTGCAAAAATAAGAAACATTATATCTATTCTTTTTTGTTTTTTGTTTTTTGCATGTGCAAAAATAAGATACATTATATCTTTTTTTCCATGTGCAAAAATACATTATATCTATGTTTTTCTTTTTCTTTTTGCTCGTGCAAAAATAGGATACATTATATCTATGTTTTTTTCCATGTGTAAAAAAAAGATACAGTATGTATTTTTTTCCATGTGCAAAAAAATAAGATACATCATATCTATGTTTTTCTTTCTTTCTTTTTTTTCTTTTTTTTGCACATGCAAAAATAGGATACATTATATCTATGTTTTTTTCCATGTGTAAAAAAAAGATACAGTATTTCTGCCCCCCCCCCCCCATGTGCAAAAATAATATACATTATATCTCTGTTTGCTTCCATGTGCAAAAATAAGATACATTATATCTCTGTTTTTCTTTCCATGTGCATAAATAAGATACATTATAGCTCTGTTTTTTTCCATGTGCAAAAATAAGATACAGTATATTTATGTTTTATTTATTTGCATGTGCATGTGCAAAAATAAGATACATATCTTTTTGCCATGTGCAAAAATAGGATACATTATATCTATGTTTTTTTTCCATGTGTAAAAAAAAAAAAGATACAGTATTTCAGTTTTTTTTATTTTCATGTGCAAAAATAAGATACGTTATATTTTTTTCCATGTGCAAAAAATAAGATACATTATATCTGTTTTTTTTTTTTTTTTGCATGTGCAAAAATAAGATACATATCTTTTTTTCCATGTGCAAAAATAGGATACATTATATCTATGTTTTTTTTTTCCATGTGTAAAAAAAAAAAAAGATACAGTATTTCTGTTTTTTTTATTTTCATGTGCAAAAATAAGATACGTTATATCTTTTTTTCCATGTGCAAAAAATAAGATACATTATATCTATGTTTTTTTTTTCTTTTTTTTTTTTTGCATGTGCAAAAATAAGATACATTATATATTTTTTTCCATGTGCAAAAATAAGATACATATCTTTTTTTCCATGTGCAAAAATAGGATACATTATATCTATGTTTTTTTTTCCATGTGTAAAAAAAAAAAAGTTACAGTATTTCAGTTTTTTTTATTTTCATGTGCAAAAATAAAATAAGTTATATCTTTTTTTCCATGTGCAAAAAATAAGATACATTATATCTATGTTTTTTTTTCTTTTTTTTTTTTTTTTTTTTTGCATGTGCAAAAATAAGATACATTATATATTTTTTCCATGTGCAAAAATAAGATACATATCTTTTTTTCCATGTGCAAAAATAGGATACATTATATCTATGTTTAAAAAAAAAAAAAAAAGATACAAAGTATTTCTGTTTTTTTATTTTATTTTCATGTGCAAAAATAAGATACATTATATCTATGTTTTTTTTCCATGTGTAAAAAAAAGATACAGTATTTCTGTTTTTTTTTTTATTTTCATGTGCAAAAATAAGATACATTATATCTTTTTTTTCCATGTGCAAAAATAAGATACATTATATCTATGTTTTTTTTCCATGTGTAAAAAAAAAAAAAAAGATACAGTATTTCTGTTTTTTTTTTATTTTCATGTGCAAAAATAAGATACATTATATCTTTTTTTTCCCCCATGTGCAAAAATAAGATACATTATATCTTTTTTTCCCCCATGTGCAAAAATAAGATACATTATATCTTTTTTTTCCCCCATGTGCAAAAATAAGATACATTATATCTTTTTTTTCCCCCATGTGCAAAAATAAGATACATTATATCTTTTTTTTCCCCATGTGCAAAAATAAGATACATATCTTTTTTTCCATGTGCAAAAATAGGATACATTATATCTATGTTTAAAAAAAAAAAAAAAAGATACAAAGTATTTCTGTTTTATTTTTTATTTTCATGTGCAAAAATAAGATACATTATATCTTTTTTTTCCCCCATGTGCAAAAATAAGATACATTATATCTTTTTTTCCCCCATGTGCAAAAATAAGATACATTATATCTTTTTTTTCCCCCATGTGCAAAAATAAGATACATTATATCTTTTTTTTCCCCCATGTGCAAAAATAAGATACATTATATCTTTTTTTTCCCCATGTGCAAAAATAAGATACATATCTTTTTTTCCATGTGCAAAAATAGGATACATTATATCTATGTTTAAAAAAAAAAAAAAAAAGATACAAAGTATTTCTGTTTTATTTTTTATTTTCATGTGCAAAAATAAGATACATTATATCTATGTTTTTTTTCCATGTGTAAAAAAAAAAAAAAAAAAGATACAGTATTTCTGTTTTTTTTTTATTTTCATGTGCAAAAATAAGATACATTATATCTTTTTTTTCCATGTGCAAAAATAAGATACATTATATCTATGTTTTTTTTCCATGTGTAAAAAAAAAAAAAAGATACAGTATTTCTGTTTTTTTTTTTATTTTCATGTGCAAAAATAAGATACATTATATCTTTTTTTTCCCCCATGTGCAAAAATAAGATACATTATATCTTTTTTTTCCCCATGTGCAAAAATAAGATACATTATATCTTTTTTTTTCCCCCATGTGCAAAAATAAGATACATTATATCTTTTTTTTTCCCCCATGTGCAAAAATAAGATACATTATATCTATGTTTTTTTTTCCATGTGCAAAATTTAAGACATCCTATGTTTTTTTTTTCCTTCCTATGGATCATGTGAGCGCGTCGGGTTCTGTATATGGAGGTTTTCTTTTTCTGCGATGCCTAACGATGGCTTCCCGTTGAATTGTTCTAGTAGTAGATGAGGAGGAAGGATTGGAAGAGTTTCATTAGTGAATGTATGATAAGAGGTGAGACGTCGGTGTCGGGGAAGAGGGTCTGGGATGCCGGAACGATTATCCGGAATGATCCTAATTGATTGCGAGCTTCCACGTCGATGGCTGACTCTCAGAGGCCTTATCTTGGCTCGGAAATTCCCAATATTCCTAAATATTCCGACTGAGATAATTTGTGGTATCAGCTGTAAAGATTCCGGTTGCGGAGTTTTAGGTCAGCGAGCCGGTTGGTGGCGGGGGGGTGGGGGGGGGAGGGGACACTGGAATGTACGGGAGACCCGCCACCTTCTTCTATTTATTTTCCTTCTCTTGTGTTTATTTTGTAATAGAAGATATTTATTAGAATTAGTGATAATGTTTATTGTTATGTTCTATTTTATTTTATTTTTTTATTTCCTTCTCTGCGCTCAGGATATTCCATGAAAAGTAAAGGGAGCGTTTCTCATCTCAGGAGGGTTTGTGTCTCTATCACGTGTGTGGGGGGGGGGGGGGGGGAGGGGGGGGTATAACATGCGGTCTTAGCAGGTGCCGTGTATAATTCAGTTCCATATAGAATCTGGGGCATATTGATGTATATTTTATGTGTTGATTATTTCTATTATTTTCTGCAGTTTATTGCTGGATTATGTAAAGAGGAGGCCTGGCGACTTTTCCTAGTTGGCCCTGGCTGAGTGCAAGCTCTGTGGGCTTACGGGGGTCTTCTCCTGGGTGGCTCCTGCAGCTGGTTTTTGTCAGGGCCTCCAACCATTGTTATGATTTCTTGTAGTCAGGGGTAGTAGGTGGGTGCGGTTTGTAGCTTTCCTGTGCACGCTGCCCTAAAGAAGAAATGATCATCCAGGGTGGTTTTCGAGATCACATGTGGGAAAGACTCCCCCCAGGGACACGGGCAGCATGTGGCAGCAGCCTGGCAATGAATTCAGTGGCACCATTCTGTCACTAAGGCAGGAATGCCTCATCCTGATCAGGGGTCACAGTGTCCTAATGGGAGGTCATTGCGATGTTCCTACTATTACTTTTCCTGACGTTCCACACACTCGGTTCTGTTCCTGACTTTCCATGCACAAGGCCCCTTTTCCGTATGTTCCATGCACAAGGCCCCTTTTCCGTATGTTCCATGCACAAGGCCCCTTTTCCGTATGTTCCATGCACAAGGCCCCTGTTCTGTATGTTCCATGCACAAGGCCCCTTTTTTGTATGTTCCATGCACAAGGCCCCTTTTCTGTATGTTCCATGCACAAGGCCCCTTTTTCATATATTCCATGCACAAGGCCCCTTTTCTGTATGTTCCATGCACTAGGCCCCTTTTCCTTATGTTCCATGCACTAGGCCCCTTTTCTGTATGTTCCATGCACAAGGCCTCTTTTCCATATATTCCATGCACAAGGCCCCTTTTTCGTATGTTCCATGCACAAGGCCCCTGTTCTGTATGTTCCATGCACAAGGCCCCTTTTCTATATATTCCATGCACAAGGCCCCTTTTCCGTGTGTTCCATACACTAGGCCTCTTTTTGTATGTTCCATGCTCAAGGCCCCTTTTCCTTATGTTCCATGCACTAGGCCCCTTTTCTGTATGTTCCATGCACAAGGCCCCTTTTTCATATATTCCATGCACAAGGCCCCTTTTCTGTATGTTCCATGCACAAGGCCCCTTTTCCTTATGTTCCATGCACAAGGCCCCTTTTCTGTATGTTCCATGCACAAGGCCCCTTTTCCGTGTGTTCCATGCACTAGGCCCCTTTTCCTTATGTTCCATGCACTAGGCCCCTTTTCTGTATGTTACATGCACAAGGCCCCTTTTCTGTATGTTCCATGCACAAGGCCCCTTTTCTGTATGTTCCATGCACAAGGCCCCTTTTCCATATGTTCCATGCACAAGGCCCCTTTTCCTTATGTTCCATGCACTAGGCCCCTTTTCCTTATGTTCCATGCACTAGGCCCCTTTTCTGTATGTTCCATGCACAAGGCCCCTTTTCCATATATTCCATGCACAAGGCCCCTTTTTCGTATGTTCCATGCACAAGGCCCCTGTTCTGTATGTTCCATGCACAAGGCCCCTTTTCTATATATTCCATGCACAAGGCCCCTTTTCTATATATTCCATGCACAAGGCCCCTTTTCCGTGTGTTCCATACACTAGGCCTCTTTTTCGTATGTTCCATGCTCAAGGCCCCTTTTCCTTATGTTCCATGCACAAGGCCCTTGTTCTGTATGTTCCATGCACAAGGCCCCTGTTCTGTATGTTCCATGCACAAGGCCCCCTTTCCTTATGTCCCATGCACTAGGCCCCTTTTTCGTATGTTCCATGCAGAAGGCCCCTTTTCCTTATGTTCCATGCACAAGGCCCCTTTTCTGTATGTTCCATGCACAAGGCCCCTTTTCCTTATGTTCCATGCACACAGCTCTTTACCTGACATTCCTTGCACACAGGGACGGACTGACAACGAATGGGGCCCCTGGGCAATAAGGGGTTATGGGGCCCCCAGGCAATAGGAGATTATGGGGCCTCCAGGCAATACATTATGGGGCCACACAGTATACACACACACATACAGTATACACACACATACAGTATACACACACACACACAATATACACACACAGAATACACACACTGAAAAGGTACTGGAGAGGCGGGGCAGCTATAATCTTGCGATTTTTTTTAAAAACACAGATTTTTACATACTGTCCCTGGTTTTATTGAGGCTGGCAACCCTGATGGGGCTCCTTATTGGCATGGGGCCCTCGGGCAGTGCCTGAGTGCCCGAATGGTCAGTCCGCCCCTGATTGCACATGACTCCTTAGCTGAGGTTTGGTGCTCACAGCCCCTTTTTCTTTTGGTTCATTCACAAGGCCCCATTTACTGATGTTCCACGCACAGGGCAACTTTTCCTAAAACTCCACACACCCAACTCTTTTGCATGATGTATTTTGCATAATTTCCATGGACTAGGTCCCTTTTCCTGATATTCAATGCTCAAGCCCTTTTCTTGGTGTTCCTTGCACAATGCCCCCTTTCCTGATGTTTCATTCACATGGCCCCATTTCCTGGCATTCCATGCACATGGTCCTTTTGCCAATGTTCCATGGGCAGAGCCCCTTTTCCTTGTATTCCATGCACATGGTCCTTTTTCCAATGTTCCATGGGCAGGGCCCTTTTTCCTGGTATTCCATGCATATCGTCTTATTCCCAATGTTCCATGGGCAGAGCCCTTTTTCCTCGCATTCCATGCATATCGTCTTATTCCCAATGTTCCATGGGCAGAGCCCTTTTTCCTGGTATTCCATGCACATGGTCCTTTTCCCAATGTTCCATGGGCAGAGCCCTTTTTCCTGGTATTCCATGCACATGGTCCTTTTCCTAATGTTCCATGGGCAGAGCCCTTTTTCCTGGTATTCCATGCACATGGTCCTTTTCCCAATGTTCCATGGGCAAGGCCCTTTTTCCTGGCATTCCATGCACATGGTCCTTTTCCCAATGTTCCATGGGCAGAGCCCTTTTTCCTGGTATTCCATGCACATGGTCCTTTTCCCAATGTTCCATGGGCAGAGCCCTTTTTCCTGGTATTCCATGCACATGGTCCTTTTCCCAATGTTCCATGGGCAAGGCCCTTTTTCCTGGTATTCCATGCACATGGTCCTTTTCCCAATGTTCCATGGGCAGAGCCCTTTTTCCTTGTATTCCATGCACATGGTCCTTTTCCCAATGTTCCATTGGCAGAGCCCTTTTTCCTGGTATTCCATGCACATGGTCCTTTTCCCAATGTTCCATGGGCAAGGCCCTTTTTCCTGGTATTCCATGCACATTGTCCTTTTCCCAATGTTCCATGGGCAGAGCCCTTTTTCCTGGTATTCCATGCACATGGTCCTTTTCCCAATGTTCCATGGGCAGAGCCCTTTTTCCTGGTATTCCATGCACATGGTCCTTTTCCCAATGTTCCATGGGCAAGGCCCTTTTTCCTGGCATTCCATGCACATGGTCCTTTTCCCAATGTTCCATGGGCAGAGCCCTTTTTCCTGGTATTCCATGCACATGGTCCTTTTCCCAATGTTCCATGGGCAGAGCCCCTTTTCCTGGTATTCCATGCACATGGTCCTTTTCCCAATGTTCCATGGGCAGAGCCCTTTTTGCTCGCATTCCATGCACATGGTCCTTTTCCCAATGTTCCATGGGCAAGGCCCTTTTTCCTGGCATTCCATGCACATGGTCCTTTTCCCAATGTTCCATGGGCAAGGCCCTTTTTCCTGGCATTCCATGCACATGGTCCTTTTTCTTGAAGTAATTTTCAGTGGCAGTGGTAATTTATTACATGTAGATCAGGATAGTCCGGTTTCACAGATAGAACTGGTAGGTGAGCACACTGATCTAAGGCCAGCCTGGGCAGCTTTGTAATCCAGTACAGATATAATGCAGAAGGTTTAGGATGATACCCTCTTCTTCCAGCATGTTAAATTACACCTGTACTTGCCAGTTCCCTTCTGCAAACCGTATTAAATGAAATGGCGACGCCTGTGTTTAAAAATGTAATAAAAGGTGTCGTGTTGTGGCCCTTGTCTTCTCTACACCTCGTGCAGCAGCCTGCGCTGCCTCCTCTTCTTACATCTCTTATATAATACTCTGTTTGCCTTTTGTGTACATTGATTCATATTTGTAGTAATCTGACAACAGATAAAGAATTCTTCATTAGATTTGTATAATGTTCATCCCCACTTTTGTTGAGAAAGAACAAACAAACAGTCTCCTCCAAGTAATTTTTGTACTGAAATAACAAACTTTGTAGCCGGGCCTGATTCGTTCATAGGAAGGTCTGATTCCCAAATAGGAGAGTATGATTCGTTCATAGGAGGGTCTGATTCCCAAATAGGAGAGTATGATTCGTTCATAGGAAGGTCTGATTCCCAAATAGGAGAGTATGATTCGTTCATAGGAGGGTCTGATTCCCAAATAGGAGAGTATGATTCGTTCATAGGAAGGTCTGATTCCCAAATAGGAGAGTATGATTCGTTCATAGGAGGGTCTGATTCCCAAATAGGAGAGTATGATTCGTTCATAGGAAGGTCTGATTCCCAAATAGGAGAGTATGATTCGTTCATAGGAGGGTCTGATTCCCAAATAGGAGAGTATGATTCGTTCATAGGAGGGTCTGATTCCCAAATAGGAGAGTATGATTCGTTCATAGGAGGGTCTGATTCCCAAATAGGAGAGTATGATTCGTTCATAGGAGGGTCTGATTCCCAAATAGGAGAGTATGATTTGTTCATAGGAAGGTCTGATTCCTGGATGGGAGAGTCTGATTCCTGGATGGGAGGGTCTGATTCCTGGATGGGAGAGTCTGATTCCTGGATGGGAGGGTCTGATTCCTGGATGGGAGAGTCTGATTCCTGGATGGGAGAGTCTGATTCCTGGATGGGAGAGTCTGATTCCTGGATGGGAGGGTCTGATTCCTGGATGGGAGAGTCTGATTCCTGGATGGGAGAGTCTGATTCCTGGATGGGAGGGTCTGATTCCTGGATGGGAGAGTCTGATTCCTGGATGGGAGAGTCTGATTCCTGGATGGGAGGGTCTGATTCCTGGATGGGAGAGTCTGATTCCTGGATGGGAGAGTCTGATTCCTGGATGGGAGAGTCTGATTCCTGGATGGGAGGGTCTGATTCCTGGATGGGAGGGTCTGATTCCTGGATGGAAGAGTCTGATTCCTGGATGGGAGGGTCTGATTCCTGGATGGAAGAGTCTGATTCCTGGATGGGAGGGTCTGATTCCTGGATGGAAGAGTCTGATTCCTGGATGGGAGGGTCTGATTCCTGGATGGGAGGGTCTGATTCCTGGATGGGAGAGTCTGATTCCTGGATGGGAGAGTCTGATTCCTGGATGGGAGGGTCTGATTCCTGGATGGGAGGGTCTGATTCCTGGATGGGAGAGTCTGATTCCTGGATGGGAGAGTCTGATTCCTGGATGGGAGGGTCTTATTCCTGGATGGGAGAGTCTGATTCCTGGATGGGAGGGTCTGATTCCTGGATGGGAGGGTCTGATTCCTGGATGGGAGAGTCTGATTCCTGGATGGGAGAGTCTGATTCCTGGATGGGAGGGTCTGATTCCTGGATGGGAGGGTCTGATTCCTGGATGGGAGGGTCTGATTCCTGGATGGGAGGGTCTGATTCCTGGATGGGAGAGTCTGATTCCTGGATGGGAGAGTCTGATTCCTGGATGGGAGGGTCTGATTCCTGGATGGGAGAGTCTGATTCCTGGATGGGAGGGTCTGATTCCTGGATGGGAGGGTCTGATTCCTGGATGGGAGGGTCTGATTCCTGGATGGGAGAGTCTGATTCCTGGATGGGAGAGTCTGATTCCTGGATGGGAGGGTCTGATTCCTGGATGGGAGGGTCTGATTCCTGGATGGGAGAGTCTGATTCCTGGATGGGAGGGTCTGATTCCTGGATGGGAGGGTCTGATTCCTGGATGGGAGGGTCTGATTCCTGGATGGGAGAGTCTGATTCCTGGATGGGAGAGTCTGATTCCTGGATGGGAGGGTCTGATTCCTGGATGGGAGAGTCTGATTCCTGGATGGGAGAGTCTGATTCCTGGATGGGAGGGTCTGATTCCTGGATGGGAGAGTCTGATTCCTGGATGGGAGAGTCTGATTCCTGGATGGGAGGGTCTGATTCCTGGATGGGAGAGTCTGATTCCTGGATGGGAGAGTCTGATTCCTGGATGGGAGGGTCTGATTCCTGGATGGGAGAGTCTGATTCCTGGATGGGAGAGTCTGATTCCTGGATGGGAGGGTCTGATTCCTGGATGGGAGGGTCTGATTCCTGGATGGGAGGGTCTGATTCCTGGATGGGAGGGTCTGATTCCTGGATGGGAGAGTCTGATTCCTGGATGGGAGGGTCTGATTCCTGGATGGGAGGGTCTGATTCCTGGATGGGAGGGTCTGATTCCTGGATGGGAGAGTCTGATTCCTGGATGGGAGGGTCTGATTCCTGGATGGGAGAGTCTGATTCCTGGATGGGAGGGTCTGATTCCTGGATGGGAGGGTCTGATTTCCCAAATAGGAGGGTCTGATTCCCAAATAGGAGAGTATGATTCGTTCATAGGAGGGTCTGATTCCGGGATGGGAGAGTCTGATTTCCCAAATAGGAGGGTCTGATTCCCAAATAGGAGAGTATGATTCGTTCATAGGAGGGTCTGATTCCGGGATGGGAGAGTCAGATTTATGGATAGGAGGGTCTGATTCCTTTATAGGAGGGTCCAATTCCTGGATGGGAGGGTCTGATTCCTGGATGGGAGGGTCTGATTCCTGGATGGGAGGGTCAGATTTATGGATAGGAGGGTCTGATTCCTTTATAGGAGGGTCCAATTCCTGGATGGGAGGGTCTGATTCCTGGATGGGAGGGTCCAATTCCTGAATAGGAGGGTCTGATTCGCGAATTGGATACTCTGACTATTGGATAAAAGGTTCAATTCTTGCATAGTAGGGGTTCCGTTCTTGGACGGGAGGGTCTGATTCCTGGATGGGAGGGTCTTATTCCTGCATAGGAGGGTCCGATTCCTGGATAAAAGGGTATGATTCCTGAATGAAAGTGATGGATTCCTGAATGGGAGGGTCGTATTCCTTAATAGAATTGTCAGATTCTTGAATGGGAGGGTGGAAATCCTGGAGAGAAGGGTCTGATTCCTGGATTGAAGGGTCCGATTCCTAAATGGGAGGGCCTGAATCCTTTATGGGAGGGTCTGATTCCAAAATGGGAGGGTTGGATTTCTGGATAGAAGGGTCAAATTCCAGAATAGGAGAGTCTGATTCCTGAATGGGAGGGTCCTATTCCTGGATGGGAGGGTCGGATTTCTGGATAGAAGGGTCAGATTCCTGGAAGGTAGGGTCTGATTCCTGAATGGGAGGGTCATATTCCTGGATGGGAGGGCCGGATTCCTGGATGGAAGGGTCTGATTCCTGAATGGAAGGGTCAAATTCCTGAATGGTAGGGTCAGATTCCTGGTTTGGAGGTCAGATTCCTGGTTTGGAGGTCAGATTCCTGAATGGGAGGTTCAGATTCCTGGAAGAAAGAGTCGTAATAAATGCGTGTTCTTTTTATCATGGTCATCAACTACTTGAAATTTTATCACACTATGTAGAACCTTTTTTATTCTTTAGGTTTTATCGTGTGAGCTGACTTTCACCTACCTGAGTGTGCCGCCCATTGGCTGCATTTCACTTGAAGTTCGTTTGAACACATACTGATGCCCCACTCTGTACCAAGTTAGGGATATCGATGTCATCAGGCTTTTCGGTGGTTTTCCATCATCAACCATGGTGTTTTGACACCCAAGCCTTTTTTGACTTGAGAGGTATCTGCCCCTTTAAGTCCAACCTTTCTGGTGAGCCTTCAACTAATTGGTGGCAGTCTCTTCACAAGAAGACTTCTTCACTTGTTGACCTGCATTGATGTTGACTGGTTTACATCTACTCTACGGACAGCGTTCATAATCACTAGACCAATTGGCCTTTATTTATTTATTTTTTGTTAGTTGTCACGCGGTGGACATTTTCACAAATGCCATTTATATTTATGTATATTTGTTTATAAGCGCTGCATCATTTTTTTCCTTTTGTTAAAGTATGTTGCCGCCCTTCTCATGCCGCGTACACACGGTCGGAATTTCCAACAGAAAAAGTCAGATGGGAGCTTTTGGTCGGATATTCCGACCGTGTGTATGCCTTTTTCCTGTCGGAATTTCCGACGGACTTAGATATAGAACGTGTTCTGAATTTTTCCGTCGGAAATGCCGACCGTGTGTGCGCGGCATTAGTGGCCCGAAAACAGCGACTTCTTTTTTCCTGCGGTGGGCGCTTTCTGATTACAGACGCTTTGCTTGTCCCCTCCACATTGGAAAACGACTATTGTGAATGGCGAGGAATCCAAGAGATTGGAATTGGCCGGTTCTAGGTGGAGGTGTCTTTAAAGGGGCAACGCACAAAGCCTGGTGTCTTGTCATATAACGTCCTCCATCCGATAGTGTCCGCTGTGTACTACGCATGCGCAGTACACAGCAACACAGATTCCGAAAATTCCTGAGGATGAACGGTGCCTGCGCCGTGAGTCCAGGTTCTATCCCCACCATCCAAGTGGACATAGAGTAGGAATAAAAAAGAGCCGAGCGCAGCGAGGCCGAAGCCCGAAGTGTGGCGAGCGAAGCTCTGCGCACAGGGTGCAGAGCTCGGGAGCACGCCGTGCACAGGGTGCAGAGCTCGGGAGGACGCCGCTCACAGGGTGCAGAGCTCGGGAGCACGCAGTGCACAGGGTGCAGAGCTTGGGAGGGCGCCGCTCACAGGGTGCAGAGCTCGGGAGCACGCCGTGCACAGGGTGCAGAGCTTGGGAGGGCGCCGCTCACAGGGTGCAGAGCTCGGGAGCACGCCGTGCACAGGGTGCAGAGCTCGGGAGCACGCCGTGCACAGGGTGCAGAGCTCGGGAGGGCGCCACCGCTCACAGGGTGCAGAGCTCGGGAGGGCGCCGCCGCTCACAGGGTGCAGAACTCGGTCGGATATTCCGGATATTCACAACCCTATGTCCGCTTGGATGGTGGGGCTACCACCTCCACTCACGGCGCAGGCGCCGTTCAGCTTTGAAAATTTTAAAAGCTTCGTCTGCTCCGTACTGCGTATGCGCAGTACGGGGCGGACACTATTTGATGGCCGGACACTATTCGGCAGAACACCGGCACCATGGCTAAAGTCCGGTGTGGGGCTTTCTTTGCCTGTTGCTGTTTTTTTTTTTTTCTCCAGCAATAATTATGAGCACATCCATGAGTCCCGGGTCTTGCGGCGGGGGGGGGGGGGGGGGGACGATGGGGAGCGATTGGCACATAAAACCCAACATAAAACCCGTTGACACTTCTCTCCATGGTCCTCGTCTCTCCTGAAAGTGGAATGGTTGTGATTGACAAGATGGAAGTCCCCAGCCTCTGCTCGTTCCCTGAGCATCACAGCTGCTATTTATAGAATGCAAGAATAATTCCTGTTCCAATCTCTGCTTCCAAGCTGCAGTTACCAGGCTGAGCAGGAAGATCTGCAGTACAGACCACGCTACCGCCTGTGACGTCTCACCGCCATCGATTTCCCTCACAGTCTCACAAATGGGCGTAAAGGCAGCCCAGTTACCCTTCCGATCGTATATATATATATATAATGTACAGAGGGGGGCCCTCTGTGTTCTACCCAATAGGAAAGCCAAGGAGCCGCAACAAGAGGATGCATGGGTGGAATTTACAAAGATACACAATCCCAAGAAACAGGCAACGGACCTATAAAACAAAATGACGCGCAGTGAAGCAGAATTGTACGTGTGCAAGAGAACCAGCGAGCGCTCTGCCCAGAAAAAGGGAGGAAAATACCTCAATATATTCTATTCGTGAAAGTAATATATACACCTAAATCACCAAAAAAAAAAAAAAGAGGGGGGGGGGGGTGGGGGGAGGGTACTCTGAACACTGTAAAAGTGTTACGCCTACGAAAAAAGGAAGAAAGAAGTAAGAAAAGAGGAAACGAAAGGAAAGCAAAGGAAATCCAACCTTGGAGGACCATAGATGAGAAATGTGAAGGTCACAGTGACAACACCTTAAAGGGGTTGTAAAGATTTGTTTTTTTATTTTCTAAATAGGTTCCTTTAAGCTAGTGCATTGTTGATTCACTTACCTTTTCCTTCGATTTCCCTTCTAAATGTTTTTTTTGTCTGAATTTCTCACTTCCTGTTCCTCCTCAGTAAGCTGTTCAGTAAGCTGTTCTGGCTGACTAACCACCGCTCGGATGATGGTGAGAAGTTTACTGAGGAGAAACAGGAAGTGAGATATTCAGACAAAGAAAAAAAAACATTTAGAAGGGAAATCGAAGGAAAAGGTAAGTGAACCAACAATGCACTAGCTTAGAGGAACCTATGTAGAAAATAAAAAACGAACCTTTACAACCCCTTTAAGCAGTTCCAGAACCCCGCTCCATATCAGATATACCGCTACAGGGTGGTCCTCCTGTGAAGGTTCACGCTATAAACACTATATTACCTAAAGTATTGGGACGCCTGCCTTTGCGCACACACGTGAACTTTAACCGCTTCCCGCCTGCCGGCCGTTAAAAAATGGCGGCTGGGCAGCCCAGCTCTCGTTCTGGGTGGGTAAAGAGAGAAAACCACCGCTCCCAGGATAGCCCTCCGAGGCGGATGTCCTTCTTCCTAACGAGGAGCCCCAGATGCTGGCTAATACATGTGCAATAGGCAGGCAATGGCAAAAAAAAAAAAAAAAGCTATGAGTAAGCACTGATTCCAGTTGCGAAACGCGTCAGTGTTTTTGTACCCTTTTCCTTGCTGTGGATCATTTGATGTGATGTGACCCCCCCCCCCCCCCCCCCCGATTTTTAATAAATACACAGGATTTTAAGCCTTTTTCTGGTGTGCGGCTATATCTAGAGAATTTTTGCCATTGCCTGCCTATCTCGTTCTGAGTGGACGACATATGATGGCCCTCCGGAACGACCGCTGTCGCGCACCAGTGGGGGCTCTAATCGCGGCGATTGGTGGTGCGGTCTGACACACACCGATCTCAGTAAAGAGCCTCTGATGGAGGCTCTTTACCACCTGGTCAGCCGTGTCCAATCATGGCTGATCATGATTCATGATGTAAAGAGGAAGAGCCGTTGATCGGCTTTTCCTCACTAGAGGAGAGACGATCGACTGCTCTCCTGATGGGGGGGGGGGATTTCTGTGCTGATTGTAGATCAGCACAGCTCCATCCGGATGCCCACCCAGGACCACCAGGGTTTGCCACCACACTGGAGCACCAGGTATGCCACCCTAGACCACCAGGGGAAGGCCAATCAGTGCCCAGGCAGCTTCCAATCAGTGCCCATCCCCAATGCCTGCCAGTGCCATCAGTGATGCCTATCAATGTCATCTATCAGTGCCGCATATCAGTGCCCAGTAGTGCCGACTATCAGTGCCCAGCAGTCCCACCTATCAGTGCCAACCATAAGTACCCATCTGTGCAGCCTTTCAGTGCCCATCAGTGTCGCCTATCAGCGTCCACCAGTGCCACCCATGAGTGCTCATCA
Organism: Lithobates pipiens; assembly: GCF_037356315.1. Taxonomy (NCBI): domain Eukaryota; kingdom Metazoa; phylum Chordata; class Amphibia; order Anura; family Ranidae; genus Lithobates; species Lithobates pipiens. The sequence continues at coordinate 49,379,554 of NW_027507785.1, read as the reverse complement.
GTGCTGCCTATCAATGCCCATCAGTGCTGCATGTCAGTGCCACCTACCAGTGCCCATCAGTGTCACCTATGAGTGCCCATTGTCAGTGTCCATCAGTGCTGCCTATCAATGCCCATCCGGAGATTCCGATCGTGCGTATGCAATTCCGTGCGGAAGCTATTGGCTACTGGCTATTGAACTTCCTTTTTCTAGTCCCGTTGTACGTGTTGTACGTCACCGCGTTCTTGGCTTCGCTGAGATGCACCGTATCCCAGAAGATAGTGTTTGTGGGCTTCACATGGAGAATGCCAGGAGAGAAGAATATAAGATATCTTACATTAGGAAATCGCCAGTCGAGCGTCGAGAGATCCCTAAAACGTGACTACTATAATTATGAGTTTTAAACAAACAATATTCATCCAAAAAATAATAATTTTATACAGTTGGAATCCCGCTTTAAGCCGTCAGCATACCAAGACATTTTGGCCAATTTCATAGAGTACATGCAAACACACAGTTTGGGGACGGCCCCTTCCTGTTCCAACATGACTGCGCACCAGTGCACAAAGCAAGGTCCATAAAGACATGGATGAGTGAGTTTGGGGTGGAGGAACTTGACTGGCCTGCACAGAGTCCTGACCTCAACCCGATAGAACACCTTTGGGATCAATTACAGCCGAGACTGTGAGCCAGGCCTTCTCATCCAACATCAGTGCCTGACCTCACCAATGTGCTTCTGGAAGAATCGTCAAACATTCCAATAGACACATCTCCTAAACCTTGTGGACGGCCTTCCCAGAAGAGTTGAAGCTGTTATAGCTGCAAAGGGCGGAGCCAACACAACATTGAACCCTACGGACTAAGACTGGGATGTCATTCAAATTTATGTGTGTGTAAAGGCTGGTGTCCCAATACTTTTGGTACTTTTGGTAATGTTATATATATATATATATATATATATATATATATATATATGTATATGTATATGTATATATATATATATATATATATATATATATATATATATATATATACACATATAACATTTCGCTGAGTACTGTAATAGTTGTATATACTACTAACAGTTTGGGACTTATATGGGACTCCATCCCTATATATGAACACAAAAAGGGGGGGGGGGGGGGTTTGGGGACTTTAACCACTTGCTTACTGGGCACTTAAACCCCCCTCCTGCCCAGACCAATTTTCAGCTTTCAGCGCTGATGCACTTTGAATGACAATTGCGCGGTCATACAACACTGTACCCAAATGAAATTTTTATCATTTTTTCCCACAAATAGAGCTTTCTTTTGGTGGTATTTAGTTACAGCTGGGAGTTTTATTTTTTGCTAAACAAACAAAAAAAGATGCAAAAAAAAAAAATCATGTTTTAATAGTTTGTTATAAAATTTTGCAAACGGGTAATTTTTCTCCTTCATTGAAGTGCGCTGATTAGGCGGCACTGATAGGCTGCATTGGTGGGCACTGATAGGCTGCACTGGTGGGCACTGATAGGCATAGTTAAGGCGGCACTAATAGGCACAGATAAGGCGGCACCGATGGGCACAGATAAGGCGGCACTGATGGGCAAAGATGGGCACAGATAAGATGGCACGGATGGGTGGCACGGATAAGTGGCACGGATGGGTGGCACGGATGGGCACTGATAGGTACCACTGATAGATGGGACTGATGGGCACTGATAGGTGGCACTGATAGGTGGCTCTGATAGGTGGCACTGCTGGGCACTGATGGGCGGCACTGCTGGGCACTGATGGGCGGCACTGCTGGGCACTGATGGGCGGCACTGGGGTGCAGCACCTTTGAGGCAGATTGTGGGCACTGTGGATGGCACTGTGGGTGGCACTGTGGGTGGCACTGACGGGGGGCACTTACTTTTATTCAGGATGGCACTGCGGGGGGCAGGTGGGCACTGGCAGGGGGCAGGTGGTCGCTTGTATTGTTGGCCGTGATCGGGACTGATGTCCCGATCACGGCCGCCGGTGATCGGCTTTTTTTTTTTCTCCTCGCGCTGTCAGCGCGAGGAGGAATAATAGCCGATTACCGGCTCCGTTCTATCACATGATCAGCTGTCATTGGCTGACAGCTGATCACGTGATAAGGGGTCGGGATCTATGTTGGGCCGACGCGTTTCGTCAGGGTGTACCAACTCTTCAGGGGTGACTGCAATGATGATATATAGAGAGACATAACCAGTTGTAGGATTCACTTTAGACCCCCATAACACTGTCACATAGGGGTTGACTTACTAAAAGCTAATAGTCTGCACTCCGCAAGTGCAGTTGCTCCAGAGCTTAGTAAATGAGGGGAAGCTCTGCTGACTTCCATCATCCAATCATGTGCAAGCAAAAATGCTGTTTTTTTTTTTTTTTTTTCTTGCGTGTGATTGAGAATTCTATGCAAAGTGAAGCTTTACCGCATTTGCTAAGCCCTGGAGACACCGCACTGGCAAAGTGCACAATTGTTGTTGCTTTGCAGCAGGTGCTGTATACATGATACGTATGGGAGGAAGCCGGCGTTGTGCTGTATGAGGTCTTGTAATAAACCTCATAGTATCCGTAGACCGTGGGATACACGTGGAGGGACCTGACCACCATTTCCCCCCAGCTGAAATCCCTGAAACAAACATGTCAGGCATTCCCTGGCTGTGGCCTTCTCGTGACGCTGCCGCCGCCCACTCGCTTTATTTCATTAAAACTATAATCGTTTCAAGTAATGAGATTTTTTTTTTCTTTTTTTTTTTTTATCTTTCTGTTCCCTCCAGCTTCAGTAAACCTGTGGTTCAGCTGTAAATCTTTCTTAATGAGTTTGGCGACTTAATTTTCAGCCGGACATGAGCAGCAGTAATGTGTTCAGCAAAACGCTGATTTAACCCCTATTGGTACTGATCATGTTTGTGCTGCCAGTACTACCCGCTGTGGGCTCAGCCCGCGCCCGTCCGGCATTTCATCAAAACAGAACATGCATTGGAAATATACACTAGAAAAAATGTGCCGACAGCCATTGTCTCCTCTCCTGCCCTCTCTTCTTCTCTCTGTCTCCTCTCCTGCCCTCTCTTCTTCTCTCTGTCTCCTCTCCTGCCCTCTCTTCTTCTGTCTCCTCTCCTGCCCTCTATTCTTCTCTCTGTCTCCTCTCCTGCCCTCTCTTCTTCTGTCTCCTCTCCTGCCCTCTCTTCTTCTGTCTCCTCTCCTGCCCTCTCTTCTTCTGTCTCCTCTCCTGCCCTCTCTTCTTCTCTCTGTCTCCTCTCCTGCCCTCTCTTCTTCTGTCTCCTCTCCTGCCCTCTCTTCTTCTGTCTCCTCTCCTGCCCTCTCTTCTTCTGTCTCCTCTCCTGCCCTCTCTTCTTCTGTCTCCTCTCCTTCCTTCTCTTATTCTGTCTCCTCTCCTGCCCTCTCTTCTTCTCTCTGTCTCCTCTCCTGCCCTCTCTTCTTCTCTCTGTCTCCTCTCCTGCCCTCTCCACCTCTCTCTGTCTTCTCTCCTGCCCTTTCCATTTTTTCTGCCTCTTCTCCTGCCGTCTCCACCTCTCTCTGTCTCCTCTCCTGCTCTCGCCACCTCTCTCTGTCTCCTCTCCATCCCTCGCCACCTCTCTCTGTCTCCTCTCCATCCCTCGCCACCTCTGTCTCCTCTCCTACCCTCGCCACCTCTCTCTGTCTCCTCTCCTTCCCTCCCCACCTCTCCCTGTCTCCTCTCCTGCCCTCCCACATCTCTCTGTCTCCTCTCCTGCCCTCCCCACCTCTCTCTGTCTCCTCTCCTTCCATCGCCACCTCTCCCTGTCTCCTCTCCTGCCCTCGCCACATCTCTCTGTCTCCTCTCCTGCCCTCGCCACATCTTTCTGTCTCCTCTCCTGCCCTCACCACCTCTCTCTCTGTCTCCTCTTCTGCCCTCTCAATTTTTTTCTGCCTCCTCTCCTGCCCTCGCCACCTTTCTCTGTCTCCTCTCCTGCCCCCACAACTTCTCTCTGTCTCCTCTCCCGCCCTTGCCACCTTTCTCTGTCTTCTCTCCTGCCCCCCCTCCCCCCCCCCACTGTTTTCTCTTCTCTGCTCTGCAACTACTCTTCTCTACTTTGCATTTTTTTGTTCTCTCTTTCTCTATATGTCTTTCTTTCTCCCTCTCCTCTTTCTCTGTGCTTTTAACTGCACTCCTCTCTTCTACTTTTCTCCATCTCCTCACCCGCGGCCCGCCCCTCCCTCTCCTTCATTTCTATCCCATTCTCTCTCTCCTCTTCTTCCCTCTCTCTTTCTCTCTGTATATCGTTCTCTCCTTTCCCTCTTTTCCTTTCTCTTGGTATATTTCTCTCTCTCTCTCTCTTTTCCCCTCACTCCGTATCTTGCTTTCTCTCTGAATCTTTTTTATTTATTTTTTATTTGTTTTTCCCATCAAAATAACAACATACAACATGCAAGTCATACAAAACAGTAGAGAGTTCACAGGGGAGAGACAGTCCACAGCAGCGCCGATCGCTGACAGCGCAGTGCGAATCCCAACCAGCATCAGGGAATCCTTCCATGTACATTTATTACCGTCTCAGGATCTTTCCTGCCTTCTCCTCCCTCTCTGATTCTCCTTCTCCTCTCTCTTTCACTCTGTATTTTCCTTTCTTTGTCCCCCCCCTCTCTCTCCCACCCTCTCTCCCCCCCCCTCTCTCTCCCCCCTCTCTCTCCCCACCCTCTCTCTCCCCCCCCCCTCTCTCCCCACCCTCTCTCTCCCCCCCCCTCTCTCTCTCCCCCCTCTCTCTCCCCACCCTCTCTCTCCCCCCCTCTCTCTATCTCTCTATATCTCTATCCCTCTCTCTCTGTATCATTCTTAACTTCTCCTATCTCTTTCACTATGGGGTTGATTTACTAAAGGCAAATAGACTGTGCATTTTGTAAACTGCGGTTGCTCCGGAGCTTATTAAATGAGCAGAAGCGCTCCTGATTTCCATCACCCAATCATGTGCAAGCAAAAATGCATTTTTTTTTTATTTTCCTCGCATGTGATTGGGTATTGTTTGCAAAGTGAAGCTTTACCTCATTTACTAAGATCTGGAGCAACTGCCCTTGCAGAGTGTACAGACTATTTGCCCCTTTGTATCATCCTCTTCTCCTCTGCCTCTTTCTCTCTCTATATCATTCTTTCTTTCTCCTCTCTCTTTTTCTACTACTCTTCTTCTCTTCTCTCCCTCTTTCTCACCTTCTCCTCTCTTTTTTACTATGGGGTTGATTTACTAAAGACAAATAGACTGTGCTCTTTGCAAAGTGCAGTTGCTCCGGAGCTTATTAAATGAGCAGAAGTTCTGTGCACGGTCTATTTGCCTTCAGTAAATCAGTTGTATTTCCTCTCTCCCCTTCTCTCTCTCTCTGTATATTTCTCTCCTCTCTCTTTCATTTTATATCTTCCTCTTCTCCTCTCTATCTCTGTAGCTATCTCTCATTCTCTTCTTTCTCTCTGTTTCTTTCTCCCCTTCTCCTCTCTCTTAAATTTAATATCTTCCTTTTATTGCAAAGTGCACAGTCTATTTGCCTTTAGTAAATAAGCCCCATTGCATTTTCCTCGTCTCCGCTCTCTTCCATTTTTTATCTTCCTCTTCTCCTCTCTCTCTCTGTATCTTTCTCCTCTTCTCCCCTCTATTTATCTCCTTCTCCTCTCTTTCATTGTATTTTTCTCTCTGTTCCTCTCTCTCACCTCCCCTCTTCTCTCTCTCCTTTTCTCTCTCCCCCTTTCTCTCTCTCTCCTCTCTCTCTCTTCCCCCTGCTCTCTCTCCCCTCTCTCACTTTCCTTCTCTCTCACCTCCCCCTCTCTCTCTCCTCACTCTCTTTCTCTCCCCCCCTTCTCTCTCCTGTCTCTCCCCCTTACTCTCTCTCTCGCCTTTCTCCTCCCCCCCCTCCTCTCTCTATCTCTCCTCTCTCCTCCTCTCTCTCCTTCTCCTCTCTGTCTCTCTTCTCTCTCTCCCCTCTCTCCTCCCCCTCTCTCTCCTCTCACCTCCTATCTCTCCTTCTCTCTCCCCCCCCCCCCCGTCCTCTCTCTCTCTCTTCTCTCTCTCCTCCTCCTCCTCGCTCTCTCACCCTCTTCTCTCTCTCCTCCCCCTCTCTCTCTCCTCTCTCTCTCTCGCCTCTCTCTCACCCCCCTCTCTCTCTTCTCTCTCTCCCCTCTCTCCTCCCCCTCTCTCTCCTCTCACCTCCTATCTCTCCTTCTCTCCCCCCCCCCTCTCTGTCCTCTCTCTCTTCTTTCTCTCCTCTCTCCTCCTCCTCGCTCTCTCACCCCTTCTCTCTCTCCTCTCTCCTCCCCCTCTCTCTGTCCTTCTCTCTCTCGCCTCTCTCTACTCCTTCTCTCTCCCCCCCTCTCCTCTTCTGTCCTCTCTCTCTGCTCTTCTCCTCTCTCTCTCTTCCTCTCTTGCTCTCTCTCTTCCCCTCTGGCTATGATGAGGGTTGTCCATCATTTCCGGAGAAGAACATCTCCAGACCATTGCTTCCATTGTAGATGAAGGTGGTAAGATGGACATTCTGGAAGAAACGGACCCCTCAGCCTCACTTTTTATGTATCACAACGAGGCAGTAGGAAGGTGACCGTAGATCAGCCTATTCCATTAGGGTGTGCACCCCAAAGCTCAAACACGCGTGTGTGTGTATATATATATATATATACTGACAGTGTCTGTAGAGCAGTGGACGGTGTCAGTAGGGCAGAGATTGGTGTCTGTATTTTTTTTTTAATTTATTGAATTTTTTATTATTTTTTACAGTTTTATTTTTTTTATTATTTTTGTACACTATTTTTAGGTGCCCCGTTGGGGGTCTAAACAGGGGGAATCTGCACCACATATGGTGATTAGGGTGTGCACAGGCACACCTGGCACACCCTGTGAAGGTGACACATTTATTCCAGTTTGCTCATATGGACAATCAGAGGGCAGCCTAGCGGCTAAGTGGCTGGCGCTCGCTTCTGCCGGGCAGCACTAGGGTTGTTGGTTTGTATCCCAACTATAGCACTGCCTCCATGGAGTTGGCATGTTCTCCCTGTCCCTGCGTGCGTTTTCTCCGGGTACTCCGGTTTCCTCCCACACTCTAAAGACATGTTGGTAGTTTAATTGGATCCTCTCTAAATTGGCCCTGGTATGTGTATGTATGGAATGTGAGTTGGGGGCCTCAGATTGTAAGATTCTTAAGGGGAGGGACTGAAGCGAATGTATAATAAAATATGTAAAGCGCTGCGCACATTGACGGCGCTATATAAGTACCTGTAAAAAAAAAGAAAAATCTGATAGATAGCTCTGCTTAACAACTTAGATGGTATTAGAATGGCATCTGGTTACAGTTGGTGCCATGGCACTAATCATTGTCTGCACACATTTGAATTTCTACATATTTAGGGTCGTGTTTGAAGTTTGTATTTAGGTGTTTTTTTTTTTGTTTCTTTAAAGAGAACCTGTCATGATTGGGCTTATACAAAAAGCTAAATATTTAGTCTGAAATTATTGGCGGTTTTCCATTTTTAGCTCTGTCCGAGTCTGACTCTTCAGCTTGAGAGTCAAGATTTAGTCTGACAGTTTCTATTCTGTCATCTTCCTGATCTCACATCCTCTCCCAGCTCCTGAGTGTGCATAACAGAGCGAAATAACAGAGCCTTAAGGTTAGGAGAAATGTAAACAGCTTCAGGGCTAAGTTAGATGGCAAAACTATTGTAAATATAGGGGTTGGTTTACTAAAGGCAAATAGATTATGCAGCTGCTCCAGAGCTTAGTAAAGGATGGGGGGGGGGGGGACTTTGATGACCTCAATCATCCAATCACATGAAAGCAAAAATGCTATTTTTTTTTTTTTTTCCTTCCATGTGATTGGGTATTCTTTGCAAGTTCTGGAGCAGCTGCACTGCACTTGCAAAGTGCACAGTCTATTTGCCTTTAGTAAATTAAATGAGCTACGATTGGTCTCACTGGCTTCTGGGAGCTGTGATTTGTCCCAGAAGGAGGGGGGGGAGCTATCTGTCAAAATCAGGTACCACCCCAAAAAAATGTGCCAAATGTAAAAAAGGAGAGGGAAGAGCAGAACTTCCTCTATTGGGTGAAGTTTGGCTTTAAAGCGGAGTTCCGCCCAAAAATTGAACTTTCACTTTTAAGGGAAGGTGGGTGACCCCCTGACATGCCACATTTGGTATGTCATTTTTTTTTTTTTTTTGGGGGGGGGGGGGTGAGCGGAAACCCTCTTTTTTGAGGGTTCCAGCTCCCACTTCCTCCCGGCACACCGCAGCGTCGGAAGCAAGTTAACCTTCCCCCCCCTCCTCCCTCTCTGCAATCACCTGGGACATGTAACAGGTCCCAGAAGATGTCACAGCTCTCACAGTGTCTATGCCGGCCCCGCATCTCTGGACCCTGGGACAGGGAAGTGTCCGATTATTCAAAATCAGCAACTGCAGTATTTGTAGCTGCTGACTTAAAAAAAAATTTTTTAAGCGGAACTCCACTTTAACCTCCCTACCCTTAGATTAACTCCTATACCCCCTAACCCTCAGTTTAACTATGGTCCTATTAAACCTTATTTAACCCAGATGCTTCGAACCCTTAGCTTAACACTTATCCCTTTAACTCCTGGTTCAAGCCCCACCCCCCTAACCCTTGGTAGAACCCTTATGCCCTTAACCTTTAGATTAGCCCTCATCCACTAAGCCTTAGTTAACTCTTGTCCCCTACACATAATTTCAAGGTCTCCACGCTAGAGCCACAAACTGCAGGCCACATCTGACCCCACTACTAAGATATTGTCTGGCAGGGACTGACTATGGTGTCTGCTTCTGATGTAAGGGGGGACTCTGATGGGGACCCTGATGTAAAGGGGACTCTAAAGGGAACCTTGATGTAAGAGGGGTCTCTGATGGAGACCTTGATGTAAGAGGGGTCTCTGATGGAGACCTTGATGTAAGAGGGGTCTCTGATGGAGACCTTGATGTAAGGGGGGTCTCTAATGGGGACCCTGATGTAAAGGGGAACTCTAATGGGGACCTTGATATAAGGGTAGCCTTTAATGGGACCCGATGTAAGGGGGGGACCCTGATGTAAAGGGGGACTCTAATGGAACCTTGATGTAAGAAGGGGCCTCTGATGGGGACCCTGATTTAAGGGGGACTCTGTTGGGGACCCTGATGTAAAGAGGGACTCTAATGGCGACCTTGATGTAAGGCTGGCCTTTAATGAGTACTCTTATGTAAGGGGATGGCTCTGATGGGGAGCCTGATGTAAAGGGGGACTCTAATGGTAACCTTGATGTAAGAGGGGCCTCTGATGCGAACCCTTATGTACGAGGAGCCTCTGATGCGGACTCTGATGTAAGGGGGACTCTAAAGGGGGCCCTGATCTAAAGGGGGTCTCTAATGGGGACCTTGATGTAAGGGTGGCCTTTAATGGGGCCCTGATGTAAGGGGAGACTCTGATGGGGACCTTAATGTAAGAGGGGCCTCTGATGGGGACCTTGATGTAAGAGGGGCCTTTAATGGGGACCTTGATGTAAGAGGGGCCTCTGATGGGGACCTTGATGTAAGAGGGGCCTCTGATGTAAAAGGGGCCTTTAATGAGGACCTTAATGTAAGAGGAGCCTCTGATGGGGACCTTGATGTAAGAGGAGCCTCTGATGGGGACCTTGATGTAAGAGGGGCCTCTGATGGGGACCTTGATGTAAGAGGGGCCTCTGATGGGGACCTTGATGTAAGAGGGGCCTCTGATGCGGACCTTGATGTAAAAGGGGCCTTTAATGGGGACCTTGATGTAAGAGGGGCCTCTGATAGGGACCTTGATGTAAGAGGGGCCTCTGATGGGGACCTTGATGTAAGAGGGGCCTCTGATGGGGACCTTGATGTAAAAGGGGGTCTCTGATGGGGACCTTGATATAAGGGGGGGGGGCCCCTAATGAGGACTCTGATGTAAGAGGTGGATATTTTTTCAGCCTGCAAATATTTGTACAGTATGCAATGTGGCCCTTGTACTGAAAAGTTTGGAGATCCCTGCCTTAGTTTAACTCTTAACATCTAAGAAACCCCAACCACCTTATCAGGCAGATTGGAGGTTGGAGGTAGTAGAAGACCCTGTATGTTGGTACCCGGGAAGGGGGCACAATGGAGACCCCTGTCAGCCTTACATCCAAAGCTGGGTTGAATGGGGATCCTAGAATATCATTTTGCAATGCTCGTCCCTCCCCCTTCTGCAGATTCAGGTCCACATTGTGTGAGACGGCGTCCTTCTGGTTCACGCTGCGTAGGGCTCTTCTCTTAGCGTGTAATAGATTTTCTGTGTATTTTGGAGGTAATGCTCACTGATACCCTCTATGCTCTATTGATTTTATGACTGACTGGCAGTGGTGTTCCGTTGGTGGTAGACATCTTCCTGGCTGAGTATTCATTTGATTGCAGATTAATTTTACACCCCGGTGTGCCAGACTAATGTAAGAAGTATGTAGCTGGCTCCATGTATATGCCATCTTGGATTAGTTCCAGACTCCTACTCTACAGAGAGGTGAATTGGCAGCATGCTGATCAGACCGCTGGCTGGATAAAACCGTTTTCGTGTTTGTAGACATAAAGCCAACGAGATTCTGTAATGCCCAAAACAGTAAAATGGATTACGTAATCTGAGAATTCACAATTTATGCGTGGTTCACTGGACACATTCTACATGTAAGGTCCGGGATGTTGTGGGACCTCTCTGAATGCTGCATTCCACCTTCATACCTCAACATATTAACAGTCCATGCTGGCCCCTCTACAAAGTACTGAGGGCTAGTTTACACTTGCTTCAAAACATGGCTTAAAGCTCTCTGAATGCTAGTCAAAGCTCCTGTCACTAAAAAAAATGCTTAGCTTACAGTCCTGTTTACACCTGCTTTTGCTTGGTGTTTCGATGAGGCTTCGGTGGGGCTTTGATGGAGCTTCGTAGGGCTTCGACTGGGCTTTCGATGAGGCTTCAGTGGGGGCTTCAAGCGAGCTTTGCCGTAGACTTCTATGGAGGCTTTGAAGACACTTTGAAGCACCACTGAAGCTACATGGGGTATAATTTTTTAAGCGAAGCCGAAGCAAAGTAAAGCAAAGCAAAGCAAAAACAGGTGTACACAGGACTGTAAGCTAACCATTTTATTTAGTGACAGGAGCTTTGACGAGCATTCAGAGAGCTTTAACAAAGCCTGTCCGAAGCCTTGTTGAAGCCAAAGCAAGTGTAAATGAGCCCTAAAGCCCCGTACACACGAGCGGACTTTTCAACATCCAAAGTCCGTCAGACCGAGTCCGTCAGACTATCCGATCGTGTGTGGGCTGCAACGGACTTTAGCTTCGCAAAAGTCTGACGGACTTTAGAAATGAAGCATGCTTCAAATTTTCCCGACGGAACTCCGCCGGACCCGGTCCCCTTCGAAAAATTCGCTCGTGTGTGTGCTACTCCGACGGACTAAAACCGACGCTAGGGCAGCTATTGGCTACTGTCTATGAACTTCCTACGTCGAATCCAGTCGTACGTCATCACGTTCGACTCCGTCGGAGTTTGGTGTGATGGTGTGTGGTCAAGTCCGTTCGGTCGAAAAGTCCGCCAGAACTCCGTCGGAACTCCGTCGGAACTCCTTTGGAGGTCTGTCAGACTTAATCCCTCTCGTGTGTACGGGGCATAAGAGTCCTCGGTGCAAACAGTCCTCAGTCCACACTGACCCTATCTACAAGATGTAAACAGTCCCCAATCCTCATAAACCCTTCTTCATGGTGCAAACAGTCCACGGTCCTCACTGACCTCTCTACAAGATCTAAACAGTCCCCAATCCTCAGTGACTCCTCTACAAGGTGTAAACAGTCCTCAGTTCTCACTAATCTCTCTACAAGGTGTAAACAGTCCCCAACACTAACTGACCCATCTACAGGGTGTAAATAGTCCCCCGTTCTCACTGATCCGTTCACAAGGTGTAAACAGTCCACAGTCCAATCTGACCCCTCTACAATGTGTAAACAGTCCCCAGTCCTCAGTGACTCCTCTACCAGGTGTGGACAGTCCCCAGTTCTCACCGATCTCTCTGCATGGTAAAAAAGAGTCCTTAGTTCTCACTGACCCCATCTATAAGGTGTAAACAGTCCCTAGTTCTCACTGACACCTCTACAGCATTTAAAAAGTCCCCAGTCCGCATTGACTCTTCTACGAAGTGTAAACAGTCCCCAATTCTAATTGACCCCACTACACGATGTAAACAGTCCACAGTCCTTATTGACATCTCTAAAAGGTGTAAACAGTCCCCAATCCTCATTGACACCTCTACAAGGTGTAAATAGTCCCCAGTCCTCACTGACCTCTCTACAATGTGTAAACAGTCCCCAGTCCTCACAGACCCCTCTACAAGGTGTAAATAGTCCCCAGTCCTCACTGACCCCTCTACAATGTGTAAACAGTCCCCAGTCCTCACTGACCCCTCTACAATGTGTAAAAAGTCCCCAGTCTCCAATGACCCCTCTACAATGTGTAGACAGTCTCTAGTCTCCAGTGACCCCTCTACAATGTGTAAACAGTCCCCAGTCTCCAATGACCCCTCTACAATGTGTAAACAGTCCCCAGTCCTCACTGACCCCTCCACAATGTGTATACAGTCCCCAGTTCTCACTGACCCCTCTACAATGTGTAAACAGTCCCCAGTCCTCACTGACCCCTCCACAATGTGTATACAGTCCCCAGTTCTCACTGACCCCTCCACAATGTGTAAACAGTCCCCAGTCCTCACTGACCCCTCTACAATGTGTAAACAGTCCCCAGTCCTCATTGACCCCTCTACAATGTGTAAACAGTCCCCAGTCTTCAGTGACCCTTCTACAAAGTGTAAACGGTGCCTAGTTCTCACTGACCCCTCTACAATGTGTATACAGTCCCCAGTCTTCAGTGACCCTTCTACAATGTGTAAACGGTCCCTAGTTCTCACTGACCCCTCTACAATGTGTAAACAGTCCCCTGTCTCCAATGACCCCTCTACAATGTGTAAACAGTCCCCAGTCTCCAATGACCCCTCCACAATGTGTAAACAGTCCCCAGTCCTCACTGACCCCTCTACAATGTGTAAACAGTCCCCAGTCTTCAGTGACCCCTCTACAATGTGTAAACGGTGCCTAGTTCTCACTGACCCCTCTACAATGTGTATACAGTCCCCAGTCTTCAGTGACCCTTCTACAATGTGTAAACGGTCCCTAGTTCTCACTGACCCATCTACAATGTGTAAACAGTCCCCTGTCTCCAATGACCCCTCTACAATGTGTAAACAGTCCCCAGTCTCCAATGACCCCTCTACAATGTGTAAACAGTCCCCAGTCCTCACTGACCCCTCTACAATGTGTAAACAGTCCCCAGTCTTCAGTGACCCCTCTACAATGTGTAAACAGTCCCCAGTCCTCACAGATCCCTCTACAATGTGTAAACAGTCCCCAGTCCTCACTGACCCATACCTCCCAACTTTTTGAGATGAGAATGAGGGACACCTACTAGCAAAAGTATGTAGGCATAGGACACACCCCTGCCACACCCCCTTAAAGGAGAAATAACCCAAAAATAAAAGATTAGTTAAACCCACAAGGGCTTTTTTTTTACCATTACTATTCCTTTTATTGGCTTTCGAAATTTACAAATGAAGAAATTTAGAAATTGGATGAAAAGTTTAGCATTGGGAAACAGGTTTTGATGGATAAAAAGTGCATTTTATATACAACTCTATAGATCAGACATAAATGAGGGACAAATGAGGGGGAAAGAGGGACAGAGGGACATTGCTCCAAATCAGGGACAGTCCCTTAAAATCAGGGAGCTATACTGACCCCTCTACAATGTGTAAACAGTCCACTGTCCTCACTGACCCCTATAAAAGGTGTACACAGTCCCCAGTGAGCTCAACATGAAGTATATACAGTATAGTCCACTAATCGTCACCAGCTGGTATTGCTGTAGTCATTGTACGGGATATTCTGGTTGTGTGAAGGCCATGGACGGCTGTGATACTTTTTCACCTTTGTCTACTTTCAGAGATGAGAAAACAGCTTTGTTTCCATTGTAAACATAGAGACATGACTTTTTGTCCCTACTACTGTATATCATTTATAAACAGCCGGAGATGGAGGCTGATTGTCATGTCTAAATGGAGTTGGTGCCATCACAATACACTCAGCACTGTCAGGATTTCTACAATATTTTCCTTCCTGCCATTTGCAGTCGCCCCGTATTCTCATCAAACGCACAGTGTCACTTTCTTCTGCTGCCACCTCAGTCCACATTGACCCTATTCCACCATTACATCTATACAAAGAATATGGTGGGGTTTCACCTCAACATTCCTAGAAGCTGAGACAAAGCCATAAAATAAAGAACTCTTATCTCCCATAGTTTATTCTTCTTGTAACGGAAATTCTCTTCCACGGCAAGTACATTGGACATACATGGAAGAGGGTTTAAGCCCTTGTACACACGGTCGGAGATTCTGACAACCAAATCCGTCGGATTTTGTCCGAAACTGTTGCATACACACGGTCGGACAAAGTTGTCGGAAAATCCGGCGTGATGACGTTATTTCGTTACAACGGGACTACGTTCAGGCTAGTAGCCAATAGCTTTGATGTAGGAATTTGATCTGAGCATGCGTGGCACTTTGTCCGATCGGAATTCTCTACACATGATCAGAGTATGTCCGATCAGAGCATTTTGTCTGGAAAATTTTACCAACAAGTTGGAAAACTTGGTCCGTCAGATACTCCGACGGAAACAGTCCGATGTAGACCACACACAGTCGGCATATCCGACAAAACGGTCCGATCGGACACATTCCGTCGGAATCTCCGACCGTGTGTACAAGGGCTAAGAGAAGAGATGAGAGGCCAAGAGAAAAGAGGGCAAGAGAAGACAAGAGGTGAAGAGAAGAGCAGAGAAGAGACGGCAAGAGAAACAAGGACAAGAGAAGAGAGGTCAAGAGAAAAGAGGGCAAGAGAAGACAAAAGTTGAAGAGAAGAGGAGAGAAGAGAGGGCAAGAGAAAAGAGGTGAAGAGAAGAGCAGAGAAGAGACGGCAAGAGAAACAAGGACAAGTGAAGAGAGGTCAAGAGAAAAGAGGGCAAGAGAAGACAAAAGGTGAAGAGAAGAGGAGAGAAGAGAAGGCAAGAGAAAAGAGGGCAAGAGAAGAGCGAGCAGAAGAAGTAAGGGAAAGAGAAGAGAGGGCAAGAGAAGAGAGGGCAAGAGATAAGAGGAAAAAAGAAGAGAAGTCAAGAGAAGAGAGGGCAAAAGAATAGAAGGCAAGAGAAGAGAGGGTAAGAGAAAAGAAGCACACTATCCGCCATGTTCTGGTGGCCATGTTGTGTGGAGTTTCTGTTGATTCTGCAAGACATTAAAACAATCCACATTTCTTTTCTTGTGACTCACACTATGATCTGCTTAGTTCTTTTTAAAAGGATTACACTGAGGGAGATTAAGTCCCAGTACTTAGTGGACTAAGAGGTTTGTTAGTGTAACCATGTATTAAAATTAGGGACAGAAGTCTTAAAGGAAAACTCTGGGATCATAATTGAGGTTGGGGAGACCTGAATCTGTATAATTAGGTGTGCTTCTATCCTCCCCAGCTAATTCCAGCTCTCCTTAGTGGACAATTAACGTATGGACGTCAGAACGTTCATTAAAAGTATAAATACTTATATATACACCAATCCCTGGACAAAGAACCGGTGCAATCACATGACCAGGAATATAGAAGATAAGGAACTCCTGGTGGGAGCTTTTCCATGTAGGAACCTTATCAACTATTTCCGTTCTGTACACACGCTGCAGGTCATAGACTAGTCATGGCAAGGGTAGATAGGACTGAAGGCAGGTGCAGTCTGCTGTCTCCAATGCAGGTGGTGCTCAACAGCTGCGGCAATGCCAAGGGAGAGAAAGTCATGTGGGGCATGGTTAGTCTATAGTTTCCTGAGTCACTGAGGCAGTGATCCAATGGACACTGGCTGCCTGTGTGACTCTGCTGGCCATCTCGGGTGTGGAAGATTCTATGTAAGACCCTGGCCCCTGGGTTTGGTGCAGATTTGCATGTGGGTGGTTTAGGGACAGGTCACCCGTCTGTCAGGGACAGTATTAGCAGCAGGGAAAGTTTCCAGGCAGGAAAGGAAAGCTTAAAGCTCACAACCTCCTTGGACATCTTTCCGTTTGGACATGAGACGACCAGGCCGCCCCTCAAGGCAGATGCTGTCAGTTCGACTGATACCTGCTCCGCTATATGCTGTTGGCATCCGTGATTGTTCCCGGTTTGGCCTTTCTCCCAATGGGTTTGTTGTGAACTTTTTTGCCTTTACTACAATACAAATGAAACAAAGCTATCTGAAATAAATCTGTTATAAAAGGTGTACCACATCCCCAAAAGGATAGAAAAATGGAGAAACCCCCTAGAAGTGGGACTTTATAGGTACTACCATATTCACATACGTAGGAAAATATATATATAAAATATTGGACCAACAGGGGGCCTACGTCAGGATGTCTCTTCTGCATTTATTTTAAAATTGTTTTGGATGCTAGAATGTACCTATCTAGTGATTAGGATATATGGTGTTACCCGAAAAAAAAACCCTGATGAAGGAGAATACGACTCATCTCTGAAACGTCGTTGGGTTTGGGTTACTCCATTACACCTATCCATGATTTTTTGTGTATTGTTATGCATCCTTGATTATTTATATGTTTCTGTGATATTGTAATTATGTATTTTTTTTGTATAATAAAACATTTTTTATATATATTTTCCTACGTATGTGAATATGGTAGTACCTATAAAGTCCCACTTCTAGGGGGTTTCTCCATTTTTCTTACTACAATACAAGTTCTACTAATTGCATCTGGACTATGTGTGTAATTGCCGTCATACCACAATGCACCTGCAGGCCTGTGTGTTGCGATCAATGGACACCCATGAACCCTGACGAAGACTGCTGGCCATCCATTTCCGTTACCAGACTGGCCATCAGGGCCGTCTTTAAGGCAGGGCAAAAGGGGCAGCTGCCCTGGGCCCTGTCATTGTTGTGGGGCCCAAAACAGCTGCCTCATACTTGCCAACTATCCAGGTTTAAATTCCCTCGTCCCTTGAAGTTTTTTTCCTGTGCTGTGTCCTAATATCTGTGTGAAGTGCTGGTACTAATGCTGCCCAGCTCTGCCCTATTGTTGTGTGCAAGTGACTCACCTGCCGACCCTGTGTTTACATATAAATAACCGGCATTCATATGTAAATAGCGGCGACAATACTAAGTAAATAGCTGCGGCTGGCGGCATTGATATGTAAATAAAGGCGGCATTCCTATGTATATCATGCTCCCCTGCTGTGAGGAGGTGATGTGCTGTAACCTCTAGCAACTAATCAATGAGCCGTAACATGTGCTGTAACCTCTAGCAACTAATCAATGAGCCGTAACATGTGCTGTAACCTCTAGCAACTAGTCAGTAAGCAGTAATGAGCTGCTGGCAACCAATCGCAAAATTGCTGCCTGATCTGATACAGAAAACTGATTTTAGGTCTAGCTGCTATTTATTGTATGTCTCAGAGTAGGTGGAGAGGGAAATTGCATGGGGGGGGGCCCCAAGAAAAATTTTCCCCAGGGTCCAATCTATATTAAAGGCGGCCCTGCTGGCCATAGATGAGTCTATAGATAGGGCTGTCTGTAGGTAGACAGTGGTCGGGATCCGGTGTGAGGCGTCTGTCCATGTCTCACACCAGTGTCTTCCGATTCCAGGACTTCAAAGAATCCAGACGTTGTAAGAAATCAAACTTGTTATGTATGTGCTGTTCATCAAAGAAGATGAACGTGATCCGTGTCTAGGACCAGGAGGTCTTCTAAAGGAATGCACTTCACTCATTAGAAAAAGGAGAGGCAGATCTGCACCTATATATAATTTACTGAAAATCATTACTGAGGATCAGACCTCTGATCAAAGGCTGAAAAGACAGTGATCAGGCTGAGCAGAATTCTCACTCCCCTGCAGGGAGGAGGTTTAGCTGAGGCGAACCTATAATATAACGCGTTTTGCAAAATATGAAACGAAAAGTGTGAATATAGGCAAAACTTTGATCGAATCGAAAAGGGCTAAAATACCTGGCCGTTTGTTTTCTGTTTCCTGAAGGAGAGATTTTTTTTCACTTCCTGTCCTAAAGAAGAAATCTCTACCAAGTTAGGAGAATTGGCCATTTAGAAGCTGTCTCCGGAATAGGTGATCCTCTTGTTTAGGTGACAATTCAAGCATTTTGGATTTCATTTAATTTTCTGACTTGGTCACCATGGTCATCAGGGTTGGGTTTGGTGCTTAGTGTTCATGTAGGGCGTTGGGTTTGCCAATTAGTGTTCATGTAGGGCGTTGGGTTTGCCAATTAGTGTTCATGTAGGGGGTTGGATGTCCTGATTAATGCTCATGTGGGGGCATTGGTTTTGATGTTTAGTGTTCCTGTAAGGGGGTTATGTAGCTGAGTTGGGTGTCGTGTTTAGTGTTCATGAAGGGGGGTCAGTTTTGGTGTTTAGTGTACACGTAGGGGTTATAGTTAGCATTTAGTATTTATGTAGGGAGGTTAGGTTTGGTGTACATGTATGGGGGTTAAATTTGGCGTTTAGTGTTCACGTAGAAAGTTAATGATTTGTGTTTAGTGTTCATGTAGCTGTAGCACCCTCCTGTAATCAGAGGAGCAATGATTGTTTAGTCTAGTCTGTTCAGGGTTTCACAGAGCTTCGGGAGAGAGAATTCAAATAACCAGCCTGAAATTTAAGCAGGACATGGCCAATCCCTGGGGAGGTGTCCCAGGAGGTGGTTGAGGATGCTGTTAAATAGTCTGCAAGCCTGAGATGTTTTTTTTCCCCCCTGCAAAGAACTGAACTTATGGACTTATCCCACCTTAGGATTTGTGAGTAGAACTTCTTTTGGTGCTGCAACTTGGTTCATGGCCCCCAGCTGTGCAACTATACACTGTTCCAGTCTACTACAACTAGTGCTTCATATTGCCACATGGCCCCCAGCTGTGCACCTATACACTGCTCCAGTCTACTACAACTAGTGCTTCATATTGCCACATGGTCTCCAGCTGTGCAACTATAGACTGCTCAAGTCTACTACTACTTGTGTCTATACTGGTGCATGGTCTCCAACTGTTCACCTATAGTCTATAGGTCTACATAGAGCAGTCTGTTTCAGTCTACTACGACTTGTGTCTATACTGGTGCATGGTCACCAGCTGTGCACCTATAGACCACTCCAGTCTAATACTGCTTATGCCCATACTGCTACATGGTCTCCAACTGTGCATCTATAGACTGTCCTAGTCTGCTACTTCCTATGCTTCTGCTACTGAGAAAGAACTGTTCTCATCAGATTGAACTTAATGTTTTTTAGTTTTTTTGGGGGGTAAGGGGGATCCCACATTTCCCTATCCCATCCTGTTACAAGTTCTTAGAGCAATAAAGCTTTAAAAAGACATCTTCTTGTCTGTTCAATGAGCCAGAGTTAATTGACTGTTGCTGTGTGCTGCCCCTGTACTGTTTTGGAAAGAAGGAAAGAACCTGATACACTCAACAACTCCCCAGGGGGGTAGCGCTACATAGGGGGGTTAGATTTGGTGTTTAGTGTACATGGAGGGGTTAGGTTTGGTGTTTCATGTTTATGTGGGGAGGGTTGGGTTTGAGGATTATTGTTCATGTAGGGGGCTTGGGGTTTAGTGTTTATGTAAGGGGGGGGGGGGGTGAGGTAAGCGTGGAATGTTTATGTAGAGTTGGTGAGTTTGGTGTTTAGTGTTCATGTAGGGTGCCTGGGTTTGGGGTCTAGTGTTCATGTAGGGGGCTTGGGGTTTTGTGTTCATGGGGGGGGAATTAGGCATTTAGTGTTCATGTAGGGTGGTTGGGTTTGGGGTTTAGTGTTCATGTAGTGGGGTTGGGTTTGGGATTTAGTGTTCATGTAGTGGGGTTGGGTTTGGGGTTTAGTGTTCATGTATGAAAGGGATGATGAGGTTGGCATTTAGTGTTCATGTAGGTTGGGTGAGTCTGGAGTTTAGTGTCCCTATTGGGGGGTTGGATTTGGTGTTTATTGTTTATATAGGGGGTTCGGGGTTTCGCGTTCATGTAGGGGGGTTGCATTTGGGGTTTAGTGTTCATGTAGGGGGCCGGGTGAGTTTGGCATGTAGTGTTTGGGTTTGTTATTTAATGTTCATGTAGGGTGATTGGGTTTGGGTTTTATTGTTCATGTAGGTGGTTGGGGTTTAGTGTTCATGAAGGGGGGTTGAGTTTGGTGTTTAGTGTTCATGTAGGGGACTTGGGTTTTAGTGTTCATGTAGGGTGGTTCAGATTGGTGTTTAGTTTTCATGTAGGGGACTTGGGGTTTAGTGTTCATGTAGGGGACTTGGGATTTAGCGTTCATGTAGGGTGGTTGGGTTTGGAGTTTAAAATTCATGTGCGGGGGGGTTGGCATTGAGTGTTCATGTAGAATGGGTGAACTTGGTGTTTAGTGTTCATGTAGGGTGGTTGGCTTTAGTGTTTAGTGTTCATGCAGGGTGGTTGGCTTTGAGGTTTAGTGTTCATGCAGGGTGGTTGGGTTTGGAAATTGCGTGTTCATATCGAGTGGGTGAGTTGGGTGTTTAGTGTTCATGTAGGGTGGTTAGGTTTGGGGTTTAGTGTTCGTGTTCATGTAGGGTAGTTGTGTTTGGGGTTTCGCGTTCATGTTGAGTGGGTGAGTTTGGTGTTTAGTGTTCATATATGGGAATTGGGGTTAAGTGTTCATGTTGAGTGGGTGAGTTTGGTGTTTAGTGTTCATGTAGAGTGGGTGAATTTGGCGCCTAGTGTTCATGTAGGGTGGTTAGGTTTGGAGTTTAGTGTTCATGTAGTGTGGTTGGGTTTGAGGTTTAGTGTTCATGTAGGGTGGTTAGGTTTGGAGTTTAGTGTTCATGTAGTGTGGTTGGGTTTGGGGTTTAGTGTTCATGTAGTGTTGTTGGGTTTGAGGTTGAATGTTCATGTAGGGTGGTTATGTTTGGGGTTTAGTGTCCATGTTGAGTGGGTGAGTTTGGTGTTTAGTGTTCATGTAGGGGGCTTGGGGTTTAGTGTTCATGCACGGGGGGGGTGAGTTTGGTATTTAGTGTTCATGTAGGGTGGTTGGGTTTGAGGTTGAATGTTCATGTAGGGTGGTTGTGTTTGGGGTTTAGTGTTCATGTTGAGTGGGTGAGTTTGATGTTTAGTGTTCATGTAGGGGGTTTGGCATTTTGTGTTCATGTTGGGGGTGGGGGGGGGGGGTGGTGAGTTGTGAGTTTGGCATTTTGTGTTCGTGTAGGGGGGTTGGGTTTCGATGTTCATGGGGGGGGGGGGGTGAGTTTGGCATTTAGTGTTCATGTAGAGAAGGTGAGTTTAGTGTTCATGTAGGGTGGTTGGGTTTGGGGTTTAGTGTTCAAGTAGAGTAGGTGAGCTTGGTGTTTAGTGTTCATGTAGGGGGCTTGGGGTTTAGTGTTCATGCACGGGGGGGGGGGGGTGAGTTTGGTATTTAGTGTTCATGTAGGGTGGTTGGGTTTGAGGTTGAATGTTCATGTAGGGTGGTTAGGTTTGGGGTTTAGTGTTCATGTTGAGTGGGTGAGTTTGATGTTTAGTGTTCATGTAGGGGGTTTGGCATTTTGTGTTCATGTTGGGGGGGGTGGTGAGTTGTGAGTTTGGCATTTTGTGTTCGTGTAGGGGGGTTGGGTTTCGATGTTCATGGGGGGGGGGGTGAGTTTGGCATTTAGTGTTCATGTAGAGAAGGTGAGTTTAGTGTTCATGTAGGGTGGTTGGGTTTGGTGTTTAGTGTTCATGTAGAGTAGGTGAGCTTGGAGTTTATGTTCCTGTAGGGGGTTGGGTTTCAGTGTTCATGTAGGAGGGGGGGGGGGGTGAGTTTGGCATTTAGTGTTCATGTAGAGTAGATGAGTTTGGCATTTAAGGCTCATGTAAGGGGGTTGGGGTTTAGTGTTCATGTAGGGGGGGGGGGGGTGGGTTTGGCATTTAGTGTTCATGTAGAGTAGATGAGTTTGGCATTTAAGGCTCATGTAAGGGGGTTGGGGTTTAGTGTTCATGTAGGGGGGGGGGGTGAGTTTGGCATTTGGTGTTCATGTAGGGCGGGTGAGTTTGGCGTTCAGTGTTTATGTAGGGTGGTTGGGTTTGGGGTTTAGTGCTCATGTAGGGGTTTAGGCACTGGGGGCTACATGCATGCTACATTTTTATTAGTTAGAGAACCTTACACACTAGTTCTGGACGTCAGGAGCCTTACTGGACTCAGCACCGATAACAGTGTACCGCAGTCTGTTTTTCCCGGCTCAGTTATTACCACAGCTGTCCTCTCTGGGGAAAACCTAAAATCATGATTTGCCGAAGAAGCACGGGTGCAGGTCAAGGCTTGTATTATTGAGATATCATGGCTTGCGTAATAAATCATTGCTTATTTGGTAAAGGTAGGGTAGCTGGTTGTCACCATACACCTGTAGATACGTTACCCATGTCTGAGTTCCCATTAATAAGTCTGTACATCAGCAGGTTGCAGGTCGATAGTCTCCTGCTGAAAATGTGCTGCCTCTCGTTAGCATGTTTAGCATTCCATAAAGGGCCACGTATAGAAGAGCTGACACCTTCCCATGCCCAGGCACACAATAGAGGCCTCTCTTCATACAGGATTCTGCATTTTCTACATACCTCTGATATTACTTCAGGGAGAGCCTGTGTGTGACCTATATTACCATTGTTGAAGGAAGTGAGAGCCGCTGAATGATTGTAGGAGGAACGAGGGATGTTTTACATAATACATAGCCAGATTCTATACTGTATATGAATAACAACCTCCATAAAGATATATATTTCCTCCAGGTGAATGTATTTCCTCATAGCCGGTTCTTGATTATGTCCTTGTCCTGGAAGTGATTGAATCATAATGATCTAGTCCGGGGTTTCTCAGCCAGGGTTCCGTGGATCCCTAAGGTACCTCCAAAGGTTGCTAGGGGTTGCTTGAGCAATGAACAGTTCTTGCCTTGCAGATAAGTACCCACTGACATCAATTATCTTTTTAGCTTTCTGTAAGGGGGAAATTCTTTCCAACGACCACAAATGTAAGAAGCATTCTTCCCACTGACCATCACACTAATGTATCATGAGATATACGTATAGTAATTTTAGCAGGGGGTTCCCTGAGACCGGAATTGCAAGGGTTCCTCTGTGTTGAAACGGTTGAGAAAGTCTGATTTACTCCTTAAAGCGGGGCTCCACCCTAAAGTGGAACTTCCGCTCATTGGAACCCTCCCCCCCTCCGGCGCCACAATTGGCACCTTTCAGGGGGGGGGGAGGGTGCAGATACCTGTACAGTACAGGTATTTGCACCCACTTCCGGCATAAATATCCGCAGAATCTGCGGATATTTACGCCACTTCCTGCGGGTCCCCCGCTGTCCGCTGGGAAACACACGGATCCCAGGCACAGCGGGGACCATCCTTATTGCACAGCGCGACTCGCGCATGCGCAGTAGGGAACCGGGAAGTGAAGCCGCAAGGCTCCACTTCCTGATTCCCATACCCAAGATGGCGGCGGCAGCAACCGAGAGACGTTCGAGAGACCGGCTTCGGGGTGCCGACATCGCGGGCGCGCTGGGCGGGTAAGTGTCCTTATTTTAAAAGGCAGCAGCTGCAGTATTTGTAGCCGATGACTTTAAAAAAAATGGCCGAACTCCCGCTTTAATGTCGGGGCCAGGCATTGAGAGGTCTGATGAGACCGATGGGAACCCTGCAGTGAGTTCACAGCTAAGTTAGGCATTAGACAACACATGGTTTAGGCAGGGCCGTCTTTAATATAGATTGGACCCTGGGCAAAAATGTTTTTGGGCCCCCCCCCCCCCCCCCCCCATGCAATTTCCCTCTCCACCTGCTCTGAGACATACAATAAATAGCAGCTAGACTTAAAATCAGTTTTCTGTATCAGATCAGGCAGCAATTGAGATTGGTTGCCAGCAGTTACAGCATATCATTACTGCTTACTGACTGGTTGCTAGAGGTTACAGCACACTTTACGGCTCGCTGATTAGTTGCTAGAGGTTACAGCACACGTTACAGCTCACTGATTAGTTGCTAGAGGTTAGAGCACATCACCTCCTCACAGCAGGGGAGCATGATATACATAGGAATGCTGCCTTTATTTGCATATCAATGCCATCTCCCGCAGCTATTTACTTAGTAATGTCGCCGCTATTTACATAAGAATGGCGATTATTTACATGTAAACACAGGGTCTGCAGGTGAGTCATCTGCACACAACAATAGGGCAGAGCTGGGCAGCATTAGTACCAGCACTGCACACTGAGATATCGGGACACAGCACAGGAATAAAACTTCAAGGGACAAGGGAATTTAAACCTGGATAGTTGGCAAGTATGAGGCAGCTGTTTTGGGCCCCACAACAATGACAGGGCCCAGGGCAGCTGCCCCTTTTGCTCTGCCTTAAAGACGGCCCTGTGTTTAGGTGACACTGGCCATTATAGAGGAGATACGATATGACACAAACATGGTTCAGCTGGGATTTAGCATTCCTATTAAGAGCTCTGCCTTGTTAAATGTTTTTGTCCCGTTCTTTCTGAGGCTTCATTTCTTCCTCTTTGTTGGCCACAGCTTTTAAATTTTTAATATGAGAACAAGTTGCGTTTAGCAGCCAGCGGGTTGTCTAATGGTACATTTCATCATCCTTGATGCTAGTTCCAGGCACTGGTGTCCATTTGGTGATCCTTGATAAACCACAAAGTACAGGTAGTGCTCAACTGCTCCTCAGAGTCTCGTGTACTAGTAGCAATGAGAACACCATCTACATCTGATAGCGGCTGAGGAACTCTTCCTCCTGTTACTCACTTCTACTCCAAAATGTGTTGGTGGTTCATTTTCCATTGAGAAATATGCTTTACGATATAAACTTGTATGCAAGCAGACTACAGCAAGACAGGCCACTGACGGAGTGCTGCTGCCGGCTGCCAAGCTGCCATGTTGTGTTGAAAGCTGTGTTCAGGGTTTTTGCCAATTGGAGAAATCTCGCTATCTGAATGGAAGACACCATTTCTGATCTGGTGCCCAAACTATAAAATGCAAACTGTGGCAAGATGAGTGTGAGCTACTATAAAGATATCATGCCAATATACCCTTCTCTACATCCTGTCCATATGATATCATGCCAATATACCCTTCTCTACATCCCGTCCATATAACCTGAATATACATACCATGGGAAAACACTCTGCCTGTACACCCAATGTCTCTACACCATGTCTACACCCTGTCCATACACAATGCCTATACACAATGTCCATACAAGATGTCAATGCACCCTTTCTAAACACCCTGTCCATACACAATGCCCATACACCTTGTCTATACCCACCCTATCCATGCACCATTCCTATGTACCCTTTAATTTCTCTACACCATGTCCATAGACCCGGTCTATACACACCCTACCCTTACACCATGTCCATTCACTCTGTCTATACATACTCTGTGTATACACTCTGTCCATACTATATGCCCATACACAGGGGCGGACTGACCATTGGGCTACTCGGGCACTGCCCGAGGGCCCCATGCCACTAGGGGGCCCCATCAGGTTTGCCAGCCTCATTAAAACCAGGGAAACTATGTAAAAATCTGTGTTTTTTTTTACATTTGTCTCTGAAATGTCCCTTACCAACATCCTTTTGGTCTAAAAATCCTTAGATTATAGCTACCCCACCTCTCCAGTACCTTCTCAGCCAATAGAAACATGTCTGTGTATACTGTGTGATTGTATACTGTGTGATTGTATACTGTGTGTGTTTGTGTATACCGTGTGGCCCCATAATGTCCGATTGCCTGGGTCCCCCATAATCTCCTATTGCTGGGGGCCCCATAATCTCCTATTGCCCAGGGGCCCCATGAGTTGTCAGTCCGCCCCTGCCCATACACATCCTATCTATACACCATGTCTATACACATCATGTCTCTACACCATGTCCATACAACCCGTCCCATAACCTTTTCAATATACCCAGTCTATAGTACACACCCTACTCCTCAGGGCCGTTTTAAGGCAGGGCCAAAGGGGCAACTGCCCTGGGCCCTGTGATTGTTGAGAGGCCCAAAGCAGCTGCCTCATACTTGCCAACTATCCTGGTTTATATTCCCTCATCCCTTGATGTTTTAGTCCTGTGCTGTGTCCCGATATCTCAGTGTGAAGTGCTGCTACTAATGCTGCCCAGCTCTGCCCTATTGTTGTGTACAGGTGACTCACCTGCAGACCCTGTGTTTACATCCAAATTACTGGCATTCATATGTAAAAAGTCCCCCTGAGGTCATATCCACAGTAATCTCTAGCAACCAATCAACAAACAGAAATCATGTGCTGTAACCTCTAGCAACTAATCAGTGAGCTGTAATGTGTGCTGCAACCTCTAGCAACCAGTCAGTGAGCAGTAATAATATGCTGTAACCTCTGGCAACCAATCACAATAGCTGCCTGATCTGATCCAGTAAACTGATTTTGAGTCTAGCTGCTATTTATTGTATGTCTCAGAGTAAGTGAAGAGCAAAACTTCATGGGGGGAAGAAAAGTTTTGCCCGGGGTCCAATTAATATTAAAGACGGCCCTGCTACTCCTACACTATGTTCATTCACTCTGTCTATACATCCTGTCTATACACACTCTGCATACACCCTGCCCGTGATCCATGTCCATAAACACCCTGTTCATACACCATGTCTATAAACCCTGTTCATAGACCATATCTATACACTTCACATCCTGCCTCTAAACCATGTCCATACCCCATAGCCATACACACTCTGTCTTTATACCCTGTCTATACACTATGTCCATACATATCATACCTCTATACCCTGTCTATACACACCCTGTCCATACACCATGCCTATAAATATATACATATAAAAATCTACAGTATAGACCAGTGATGGCGAAACCTTGGCACCCCAGATGTTTTGGAACTACATTTCCCATGATTCTCATGCACTCTGAAGTGTAGTGGAGCATCATGGGGAATGTAGTTCCAAAACATCTGGGGTGCCAAGGTTCGCCATCGCTGGTATATACCCTGTCTATACACTATGTTTGGCATTGAAATTTATGGTTGAGTATCTACAGGGAAAATGCATATTACTCATCTCTGCTCTGGTTAATCTGTTTATGTAATAATTAGTGGGGAGGCCTGGTATTGTTTTGCTTTGTGTCTTTTATGATTCTTTGCGTTAGAAGCAAGGAAGCATAAAAACCTCTGTAGTGTATATTAATTTGCTTTACTAAAGAAAAATGCTGTACTCATTCATAGGAAAAAAAAACAATTCATGGCATACAAAGCATCACAAAATATGCCTACAACATGCACAAGCTATCCTGAGCTTCATGAACCAGTCCAACAAGTTCATTAGCATATACATAGGGGAGTCTTAGCTTATAAAAAAACAATATATGTTCTTAAAATGTTATTCTATATTTATGCTATAAAAATCACTAAATTAGTTATAGCAGCACAGGCGCTCCTAACATTGGTAACCATGCCAGACACCTTAGGGTAAGACTGATGTCCTGAGCCATGCCACATCTTACAAAATGAACCATTAAAATATCGTTTGTTTCATTGGTGATGGTGTTCATGCTTATTAAAGCGGGAGTCCACCGTTTTTTTTTTTTTTTTTTTTTATAGCCAGCAGCTACAAATACTGCAGCTGCTGACTTTTAAAATAATGACACTTACCCGCCCAGCGCGCCCGCGATGTCGGCACCCGAAGCCGATCTCTCGATCGTCTCTCGGGTGCTGCCGCCGCCATCTTGAATATGGGAATCAGGAAGTGGAGCCTTGCGGCTTCAGTTCCCGGTTCCCTACTGCGCATGCGCGAGTCGCGCTGCGCAATAAGGATGGTCCCCGCTGTCTCTGGGATCCGTGTGTTTCCCAGCAGGCGGCGGGGGACTTTCGGAAAGGGGCGTAGATTCTGCGGAAATGGGCGTAGCTTCTTCAGAATCTACGCTGGAAGTGGGTGCAGATACCTGTACTGTACAGGTACCTGCACCCCCCCCCTCCCCCCTGAAAGGTGCCAATTGAGGCGCCGGAGGGGGGGGGGGGTTCCAATGAGCGGAAGCTCCACTTTAGGGTGGACCTCCGCTTTAATGATGAGATCAGGTACAGAGCTCCTCTAGGGTCACGGGTTTCCTGGATGTACAATCAAAAGATGACATTGGAAGCAGTTGTAGATGGCAGTACTAAGGCAAAGAAAAGAGTTGATGTTTTGTATATGGCTTATGATAGAATGGCGACATAATAAAAAGTATCGACCCTGAATGCAATGTGATCCTTATATGGAGCTGCGTGTGGATGGAAGGCTATGCCTAAGCTGAACATACCGAAGTCTGTAGGTAATAGAGTCGATGTAGGGGCACTAAGTCCACTTTCATAGACGGTATAAGAACAGAAAACTAATGCCGCGTACACACGACTTTTCGACAGACTAGGTCCGACGGAACGAATCCGCCGGACAATTCGATTGTGTGTGGGGCTTCATCGGACCTTTGCTGTTGAAAAATCAGACGGACATTAGATTTAGAACAGGTTTCAAATCTTTCCGACGGACTCGAGTCCGGTCGAAAAATCCATTCGTCTGTATGCTAGTCCGACGGACGAAAACCGACGCTAGGGCAGCTATTGGCTACTGGCTATGAACTTCCTTATTCTAGTCCGGTCGTACGTCATCACGGTCGAATCCATCGGACTTTGGTGTGATTGTGTGTGGCCAAGTCCGTTCATTCAGAAAGTCCGTCGGAACTCCGCCGAAAGTCCGTCGGGAAGACCGTCGGACCTAGTCTGTTGAAATGTCCGGCTGTGTGTACACAGCATTACAGACAAAGATAGATGTATGGAAGGTAAAGCAAAGCTTTTGCTCAACTACAGTGCTTTGAAAAAGTATTCATACCCCTTGAAATTTTCCACATTTTGTCATGTTACAACCAAAAACGTAAATGTATTTTATTGGGATTTTATGTGATAGACCAACACAAAGTGGCACATAATTGTGAAGTGGAAAGAAAATGATAAATGGTTTTCCAAATATTTTACAAATAAATATGTGAAAAGTATGGCGTACATTTGTATGGCGCCCCCCTGAGTCAATACTCTGTAGAGCCTGCTTTCTCTGCAATTGCAGCTGCAAGTCTTTTTGGGGATGTCTCTACCAGCTTTGCACATCTAGAGAGGGACATTTTTGCACATTTTTCTTTGCAAAATATCTCAAGCTCTAACAGGTTGGATGGAGAGCGTCTGTGAACAGATTCTCAATTGGATTTAGGTCTGGACTGTGACTGGGCCATTCTAACACATGAATATGCTTTGATGTAAACCATTCCATTGTAGCTCTGGCTGGATGTTTCGGGTCGTTGTCCTGCTGGAAGGTGAACCTCCGCCCCGGTCTCAAGTGTTTTACAGACTCTAACAGGTTTTCTTCTAAGATTGTCCTGTATTTGGCTCCATCCATCTTCCCATCAACTCTGACCAGCTTCCCTGTCCCTGCTGAAGAAAAGCATCCCTACCACATGATGCTGCCACCACCATGTTTCACGGTGGGGATGGTGTGTTCAGGGTGATGGGCAGTTTTATTTTTCTGCCACACATAACGTTTTGCTTTTAGGACAAAAAGTTCAATGTTGGTCTCATCTGACCAGATCACCTTCTTCCACATGTTTGCTGTGTCCCCCACATGGCTTCTCACAAACTTCAAACAGGACTTCTTATGACTTTCTTTCTCCAATGTCTTTCTTCTTGTCACTCTTCCATAAAGGGCAGATTTGTGGAGTGACTAATAGTTGTCCTGTGGACAGATTCTCCCCCCTGAGCTGTGGATCTCTGCAGCTCCTCCAGAGTTACCATGGACCTCTTGGCTCTTCTCTGATGAATGCTCTCCTTGCCCGGCCCGGTCAGTTTAGGTGGACGGCCATGTCTTGGTAGGTTTGCAGTTGTGCCCATACTCTTTCCATTTTCAGATGATGGGTTGAACAGAGCTCTGTGAGATGTTCAAAGCTTGGGAGATTTTTTCTAGAACCTAACCCTGCTTTAAACTTCACAACTTTATCCCTGACCTGTCTGGTGTGTTCCTTGGCCTTCATGATGCTATTTGTTCACTAAGGTTCTTTAACAAACCTCCGAGGGCTTCACAGAACAGCTGTATTCACACTGAGACTAAATTACACACAGGTGGACTCTATTTACTAATCAGGTGACTTCTGAAGGTAATCGATTTCACTAGATTTTAGTTAGGGGTATCAGACTAAAGGTGGCTGAATACAAATGCATGCCACGCCTTTCACATATTTATTTGTAAAACATTTTGAAAACCATTTATCGTTTTCCTTCCACTTCACAATTATGTGCCACTTTGTGTTGGTCTATCGCATAAAATCCCAATAAAATACATTTACGTTTTTGGTTGTAACATGACAATTTTTAAGGGGTGTGAATACTTTTTCAAGGCACTGTAAGCCAAACACAGTTCAAGTCTTATGCCCTGTACACACGGTCGGATTTTCAGATGGAAAATATTCAATGGGAGCTTTTTGTCGGAAATTCGGACCGTGTAGAGCAGGGATATGCAATTAGCGGACCTCCAGCTGTTGCAGAACTACAATTCCCATTAAGGCATAGCAAGACTCTGACAACCACAAGCAGGACACCCAGAGGCAGAGGCATGATGGGACTTGTAGTTTTGCAGCAGCTGGGGGTCCGCTAATTGCATATCCCTGGTGTAGAGGCTCCATCGGACATTTTCCATCGAAATTTTCGTCACACAAAATTTGAGATCTGGATCTCAAATTTTCCGACAACAAAATCCGTTGTAGGAAATTTCCGATCGTGTGTACACAATTCCGACGCACAAAGTTCCACGCATGCTCGGAATCAAGCAGAAGAGCCGAACCGGCTATTGAACTTCACTTTTCTCGGCTCGTCGTAGGTGTTGTACGTCACCGTGTTCCTGACGTTTGCAATTTCCGACCAACTTTGTGTGACCGTGTGTACGCAAGACAAGTTTTACTTCATATTCCCATCGCACACACGTTCCTGGATGCGCTCTCAGGTTTGGGTGCTGCAGCAAAGACCAGCTGGATACTGGTTCAAGTCACGGTGAAGATATTTGCACGCCATGGAACAACATAAATAGCGTCCAAACGGGTGATTTATTGCATGATCACAACACAAGTATAGTGCAACGTTTCGGAGCCGCGCAGGGCCCCTTCGTCAGGCATGTGAAGACATGCCTGACGAAGGGGCCCTGCGCAGCTCCGAAACATTGCACTATATTTGTGCTGTGATCATGCAATAAATCACCCGTTTGGACGCTATTTATGTTGTTCCATGGCGTGCAAATATCTTCACCGCAAGACAAGTTTGAGCCAACATCCGTCGGAAAAAATCCATGGATTACGTTGTCGGAATATCCGATCAATGTCCGATCAATGTCCGATCGCGCGTACGAAGCATTAGACAAAGTCCATTGTTCCAGGCATGCTCCTCTTATAGGAATGGCAGTAGTCCATGAAGGTGGCTCATCGGTGAACCTTATCATTTGAACCTGTCAGGGCAAAACCAAATCCTGGTCCACAGAATTGAGAAATGAGAATCCATCCCACCCAAATCTTTAAAGAGGAAGAAACCCTGATGAGTTTACTTCCTCTTTCATTCCCTGCAAAGGCAAAGCATAATGGACTACTATGCATCGCATCGCATCGCATAGTAGTCCATTATGTGTCACTTACCTGACACAGGAGCCAGCGAAGTCGCCGCTGTCCCCTGTAGTCTGCCGCTTCCATCTTGTTGGTGGGGTCTCGCAGCTCCGCCGCTGTCATTCGGCGAAGCCGCGATGACGTCACTCCCGCGCATGCACACGGGAACCGACACGCGCGGCAGCTCTGTCGCTGAGAATGCCGCGCTCAGTGCGCCTGTGCGCCGCTGTCTACAGCACCTGCGCCGTACACAGCGGTGCCCGTTTTCGGGCAAATATCTCCTAAACCATATAGGTTTAGGGGATATTTCTTGGACCTACAAGTAAGCCTTAATCTAGGCTTACCTGTAGGTCAAAGTGGTTTGTAAGGGTTTACAACCACTTTAAGCCCTTGTACACACGGTCGGACATTCCGACAACCACATCCGTCGGATTTTATCCGACGGATTTTGTCCGAAACTGTGGCATACACACAGTCGGACTAAGTTGTCAGAAAATCCGATCGTACGTAACGTGATGACGTTATTTCATTAGGACGGGACTACGTTCAGGCTAGTAGCCAATAGCTTTGGTCTAGGAATTTGATCTGAGCATGCGTGGCACTTTGTCTGATCGGAATTCTCTACACATGATCGGACAAAGTCCGATGGGATCATGTTGTCGGAAAATTTTATAGCCCAGCTGGAAAACTTGGTCCGTTCGATACTCCGACGGAAACAGTCCGATGGAGCCCACACACTGTCGGATAATCCGACAACACGGTCCTATCGGACATTGTCCATCGGAATGTCCGACCGTGTGTACAAGGGCTTAGGGTTCCACTGAGCTGTGTTTTTCTGTACACGATCCCACATGTATGGTGTGAACAATTGTTTCCTATGTGCCCGGGTTCACACCATAAATGTGCGGTGGCGTGCCGTAGACGCATTCAATTTGTTTCGGTCTGAATAAAAATCAAATTTTTGGTTATTTTGGAGATTCGGATGTCCATTTATATGGTTCACCCTGAAAAGAATGGAAGCCAGGGCGGCAAGTCTCAAACACAGCACCATGAGATGGTAACACTGTAGCTGTGGTAAGGGCACCAAATGCTGGCACCCCTTTGCCCCTGTTCGGATTCTATACATATCACATGCCGTCAGGGGCGGACAGACAACTCATGGGGCCCCCGGGCAATAGGAGATTATGGGGCCCCCAGGCAATCAGAGATTATGGGGCCACACAGTATACACACACACAGTATACAATCACACAGTATACATGTACACACGGTATACACAGACATGTTTCTATTGCTTGAGAAGGTACTGGAGAGGTGGGGCAGCTATAATCTCAGGATTTTTAGACCAAAAGGATGTCGGTAAGGGACATTTCATAGACAGGTGTAAAAAAAACACAGATTTTTACATACTGTCCCTGGTTTTATTGAGGCTGGCAACCCTGGTGGGGCCCCCTAGTGGCCTGGGGCCCTCGGGCAGTGCCCGAGTGGCCAAATAGTCAGTCCGCCCCTGCATGCCGTCCCTTCTACTACAGGAAACATTATTTTTCACTACCAGTCCTGGGGAAGTTTGCAGCATTTCTTCTTTTGGAGCCGACGTTAACTTGACGTTAATCGCTCTTCGCGGCTTGAGTCCACACATGCCTTGGAGCCTTCATTGGTTTCGTAAAGCAAGGCTCCTTCCTCTGCGTTTTCCCGGGAAGGAATATTCTGTGACTATGTGGGAATTTGAGCAAAAAGATCACTACCACGATTGCTGACTCAGAACCCCGGGGCCACAAGAGTATTCCTTCTCCTCCAGAGAGTCGCTGTTATGCCCCGCAGCTGCTTTTGCACTTACAGCTCAGGATGGCAACAGTCTAATCTATCCCTTTTGGATGATCTGGTGCCCGAGGAAGTTCAGTCTGCTGACATATCTCCAGGGCTTAAAGCGGGAGTCCGCCGGGAGTCCGCATTTTTTTTTTTTTTTTTAAAGCCAGCAGCTACAAATACTGCAGCTGCTGACTTTTAAAATAGTGACACTTACCTGTCCAGCGCGCCCGCGATGTCGGCACCCGAAGCCGATCTCTCGATCGTCTCTCGGGTGCTGCCGCCGCCATCTTGGGTATGGGAATCAGGAAGTGGAGCCTTTCGGCTTCATTTCCCGGTTCCCTACTGCGCATGCGCGAGTCGCGCTGCGCAATAAGGATGGACCCGCTGCCTCTGGGAGCTGTGTGTTTCCCAGCAGGCAGCGGGGGACTTTCGTAAAGGGGCGTAATCTACGCCCCTTTCCGCAGAGAGCTATCCCGGGAAGTGGGTGCAGATACCTGTACTGTACAGGTACCTGCACCCTCCTCCCCCCTGAAAGGTGTCAATTGTGGCGCCGGAGGGGGGGGAGGGTTCCAATGAGCGGAAGGTCCACTTTAGGGTGGACCTCCGCTTTAAGGATACCACCTTGGTCCTTATTGACACGGAGCCTGCATGCTTAGAACTGGAGTAGGGTTACCAGTCCGACTCCCTAAAAATTCCCCAGCTGGCTTTGTATGGTGACTATTCCCCTCCTGACAAGTCATTTTCTCCTCCAACAATCCTCCTTGTCCAACAATACCCTATGTTGAGTAGGTGTTCAGCAAAAAATGTCCCCTCTCTGTAGAGAATCTGTCCGTTCCGTCCCCTAAAGTGATACTAAACACACACTGTTTAATTGACATTGCCCCTTCTATTTCTGTATATGGATAATGGCACTGTAATTATTTTAATTAAAAAAACATATTTTTCCTAACCGATATACAGCTGTCACTTGACCCAGCCAGGGCCGTTTCTAAGGCAGGGCAAAAGGGGCAGCTGCCCTGGGCCCTGTCATTGTTGTGGGGCCCAAAGCAGCTGCCTCATACTTGCCAACTATCCCAGTTTATATTTCCTTGTCTCTTGCTGTGTCCTGATCTCTCAGTGTGAAGTGCTGCTACTAATGCTGCCCAGCTCTGCCCTATTGTTGTGTACAGATGACTCACCTGCAGACCCTGTGTTTACATGTAAATAACCAGCATTCATATGTAAATAGCTGCAAAGATATGTAAATAAAGGCGGCATCCATATGTATAGCATGACCCCTGGAGTGAGGTGATGATGTGCTGTAACCTCTAGCAATGAATCAGTGAGCAGTATTACTGTACAGTAATCTCAACAAGCAGAAATCATGTGCTGTAACCTGTAGCAACTAGTCAGTGAGCTGTAATGTGTGCTGTAACCTCTAGCAACCAGTCAGTGAGCGGTAATGATACATTGTAACCTCTGGCAACCAATCGCAATAGCTGCCAGATCTGATTCAGTAAACTGATTTTGAGTCTAGCTGCTATTTATTGTATGTCTCAGAGCAGGTGGAGAGCAAAACTGCATGGGGGGTGGGGGCCCAAGAAAAGTTTTGCCCAGGGTCCAATCAATATTAAAGACGGCCCTGGACCCAGCTCTCTCCCAGCCTGTCTGTAGGGAAACGTAAGCATGAGGAGCTTCTAGTCCTCTGCTACTGGTCCAAAAAATTTCAACAGCCTTTGGAATACAGAGTAAAATAAATAAATTAATTAATTAATATCAATAATCAGTTTTTAATTGACATACAAATATACACTATATTACCAAAAGTATTGGGACGCCTGCCTACACGCACATGAACTTTAATGGCATCCCAGCCTTAGTCCGTAGGGTTCAATATTCGGTTGGCCCGCCCTTTGCAGCTATAACAGCTTCAACTCTTCTGGGAAGGCCAGTAGTCCTCTGCTACTGGTCAAAAAATTTCAACAGCCTTTGAAATACAGAGTAAAATAAATAAATTAATTAATTAATATTAATAATCAGTTTTTAATTGACATACAAAATTATGGAAAAAATTAAAATAAATCCCTGGTGGTCCTCCCATGAAGGTCCCTCTTCAGACACTTCCGGTTATAGGGTGACTATGCTTGGTCCAAGTCTCCCAGTTGCACTCTGTCACAGGGGCTTCCCATGGAGACCACCAGTGGCCGTTTAAGCACACATAATGCAGGTATGGTCCTTCGTTGTCATCATCGGTAAACCGGCCCTGAGAAATGCCATAAATCCATCACTGCAGAGCACGTGGACAGGAAGCGGCTGCAAAGAGGCTGCATGAGGTCATCAGTACTGAGCAGGGCTTTTTTTTTTCTCAAACAATAGGTGCTGGAACTCAACTACGACCCCCCAAAAAACCCTCCCCCCACACACACCCTCCAAATCACATCAAATAGTGGGTGTGGTCATATTTCACAAACAGTAGAAGGGTCTTAACGGAGCATTAATTATCAGGATTGCATTACATACAGAGTGCAGAGTTCATGGGGGTTACACACAGAGTGCAGAGCTGTCACTTGTAAACACAGAAACCAGGCTTCTGTGTTTACAAGTGATAGTGGTGAGCAGGCACCAAAGGGTCTGAGCCAGAGGTGGTGGAAAAAGGATCCCTGGCACTGAGACATAACAGGGGTTTATTTAAACCAGGCCCAAACTGACCAAAAGGGTGCACCGGGCATTTGCCCGGTGGAGCAGGGATACAAGGCCACATGTCCTAACAAGAACTGGCTAATGTGACAGAGAGCTTCAGAGGGGGAGAACCATGACATAAAATATGCGATTATATTGCATATATCATGCACCTGGCTCTCACCCCGCGGATCTCTGTCTGCCGCAAGCCATGGGACCCTCCAGGGATTGACACCGACTGAGAAGGACTCTCTAAATCCTCCTGGATGGAGGAAGACAGAAAACAGAATCTGTTACATGGTGTGCATAGCCAGATTCTGTTTTCTACTACCATATCGGGTCTGGTCCGTGCCTCTAGGGAGGGAATGTGACATGGTACAAAGACAGAGCTGTGCCGCTCCGGGTTGGAATGATTGCCCCCCTCAACCTTGTGTTGCAGGTCCAGACCGCAGCCTGGATAAGAGCCAATGGTTCAAGAAAGGTTGACCACACTCCCAGGTATGAAGCAGTGATGATTACTTTATGTAAGATAAAAATCCATCAAGATACAACATAAGACATCATGAGACCGATGTGACGGGGGGGGGGGGGGGGGGAGCGTGTAACCCAGAATCCCTTGGGGAGGTTGGAAAACCCTTGTTTCAGCTTACCATGCACCTCCTATGTCGAAGTCACCTAGTGTCTCTAATGCCGCGTACACACGAGCGGATTGTATGGCGTACTTAGTTCGTCATACAATCCGACGGACAATCCGTCGTAGTTTCCACTGAACGGACTTGACCACACACGGATGCACAAACAGTCCGTTGAAAGCTTGCGCGATGACGTGTACAGCACGTACGATGGGACTAGAAATAGGAAGTCCAAGACACAGCAAAGCACCCTTCCGCCGTGTAAATCCTTTCTGGGCATGCGCCATTCTTAGTTCATCGAACTAGCATACTGACAAGCGGATTGTCCGCTGAAACCAAAGTACGACGGACAGAATTTCGAAAAAAACAAAATTCTTAGTACTCCGGACTGCACGCTGAAAAAGTCCGCTGAAGCCCACACACGAGCGGATTGTCCGCTGAAATGTGTTTCGACGGACTAAGTACGCCATACAATCCGCTCGTGTGTACGCGGCATAATAGAGGCACAGGGTGACAGAGAAATTCCAATGGTTTCCACGTTCAGCCGAGCTGTCCCCGAGTATTTCCGAGGCTCTCAGGCACCTCCTCACCTTTGGCCACATGTGGTATTGCATGCAATAGAAGTCAATGCAGAATGAATTATCTTCGTTTCCATTGACTCCTATGGGGAAACTCGCTTTAATATGCGAGTGCTTTGGATTACATGCATTCTCCTGGAACAGATTATGCTCGCAATCCAAGGTTCCACTATATATATATACACAGAGCACACCATAGTATGAGACTATATATATATATATATATATATATAGTCTCATACTATGGTGTGCTCTGGGTTGGGTCGTTTGGGGTGTGGCTGTATTCCATTGTTCTATTGTGTCTGTCTGCCTTGGGTATTATGGGATATGTATGTAGATTAGCTGTGAGAGGGTGGGGGAGATTCCTCCAACAGCTCTCCCTGCTGATTGCACAGTCTACCTCACCCTTAATGCAAAGGGGGGGATTGTGCCGAGTGTTACCTCTGTGTACCTGTGTTTCAATAAAAAAATTTCATGGTTAGCAACCAAAACAAGTGCTGCCTAGTTATTGGTTGTGTCACGTACCTGGTTGGAGAGCCCAAATGTGCAGGGAGCGGCGCCTCGTAAGCCTCCGGCTCGAGAGCCCCTGGAGATGGAGACAGGGATTCAGGAGTCCGGAGGACACAAGTGCCAGGCCGGATAGCAGATAGCAGGCACAGCCGGAACAGGTAGTAGACTGGAACGGTAGGCACCACCAGCGCTGGGCGGGAACTGCTGGACAGCTGGCACAGGTGGACAGGCAGGAACCACAGAAGAAGTCAGTGCTGGACTTCAGGTAGGCAGGCAGGCGTGGTCAGAGGCGAGCCGGGTCGGTAACTATCAGGCAGCAGAGGTACAGAGGCAGAAGGCAGAAGCGTGGTCAATCAGGCAAAGGGTCGGAGGCAGGCGGCAAACAGGCAAGGTCAAGGAACAGGCCGGGTACTGTATCAGGAACACACACACAGGAACAGGTAGCAGAAGTCTCAGGAACGCTGTAGACAGGACAGCACTGTGGAGCAGGAGCTGATCCCTTAAATAGGCTGTTGGGCGCCAAGAACGGTCGCACGGTACGTTTGCGTACCCCCGCGGGTAACCGTGCTCCCGCTCGTGTCAACGCGCACCCGCGTGCGCCTGTTGGGGACTACATGCACTCGCGTGCGTTCGTTTGCGCCAACCCGCGTCCGAGGGCACCGACGATCCCCTTGTACAGGAAACCTGCGGGTAAGTCTCCTTGGTACGATCAGGATAGTGGAACGACCGTGACAGGTTGTCAATGGTTTGGAATATCTGATATCTGTATTCAGACTGGAGGAAGCGGTATATGACAAAAGCACTCGGTACAACTTCTATGCAGGCATTGTAAGAATAACGCGTTTCACAAATCAAGGTTCGCTTAGTCATGACTAAGCGAACCTTGATTCGTGAAATGCTTTAATCTTGCCATGCCTGCATAGAGGTCTCATGATGTCTTATGATGTATCTTGATGGATTTTTATCTTCAATAAAGGAATTATCACTGCTTCATACCTGGGAGTGCGGTCAACCTTTCGTGAACCATAGGAACTTACTCTGCTCAAGTAACCCTCCTGCTGCAGTGTGTCACCTCTAGCGGCACTCAATAGAGATGCCAGCGCTCGTAGAGATAGCGGCACTGAATAGAAATGTCGTGTCCGTAGAGATGCCAACGCTCGTAGAGATTATGGCGCTCAATAGAAATGTCGGTGCTTGTAGAGATTCCAGCGCTCATAGAGATGCTGGCGCTCAGTAGAAGATGCCGGCATTCTGGGAGGGACAGTAGGCTGATAGGCTAGCACTCGGAGGATGAATAAAGATGTATCAGGCTAAACACGTTGTGTAGACTACGCAACATGCTTATGATACACTATGGGTGTAGCCAGATACTGTCTTTATTCTTCTTCTTCTTGTAATTTGGTTTAATAAAAAATGGGCTGCTCGGTCAAAAATGCCCAGGCCCATTTCTTGTCCGAGTCCGGACCTGATTTAAACCTATGACAATTTACAAGAGCAAAGTAAATGCCATCTAGTTAGGGTTCACATCTACTTTAAGACAGGGAAGTCTCATCTATTATTAATAAATCACATTCCAGGCACAGAGAGGAGACAATGGTGTGAGCAATAGTACGACCTAGTGAATTTCTCCCCCTGTTCAGACTAGAATGTCTTTGTACAGACGCCATTGTGTTGCTGGTGGTGTGGATGTGCCGCTGTACAATGGTAGATAAGTGGAAGTTACAAGGCAATTGATACCTCTACAAAACACACATAACAAGCACAGAAGGCATTGTCTAGGCATGTGCATGCTGATTCTGTTAAAAGGCACGAAGAGTAGGAATTAGAGACTGGCACAGTGATGGAAAACAACCCATCCCAACCAGAGACAGAATGTTGGAGGCCTGGAAAGGTGGCCATGTGGATATGGCCCACTGCATCACTTAACAGATATTGATAGTATGAAGGATGATGATCATATGGTGATTTCATTCCTTCATGCCCTGCGTGATGTTCTACATTTGTGCTATTTCTCCAAGATTCTTTGCTGTGCCCTAAGCTGTAATATTATTTGCCAGGCTTCATTGAGTTATGCAGAGTGCAGAAGTATGACTAGGGGTTAATGTTATATACTTAGCAACTGTTGAGATACTGGGGAGCTGTGCCCAGTGGTTTGGGGCAGGCAAACAATTGATTACCTGGGACAACCCAGATGGGCTCTTGTCTTGGTGGCCTCTATGGAAGCCTAGATCTTGTCCTGGGTCCAGAGGACTGAGCACTGGTGGCTGAGAAGTGAGAAACTACTGAGGATTGTGCTGCTGCTGAGGTCAAACCCATTTTATCATTAGGAGATGGTCTGAGGTTTGGCAATCCTGAAGTGACACGAGGACCACAATTGGCCTGGTGGTGCAGTCACATACCCGGTGCAGTGAATACATGAGGGCCTCTGATTTGAGAAGGCTTCTTAGGCTGCCATGAGTGAGGCTAAGCATGCGAAAGTCTGAGAACTGACCCAGACTGTTAATCAGAATGCTTTATTAATTCCAAAGGGAAATTATTGCGACACAGCCACAGTCAAAAAAAGACAACAATTAAAAGAACAAGACACAATGACACAACAAAATTACCAATAACAGCAATTAGCACCAATAAAACTAATTAAAACAATACTCTAATAAACCATCCATACAGTTTGAAAATACAACAGTAGCACAGAAAAAAAAAAACAACAGAAAATCAAACTATCAAAATGCAAATAATATACCGCTTTCTCAAGCATTAACCCAAATAATAATTAACATAATACCAATTTACTATAAAAACGACATAAAAATCATAAACATAAACCAGATTTAAATCTTCACCTCCAGCCCTCACAGAGAAGAATTATATAATTTGATGACCACAGGCAAAAATGATTTCCTGTGTCGCTCTGTGGTGCATGGTGGTCCTAACAATCTGTCACTGATGGTACTCCTCAGCCTGACCAGCTTATTGTGGAGTGAGTGGGAGGAGTTGTCCAAGATTGAACGTACCTTGAACAAAGGTCTCCTCTCCAACACTGTTGTTAAAGACTCCAAATCCATTCCAACAACATTACTGGCCTTGCGAATCAGTTTGTTGAGTCTGCTGGTGTCGGCCACCCTAAGCCTTCTTCACCAGCGTGCCAATGCATAGAGGAAAGCGATGGCCACCACAGACTCATAAAACATCTTCGGCATCGTCCGGCAGATGTTAAAAGACCTCAGTCTCCTCACAAAATAGAGGCAGTTCTGGTCTTTCCTTTAGAGCACCAGATTATTATCTATGTGCACACCCAGATACTTGATACTGTCTACAACATACACATCCACTCCTCGGATGGAGATGGGGGACACTAGTGCCTTCCACCTTCTCAAATCCACAACCAGCTACCTTGTCTTTGTTAACTGTAAGAAACTGAGGCCCTAATGATTTTTTTGAGTATTCTACCATTTAATTGCCAAGTCATCTGCAATAATCCTAAAGGAACGACGTACTGGATCACCCTCTGTTAAAGGTCTGGGAGAAAGTGTATGATTCTCAGTTGGGGACAAGGTGTATGATTCTTAACTGAGGACAAGTTGTATGATTCTTAACTGAGGGCAAGGTGTATGATTCTTAACTGGGGAGAAGGTGTATGATTCTCAACTGGGGACAAGGTGTGTGATTCTTAACTGGGGAGAAGGTGTATGATTCTTAACTGGGGAGAAGGTGTATGATTCTTAACTGGGGACAAGGTGTATGATTCTTAACCGGGGAGAAGGTGTATGATTCTTAACTGGGGACAAGGTGTATGATTCTTAACTGGGGACAAAGTGTATGATTCTTAACTGGGGAGAAGGTGTATGATTCTCAACTGAGGACAAGGTGTATGATTCTTAACTGAGGACCAGGTGTATGATTCTTAACTGGGGAGAAGGTGTATGATTCTCAACTGAGGACAAGGTGTATGATTCTTAACTGGGGACAAAGTGTATGATTCTTAACTGGGGAGAAGGTGTATGATTCTCAACTGAGGACAAGGTGTATGATTCTTAACTGGGGAAAAGGTGTATGATTCTTAACTGAGGACAAAGTGTATGATTCTCAACTGGGGACAAGGTGTATGATTCTTAACTGGGCACAAGGTGTATGATTCTCAACTGAGGACAAGGTGTATGATTCTTAACTGGGGACAAGGTGTGTAATTCTCAACTGGGGGCAAGGTGTATGATTATTGATTTGGGACATGGTGTGTGATTCTCAACTGGGGACAAGGTGTATGATTCTTAACTGGGCACAAGGTGTATGATTCTCAACTGAGGACAAGGTGTATGATTCTTAACTGGGGACAAGGTGTGTAATTCTCAACTGGGGGCAAGGTGTATGATTATTGATTTGGGACAAGGTGTGTAATTC
Source organism: Lithobates pipiens (assembly GCF_037356315.1). Taxonomy (NCBI): domain Eukaryota; kingdom Metazoa; phylum Chordata; class Amphibia; order Anura; family Ranidae; genus Lithobates; species Lithobates pipiens. The sequence goes on along the minus strand of NW_027507785.1, from coordinate 49,337,228 downwards.
TCAACTGGGGACAAGGTGTGTGATTCCTAACTGGGGGCAAGGTGTATGATTATTGATTTGGGACATGGTGTGTAGTTCTCAACTGGGGACAAGGTGTATGATTCTTAACTGGGGACAAGGTGCATGATTCTTAACTGGGGACAAGGTGTGTGATTCTCAACTGGGGACAAGGTGTGTAATTCATTTACATTTGGGAAATGGGGGGGGGGGGAGGTAAGAAAAGGCTAATCAGAAATGGGGACAAAGGAGGGAAAGGAAGAAGTGTGGGGGGGGGGGGGGGATAGAAGGGAGGAGGATTAAGGGAGGAAAAGAGAAAGGAAAGGGGCAAAGAAAAAGGAAGATAAAAAATGGTGTTGGAAAAGAGAGTGCCAATAATAGCTCATATGATAACTACACTGTGAAAGAAAAATATAGAAAGGCATAATAACCCAATTACATAGAAAAGTATTACTACGTAATGTAGAATGTATGGAGTATAAAAACAGGCCAAGAAGGAAAAAAAGCAAAATACAGAGTGGCTGTTGAGGGGTAGGTAGTCCCGTCAAGATTATGAAAGTATGGAAATCTATAACACGTCAAAGCAAATAGAAAGGTGTTGAAAGCTTTATTAATGTCCCACTGTCCCGATGACCAGCTTGTGAGGGATGCTAGAGTAAAGAGACTCAATGTCCAGTGTCACTTATTAATGTGGATTTTAATGTTGAAAGAAATCTTTTTTTATGTTTATTTAATAAAATATATATATTTGTGTATAAAAGGAAAATATTGTGCTAAATACCAAAAAAAAAAAGAAAACAGAAAAAATAAAAATAAAAAAATAAAAAGCAGCTTCTAAAAACGTGAGATACACACATAAACAAATATAAAGTTTAATAAAGCAGCACTGTGAAAAATCAAAGGTTATGAATATAGTTGTGAATATAGTCCAGAACAGACACACACAATGAATGTGTGTGAATTCAACACACAGCAATCTATGTGTTTGACAAAATAAATTCAATCCATATAGTGCACATTGATAATATTCTTGTGAAAAAACAACTCTCAAAGACAGTGCACCTCCACCACATAGAGTGCGTGCTTACCAAAAGGCAAGCTCTTATGAGCCCGCGGCTAAATACCCAGCCAGGGCCTCTGTACAGAAGAGCGTTGAATATCCATAGGTATTGATTGGGAAGAATCTTGAACTAAGCACCAGACAACCAGGGAGACTCAAACATTAAACCGCCAGGGGAATGGGTCAAGCGTTACCCACAAAATGTAAAAAGACTTGCCATAGTGTAAAAACGTACCACATAGGTTTATTAGGGTTAAAAGATTGCACTTACAGAAATGCTGGTAAAAATGGTCAAGAAAGGAGCCGGCCGGTTTGCGAACACAAGACGAGACAACGTCAGATTGTGACAAAACGCGCGTCGGGAGGTTTGACGTGCTGAGGTCATTGCGATGTAACACAGTGGACAGGGTGTTCGCAAGCCAGCCAGCTCCTTTCTTGACAATTTTTACCAGCATTTCTGTAAGTGCAATCTTTTAACCTTAATAAACCTATATGGCATGTTTTTTTACACTATGGTGAGTCTTTTTTTACATTTTTTTGGGTAACGCTTGACCCATTCCCCTGGTGGTTTGATGTTTGAGTCTCCCTGGTCGTCTGGTGCTTAGGGGAATGGGTCAAGCGTTACCCAAAAAATGTAAAAAGATTCACCATACCAACGATTAGCGAACACCTAGTGGTGGACTTTTAAGGCACGTACACGGAGTATAAAATGTAAATGTAAAAAAGTTTATTAAATGTAAATATCATAAAAACATATAACAAGGAATGCATAAACAAGGTAATCAACAGTACGTATACAGTACAATAATCTCTGATGCTTAAGCACCCTACGCGTTTCAGAGTGCCTACGTCTCCTTCTTCAGGGGTAGGTATAAAGCACAGGACAATTCTATTCAAAGAGTAAAATAACTTGTATTAGAAAGATGAAAAATGTATAAATATATATCTACATATATTATATGCATTTCTGTATATTATACTTACGTGTTCAGAAAAGAGTACTGAATAAGCATTCCATGGTGTTTGTAATTAAAAACAATCAGGCAGGACAGGTGTAACCGATAGTTTCTTTACTCTCAAAAAAAACTCCCAATATGATCGTCTTAATCAAGATGTTTTGCAGTGGGGCCGAATAACAATGGTATGCTGATAGGAGACCAAGATTCTCCCAACCCCAGCAACAATGGGCAAGCCATGACCCAGAGGAACACTGGGGCAAAGCAGTCAGTCCTGTAGATAGTAAGAAAACAGGGCATATATTCATCTTATAAAGAGGGAAATTATTATTCCCCCCAGGCATTTTAGATCAATAACCAATATACGTTTGTTACTTAAGTGTTCCACATTTTGCAAAAAAAAAAGAAAATATGTATCTGAGAGTGGTGATTATAGAAGGTCAACAATTGGGTACTCGTTCTCATAAAGACTCACCATAGTGTAAAAACGTACCATATAGGTTTATTAAGGTTAAAAAATTGCACTTACAGAAATGCTGGTAAAAATGGTCAATAAAGGAGCTGGCCGGCTTGCGAACACCCGGCCACTGTGTTACAGCTCGATGACGTCAGCACATCAGACCTCCCGATGCGCGCTTCGTCACAATCTGACGCTGTCTCGTCTTGTGTTCGCAAGCCGGCCATCTCCTTTCTTGACCATTTTTACCAGCATTTCTGTAAGCGCAATCATTTAACCATCTCCCTGGTGCTTAGTTCAAGATTCTTCCCAATCAATACCTATGGATATTCAACACTCTTTTGGACAGAAGCCCTGGCTGGGTATTTAGCCGCAGGCTCATAAGAGCTTGCCTTTTGGTAAGCACGCACTCTGTGTGGCGGAGGTGCACTGTCTTTGAGAGGTGTTTTTTCACAAGACTATTACCAGTGTTCACTATATGGATTTCATTTATTTTTACAAACACATAGATTGCTGTGTGTTGAATTCACACACATTCATTGTGTGTGTCTGTTCTGGACTATATTCACAACACTATTATTTTTATTTTTTTATTACCTTTGATTTCTCACAGCGCTGCTTTGTTGAACGTTATATATTTTTATGCATCTTGTTTGGTCGTACCTAAAAAGTCCAAGCCCATTTTTTTTCCCCAAAAAATATTTTTTTCTCTAATTCATACAGGACGTGGCACTGGATATTTATACAGTATCCATAGCACCGCTATGTGTTGATACAGTTATTATTCACTTGAAAGTATTTGACTAAGCTCCAGAGAGAGCTGCAATTATTGTTCTATGTTTTGTCTGTGAATTATCCCTCCCAGGGACCATAATGCCCCTCCAGGACAGAGTTATGTGCCAGTATGCCGCTTGCCCCGTCTTTTCTTGCAGGGGGTCTGTTAGCACAGAGTGAAAATTCTGAAATTTCCCTACGTATATTGCAATACATGTTAAAGCTGGCCAACTGTGTGAAAATGATTTGTCTCTGGCCAGTTCCTTCTCTACTTTGCAAAATGACAATACTTACTTATGGCACTGTTTAGTGGGCATATGGTGCCAGCTTGAACATGTTTTGCAATATATGTGAACCATGAATACCTTTTTTTTTGCAAATGTTTGCCAGAAATGTATAAGGATGTATACAATGTACAGAGGGTTAATTCATATCCTCAGTGTTAACGTGTGCTCACACCCCTTTGGCGCCCGATGTTTTATATATATGTAAGCTATTTGAATATGAGAACAGACCTCTCTCCATTTCTGTTAGCACAGAGTGATTCTTCCAGGCACTATGGGGTAGACATACTTTGACTATATAGCAGACCGACCGCCTGTGGTTGGTGCAGGACATGGAAAAACTACATGAGACTCCTACAACAATCTTAAGTGGCTAACTGAGGTGTCTTGAAGTGGCATGAGGAATGTTTGCACACCTTAGGGTTTGGACACAAGAAAGACAGATGGGGAGTGATCAAAGCTCCAATGTCCTAGGAACTCAAGAAAGGCAGACAGAGGTGAGATCCCAGCACCAATGTACTAGGAGCTTAGGAGAGGCAGATGGAGATGGGATCCAAACACTGATGTCCCGGGGGGTGATTAAAGCCAAATGGAGGTGGGATCTCAGTACAAATGTCCCAGGAACTCAGGAGAGGTAGCTGGATGTGGGATCCGAGCACTAATTTCCTAGGTAGATGGAGGTGGGATGCCAGCACCAATGTCCCAGGAACTCGGGTGAGCAGATGGATATGGGATCCAAGCACTGATACCCTAGGGGCTCAGGAAATTCAGATGGAGGTGAGATCCCCCAACACCAATGTCCTAGGAGCTCAGGAGAGGCAGATGGAGGTGAGATCCAAGCACTAATGTTCTAGGAGCTCAGGAAAGGCAGATGGAGGTGGGAGTCCAGCACTAATGTCCTAGGAGCTCAGGAGAGCAGATGGATGTGGGATCCGAGCATTGAATTCCTAGGAGCTCAGAAAATTCAGATGGAGGTGAGATCCCCCAACACCAATGTCCTAGGAGCTCAGGAGAGGCAGATGGAGGTGAGATCCAAGCACTAATGTCCTAGGAGCTCAGGAAAGGCAGATGGAGGTGGGAGTCCAGCACTAATGTCCTAGGAGCTCAGGAGAGCAGATGGATGTGGGATCCGAGCATTGAATTCCTAGGAGCTCAGAAAATTCAGATGGAGGTGAGATCCCAGCACCAATGTTTTAGGAGCTCAGGAGAGGCAGATGGAGGTGGGATCAAAGCACCGATGTTCCTGGAGCTTAGGAGAGGCAGATGGAGGTGAGATCAAAACACTAATGTCATAGAAGCTCAGGAGAGGCAGATGGAGGTGAGATCCTCGCACCAATGTTCCTGGAGCTTAGGAGAGGCAGACGGATGTGGGATCCGAGCACTAATTTCCTAGGCAGACGGAGGTGGGTTGCCAGCACCAATGTCCCAGGAACTCAGGTGAGAAGATGGATATGGGATCCAAGCACTGATATCCTAGGGGCTCAGGAAATTCAGATGGGGGTGAGATCCCAGCACCAATGTCCTAGGAGCTCAGGAGAGGCAGATGGAGGTGAGATCCAAGCACTAATGTCCTAGGAGCTCAGGAAAGGCAGATGGGGGTGGGAGTCCAGCACCAATGCCCTAGGACATCAAGAAAGGCACATGGATGTGAGATCCAAGTACTATTGGCCTAGGAGCTCAGGAGAGCAGATGGATGTGGGATCCGAGCACTGATTTCCTAGGAGCTCAGAAAACTCATATGTAGGTGAGATCAAAGCACGAATGTCCTAGGAGCTCAGGAGAGGCAGATGGAGGTGAGATCAAAACACTAATGTCATAGAAGCTCAGGAGAGGCAGATGGAGGTGAGATCCTAGCACCGATGTTCCTGGAGCTTAGGAGAGGCAGATGGATGTGGGATCTGAGCACTAATGTCCTAGGTAGACGGAGGTGGGTTGCCAGCACCAATGTCCCAGGAACTCAGGTGAGCAGATGGATATGGGATCCAAGCACTGATATCCTAGGGGCTCAGGAAATTCAGATGGAGGTGAGATTCCTGCACCAATGTCCTAGGAGGTCAGGAGAGGCAGATGGAGGTGAGATCCAAGCACTAATGTCCTAGGAGCTCAGGAAAGGCAGATGGGGGTGGGAGTCCAGCACCAATGCCCTAGGACATCAAGAAAGGCACATGGAGGTGAGATCCAAGTACTAATGGCCTAGGAGCTCAGGAGAGCAGATGGATGTGGGATCCGAGCACTGATTTCCTAGGAGCTCAGAAAACTCATGTGTAGGTGAGATCAAAGCCCGAATGTCCTAGGAGCTCAGGAGAGGCAGATGGAGGTGAGATCCCAGCACCAATGTCCTAGGAGCTTAGGAAAGGCCGATGGATATGGTATCCTATCCTAGAACTAATGTAAATGAACTAAATCATAAGGGGGCCATATTTATATTAGCGTTCATTTATAGTATCAGCACACATCTGCATTGATATTCTGAGCCATAAAGTGAGAATAATGTTAGGAAAAGTCCATCAACAAGTAGAAGGAGGTAATTTGTCTATGGAATGTAGGTTCAGCTGAGCATTACAGAGAAAGGAGAATCATCCAAATGATGAGATGAGTTTACTAAACAGGTGCAAAGTTACAATTAATAATGCAAAACAGGTTGAGGATAACAAAGAGCATGTAGACACTGCAGAATAATACAAAACCAAATATGAAAGCTGCATAAACATGGACTCTTCACATCAATGTTTCTGTGACTGAACTAGGGTGACGGGCTGCACAGCTTAGTCTCTATGAGACAACAGAGAGTCTAGCTGAGAATCCCTACTTCAGCAAAACAGTTCAGAACACAAAGTTACATGCAATCATCCTCATAGACATCATCCTTCGCCGTGAAGTCCAGAGTAGCTCTGGTAACACAGGCAAACAGTTGTAATCCAAGGACACAGGAGAGGTCTATGGTCACAACCTCCCATAGGACAGTGCTGGACATTATATTATGCTTATATGCTGGTGTCAATGTGCTGGGTATATTATACTGGTCTCAATGTGCTGGGTATATTATACTGGTCTCAATGTGCTGGGTAGATTATACTGGTCTCAATGTGCAGACTCCATACTGGTCATAGTGTGCTGGCTATAATGTACTTGTTACATAATATGCTAAGTATACTATACTGGTCATATACAGGTCTCAATCTGCAAACTACATACAGGTCATAATGTACTGGTCTAATACTGGTCACAATGTGCTGGTCACATACTGGTTATAATGTGCTGGTCACATACTGGTTATAATGTGCTGGTCACATACTGGTTATAATGTGTTGCTCACATACTTGTTAAAATTTACTCATCATACTGCATACTGGTCACATATGGGTTATACCGGTACCGGTCAAATACCGGCCATAATAAGCAGGCCGCATGCTGGTTATAATGTGTTGATTATATATGGGTCATGATGAACTGGTCACATGCTAGTTATAACGTGCTGGTCATATACTGGTTATAATATGCTGGTCACATACTGGTAATAATGTGCTGGTCACTTACTGGTTATAATTTGTTGCTCATATACTAGTAATGATATGCTGGTCACTTACTGGTTATAATGTGCTAGTCATATACTGGTAATAATGTGCTGGTCACATACTGGTTATAATGTGGTAATAATGTGTTGGGCACATACTGGTTATAATGTGCTGGTCACATACTGGTTATAATGTGGTAATAATGTGTTGGGCGCATACTGGTTATAATGTGCTGGTCACAAACTGGTAATAATTTGCTGGTCACTTACTGGTTATAATGTGCTGGTCATATACTGGTAATAATGTGCTGGTCACATACTAGTTATAATGTGGTAATAATGTGTTGGGCGCATACTGGTTATAATGTGCTGGTCACATACTGGTTATAATGTGGTAATAATGTGTTGGGCGCATACTGGTTATAATGTGCTGATCAAATACTGATTATAATATGCTGGCCACATACTGGTTATACTGTACTGGTCATAAACTGGTTATAATGTGTTTTGCTCACATACTTGTTAAAATTGACTCATCATACTGCATACTGGTCACATATGGGTTATACCGGTACCAGTCAAATACCGGCCATAATAAGCAGGCCACATGCTGGTTATAATGTCTTGATAATATATGAGTAATGATGTACTGGTCACATGCTAGTTATAATGTGCTGGTCATATACTGGTTATAATGTGCTGGTCATATACTGGTTATAATGTGCTGGTCATATACTAGCAATAATATGCTGGTCACTTACTGGTTCTAATGTGCTGGTCATATACTGGTAATAATGTGCTGGTCACATACTGGTAATAATGTGCTGATCATATACTTGTAATATTGTGCTGGTCACATACTGCTAATAATGTGCTGGTCACATGCTGGTCACATACTGGTGATAATGTGCTGGTTACATAATAGTTATAATGTGCTGGTCACACACTGGTTTTAATATTTTGGTCATAATGTGTGAGTAAAGTTTACTGATCTCAATATACTGGATGTAATATGCCAGTCATGATGGACTGGACATAATATACTAATAGTAGCATGCTGGATATTATATGTCAGTCATATTGTGCTGGAATATAGTGGACACAGTATGCTGGATATAAATTGTGTGCGGTAGGCTGGGCACCCTTTATATAGACCAGCACCATGGAGAGCTCCTTGTCAGTGTCAGTTATCAATGAGAGGAACAGCTGTGACCTTCCCCCCAGTGATGTCCCATATTGGCATGTATCTAGTTCCTCTCCATTTCATGTATTAGGATGTATAGCATGGACATAAAAGTAGAATGCTCCCAGTGATGTCCAATATTGGTCTGTCTCTGGTTCCTCAACGTGAGGTGTAGAGTAGAAGGAGTAGATCATTTGTCATGTGTGGGATACACGGAGTAGATCATATCTGAGGTATAAAATATAGAGAATAGATAACACATGAGATGTAGAATACAAAGAGTAGGTAATTTATGAGGTGTACAGTACAATGAGCAGATCATACACAAGGTGTATCTACAAGAAGTGGATCATACGTGAGGTGTAGAGTAGAAGTAGATCATGTGTCATAAGTAGGGTACACCGAGATTATATGTGATGTGTAGAATATAGGCAGTAGATCATACATCAGTAGTAGGATACAAGTAGTAGATCATATGTGAGGTGCAGGGTAAATGGAGTAGATCATACATGAGGTGTAGGGTATATGGATTAAATAATACATGAGGTGTAGGATACACAAGGTAGAGCACACGGGAGGTGAAGCGTAGAAAGAGTAGATCATATGTGAGGTCAAGAGTAGAATAAGTAGATCATATGTGAGATGTCGGATACAAGGTGTACATTTAACGTGAGGTGTGGGGTGCAAGGAGTAGATCATAGATGAGGTATACACTACAAAGAGTAGATCATACATGAAGTATAGGGTACAAGGGGTAGCTCATTAGGGAGGTGTAGAGTAAAAGGAGTAAATCATATGTGAGTTGTAGGATACAAGGTGTAGATTATACTTGCCAGATGTAGGGTACAAGAATTGGATTGTACATGAACTGGTAGGCCCAACAGGTATGTAGTTGTACACAGATGGAAGGTGACCTCTTAGATCTCGTTACTGTAGAGTTACCTTAATAGTAATCACAGAGAGGTGTAGGGTACAAGGAGTAGATCATACGTGATATGTAGGGTACAAGCAGTAGATCATACATGAGGTGTAGGGTACAAGGAGTAGATCATTTGTTATGTGTGGTGTACAAGGAGCAGATCAGACACGAGGTGTAGGGTACAAGAAGTAGATCATATGTAAGATGGGGGGTACAAGAAGTAGATTATACTAGAGATATAGGGTACATGCAGTAGATACTACGTGTAGAGTTAGTAGAGATGCCATATTAGCCTTGAGTCTTGTATCTTCTATTCTTCTAATGTTGGAGTCATATCATTTGGGGTGTGTTGTCACAATTTTATCCTCCATGGTCAGACTGCCCATTATCCTAGGGACTTTCCATGTATATGAGTCGGGGATGGAAGAGGTGGCTGGTGCATCTACCCAAAGCTTTCTTCCATGAAGGATGCCATCCTGAAAACCCCCAACCCTGCTGGGTACCCACCTGACCCCTTCTAGCTTAATATATGGAATCACATTGATCACCAGGAAATACCGACCCTGTCTTGTCCCCCTCTTGTCCATGGTTTGGGTTCTAATGCGTTTACGGAATGCATTGTGTAACCTGAATCATTACTACAGGTACGGCTTCTTTATATTGAACCTCTGTGTATTTACTTTAATTGTTTGTGAAGCTTCTCGATAAAAATGATTGGCACGGAACAGTGGCGTCCATTGTACCTGATACATGTATCTCTTTGTGATTAGTAACAGATTGGCAGTGGCACAGCATGGCATTGTCCGACCGTCTTGTGAAATATCCCCAGCACTCTAGAAATGGCTTTCTGCAAACATTCAAGATCAACAAACATAAATTTAATTTCTTTCAGTCTGTGCCAAGTTGCCGAATTTTGGACCAGGTCCCATGTGTGTTTCCTCAGAGACATCCACCCAAGTTAAAATTAGTCGGTGCAGATCTCCCTGACAGTACTGCGCCTGGTGTCTCCGTGTCCGGGTCTGTCCCCGTCCCATCAGGTACAACGAGGTGAGTGTGACACAAAGAGACCATCTCTGGTCCCAACACAGCCAGTCTGTGCTGGGGTCAGAACTATTTTCTCTAGTTCATCGTGTATCTATTTTAAGGCTGGAGATGGCATTTGCTGGAGGATTTTGATTAGGGTTAGGTGCACTTACATACAGCTGAATTTAGGCTTGCAGTGTGTTGGCTGCTTTGTAAGGTGGGGAAGGTTTTCAGGTATCAAGAGGCTTAGCCCTTGTACACACGGTCGGAGATTCCGACAACCAAATCCGTCGGCTTTTGTCCGACGGATTTTGTCCGAAACTGTTGTATACACACGGTCGGACGAAGTTGTCGGAAAATCCGACGTGATGACGTTATTTCGTTACGACGGGACTACGTTCAGGCTAGTAGCCAATAGCTTTGATGTAGGAATTTGATCTGAGCATGCGTGGCACTTTGTCCGATCGGAATTCTCTACACATGATCGGTAGTATGTCCGATCGGAGCATTTTGTCTGAAAATATTTCCGGCAAGTTGGAAAAGTTGGTCCGACGGATATTCCGATGGAAACAGTCCGATGCAGACCACACAAAGTCGGAATGTACAAGGGCTAAGAGATGTGAGTTGCCTCACTAATGTGCTGATTCTTAATAATATTACAAAGTGCAGGCAGGAGGTGGGGCAGTGTGCAGGCAAGAGACAGAGCAGTGTGCAGGTAGGAGATGAGGCAGTGTGCAGGCAGGAGGTGGGGCAGTGTGCAGGCAAGAGACAGAGCAGTGTGCAGGTAGGAGATGAGGCAGTGTGCAGGCAGGAGGTGGGGCAGTGTGCAGGCAAGAGACAGAGCAGTGTGCAGGTAGGAGATGAGGCAGTGTGCAGGCAGGAGGTGGGGCTTTGTGCAGGGAGGAGTTGGGGCAGTGTGCAGACAGGAGACAAGGCAGTGTGCAGGAAGTGGTGTAGCATGCAGACAGGAGGCGGGGTAGTGTGCAGACAGGAGGTGGTGCAGTGTTCAGGCAGGAGGTGGTGCATTGTTCAGGCAGGAGGTGGGGCAGTGTGCAGGTAGGAGGCAGGGTAGTGTGCAGGCAGTAGATGGGGCTTTGTGCAGGCAGGAGATGGAGCAGTGTGCAGGCGGGGGTGGCTGTATGCAGGCAGGAGGTGGGGCAGTATGCAGGCAGGAGACCGGTCAGTGTGCAGGCAGAAGATGGGGCAGTGTGCAGGCAGCAGATAAGGCAGTGTGCAGGCAGGAGGTGGGGCAGTGTGCAGGTAGGAGGCAGGGTAGTGTGCAGGCAGTAGATGGGGCTTTGTGCAGGCAGGAGATAGAGCAGTGTGCAGGTGGGGGTGGCTGTATGCAGGCAGGAGGTGGGGCAGTATGCAGGCAGGAGACCGGTCAGTGTGCAGGCAGAAGATGGGGCAGTGTGCAGGCAGCAGATAAGGCAGTGTGCAGGCAGGAGGTGTGGCTTTGTGCAGGCAAAAGATGGGGCAGAGTGCAGGCAGGAGATAGGGCAGTGTGCAGGCAGAACACAGGGCGGTGTGCAGGCAGAACACAGGGCGGTGTGCAGGCAGAACACAGGGCGGTGTGCAGGCAGAACACAGGGCGGTGTGCAGGCAGGAGATGGGGCAGTGTGCAGGCAGGAGTTGGGGCAGTGTGCAGACAGGAAGTGGGGCAGTGTGCAGGCGAGAAGGTGTGGCAGAGTTCAGTTGGGAGGTGGGGCAGTGTGCAGACAGGAGATGGGGCAGTGTGCAGACAGGAGATGGGGCAGTGTGCAGACAGGAGATGGAGCATTGTGAAGACAGGAGGTGGGGCAGTGTTCAGGCAGGAGGTGGGGCAGTGTGTAGGCAGGAGTTGGGGTAGTGTTTAGGCAGGAGGTGGGGCAGTGTGCAGGCAGGAGAGGGAGCTGTGTGCAGGCAGGAGGGGGGGCAGTGTTCAGGCAGCAGATGAGGCAGTGTGCAGGTAGGTGGTGGGGCTTTGTTCAGGCAGGAGTTGGGGCAGTGTGCAGGCAGGGGATGGGGCAGTGTGCAGGCAGGAGGTGGGGCAGTGTGCGGGCAGGAGGTGGGACAGTGTGCAGGCGGGAGGTGGGGCAGTGTGCAGTCGGGAGGTGGGGCAGTGTGCAGTCGGGAGGTGGTGCAGTGTGCAGTCGGGAGATGGGGCAGTGTGAAGACAGGAGGTGGGGCAGTGTGCAGGCAGGAGGGAACTGTGTGCAGGCGTGAGATGGGGCAGTGTGCAGGCAGGAGTCGGGCAGTGGGCAGGCAGGAAACGGGGCAGTGTGCAGACAGGAGGTAGGGCAGTGTGCAGACAGGAGATGGGACATTGTGCAGAGAGGAGATGTGGCAGTGTGCAGGCAGGATGAAGAGCAGTGTGCAGGCAGGAGGAAGGGCAGTGTGCAGGCAGGAGGAAGGGCAGTGTGCAGGCAGGAGGTGGGGCACCGTGCAGGCAGGAGGTGGGGCACCGTGCAGGCAGGAGGTGGGGCACTGTGCAGGCAGGAGATAGGGCAGTGTGCAGACAGGTGATGGGACATTGTGCAGACAGGAGGTGGGGCAGTGTGCAGGCAGGAGGTAGGGCAGTGTGCAGGCAGGAGGTGGGGCAGTGTGCAGGCAGGAGGTGGGGCACCGTGCAGGCAGGAGGTGGGGCACCGTGCAGGCAGGAGGTGGGGCACCGTGCAGGCAGGAGGTGGGGCACTGTGCAGGCAGGAGGGGGCACTATGCAGGCAGGAGGTGGGGCAGTGTGCAGACAGGTGATGGGGCAGTGTGCAGACAGGTGATGGGGCAGTGTGCAGGCAGGAGGTGGGGCAGTGTGCAGGCAGGAGGTGGGGCACTGTGCAGGCAGGAGGTGGGGCACTGTGCAGGCAGGAGGGGGCACTATGCAGGCAGGAGGTGGGGCAGTGTGCAGGCAGGAGGTAGGGCAGTGTGCAGACAGGAGGTGGGGCAGTGTGCAGGCAGGAGGTGGGGCAGTGTGCAGGCAGGAGGTGGGGCAGTGTGCAGGCAGGAGGTGGGGCACCATGCAGGCAGGAGGTGGGGCACCATGCAGGCAGGAGGTGGGGCAGTGTGGAGGCAGGAGGAAGAGCAGTGTGCAGGCAGGAGATGGGGCAGTGGCACACAGTTTGCAGCCAGTCTATCACACTAGGGATGGCTGATCACAAGACTATGTGTGTTGGTGTACTATTCTTTTGGCAGGTAATACAATTCTTGTGTTTCATTTTGGAGATTAGATGTTTGGATACAATTACCTTTTAAACTCTATGACCATCTTGATGACATTGAGAACAATGCTGTTATTTTTAGGCTTAGAGAACAATGCTCAAATCTAAGGCTGCCCCTACTCACACTGACCTTACTATAACACTGAATCTCCCTAAAACACATTACGCTAACCCAACCTATAACCTTAACACTGAATCTCCCTATAACCCTCACACTAACGATACCTGTAACCCTAACACTGACTCTTCCTATAACTTTCACATTGACCCTACATATAACCCTAACTCTGACTCTCCCTATAACTGTCGCATGGACCCTACATATAACCCTAACACTGACTCTCCCTATAACCCTCACATTCACCCCATCTGAAACCCTAACACTAACTCTTCCTATAACCCTCACATTCACCCCATCTGAAACCCTAACATTGAATCTACTGTATAACCCTACCTGTAAAGCCTTGTACACACGGTCGGAGAATCCGTCGGATTGTGTCCTATCGAACCGTGTCGTCGGATAATCCGACTGTGTGTGGTATTCTGATTCCGTCCGAATCTCCGTCGGACCCAATTTTCCAACATGTTGGAAATATTTCCCGACCAACTGGGCCGGTCGGACCTAATCCGATCATGTGTAGAGGATTTTGATCGGACCAAGTGCCACGCATGCTCAGATCAAATTCCTACATCAAAGCTATTGGCTACAAGCCTGAACGTAGTCCCATCGTAACGAAATTACGTCATCACGTCGGATTTTCCGACAACTTCGTCCGACCGTGTGTATGCAACAGTTTCGGACAAGATTCGACGGACAAAATCCGACGGGCAGAATCCGACGGATTTGGTTGTGGAAATCTCCGACCGTGTGTACAGGGGCTAACCCTAACACTGAATTAACATATGACCCTGACACCAACCCTACCTGTAACTCTAAAACTGACCCTCCCTATAACCCCCATGCTAAACCTACCTGTAACCCTAAGGCTCGGTTTATACTGCCACGGCCTGAAAGTCACGCGACTTACAGTGAGACTTTGCCAGGAGACTTCCAGGTGACTTGGGTACTACTTTGAGGCACAAGTTGGATAGAAGTCGCCTTGAAGTAGTACGCAAACTTTTTCTAAAGTCGGAGTGACTTCAGAAGTGCTAATTAGGATGGCTCTCATTGACTAACATGGTATTTCACATGTCACATGACTTGGGGTCTCCCAAGTCACGGCAGGGTGAACTGAGACTTATGTTGCGTACACACGATCAGACTATCCGGCGGACTTAGTCTGGCGGACAAACCGAACGAGCAGACCTGCCCACACACAACGGGACTTTTCCGGCGGACTATGGCGGGAGTCCGCCGTACTTTTGAAATGAACGGACTTGCCCACACACGGAGGAAAGTCCGTTCATTTTGAACGCGGCTCCAGGTAGCCGGGACTAGCGAAGGAAGTCCTCTGGGACTGTGACATCATAATGGGCGGGGCCACCACCCGGTGACCCCGCCCATTGTCCCTATACAAGTCGCCGCACAACACGTCCCTGTCATTACGGCCAGAGACAGAGACATCTCAAGGAAGAAGAAGAGAAGAACAGAAGAAGGCGACGACGACAGAAGACCGGGCCACCGCTAGTAAAAGAGCTAGAGGAAGGAGCGGAGGCCCGGCAAGAAGAACCGAAGAGGGGGGCAAGTCGGAAGTCCCCGAAGTCGGAAGAAGACCCCTGGACTGCGGCGGCGATGAAGAAGAAAGCCGGGCTCCTCCGCTAGTGAAAGAGCTAGTAAAAGAGCAGAAGATAGCGGAGGAGTCTGGCGAGAAGACCCCCATGACGGAAGAAGACCACCGCAGCTGTGCAATAAATCATTTTAAAAACATGTGTTGTGTTTTATTTTTACACTTTTTTTTCACAGGTGAATGGGTCAAGACCATGCCTCAAGACCAAGTCCGCCGGATTGTTTGATCGTGTGTACGCGGTATTACACTGACTAAAACCCTTAGCCCCTGTACACACGGTCGGAGATTTCGACAACTAAATCTGTCGGATTTTGTCCATCGGATTTTGTCCGAAACTGTTGCATACACACGGTCGGACTAAGTTGTCGAAAAATCCGATCTTTCAGAACGTGATGACGTAATTTCGTTACGATGGGACTACGTTCAGGCTAGTAGCCAATAGCTTTGATGTAGGAATTTGATCTGAGCATGCGTGGCACTTGGTCCGATCGGAATTCTCTACACATGATCGGAGTATGTCCGATCGAACCAGTTGGTCGGGAAATATTTCCAACAAGTTGGAAAATTGGGTCCGACGGATATTCCGACGGAATCAGTCCGATGCAGACCACACACAGTCGGATTATCCGACAACGCGGTCCGATAGGACACATTCCGACGGATTCTCCGACCGTGTGTACAAGGGCTTACACTAACCCTACCTGTAACCCTAACACTAAACCGCCCTATAACTCTCACACTGGCCATACCTTTAAGCCTCTCAATAACCCTCCTGTAATCCTTAAATTGACACCAACCCTACCTGCGTCCGTAACACTAATATTCCCACTGTCCTTCCCTGTAACCCTAAGCCCTTGTACACACGGTCGGAGATTCCGACAACCAAATCTGTCGGATTTTGTCCGTCGGATTTTGTCCGAAACTGTTGTATACACACAGTCGGACAAAGTTGTCGGAAAATCCGACGTGAAGACGTTATTTCGTTACGATGGGACTACGTTCAGGCTAGTAGCCAATAGCTTTGGTGTAGGAATTTGATCTGAGCATGCGTGGCACTTTGTCTGATCGGAATTCTCTACACATGATCGGAGTATGTCCGATCGGAGCATTTTGTCTGAAAATTTTACCAACAAGTTGGAAAACTTGGTCCGTCGGATACTCCGACAGAAACAGTCCGATGCAGACCACACACAGTCGGAATATCCGACAAAACGGTCCGATCGGACACATTCCATCGGAATCTCCGACCGTGTGTACAAGGGCTGACACTGACCTTCCCTGTAACTCTAACACTGACCTTCCCTGTAACCCTAACACTGACCTTCCCTGTAACCCTAACACTGACCTTCCCTGTAACCCTAACACTGACCTTCCCTGTAACCCTAACACTGACCTTCCCTGTAACTCTTACACCAACTGGAAACTTCACAGTAACCTGCCCAACAACCTTGGGCATAAGCCTCTTCTGCAGTCCTTAAACCTATCCTCCATGCAACCCTTTACAGTAAACCCCCTCCAATCCTAAAACAAATGTTCCCTCCCCCTGTGACCCTTACACTAAGCCACCCTGTAAATCCTAAACTTCATGCCTACCCTCCTGTAGCCTTCATACTAACCCTTTCTGTACCCCAACACTAACCTTTCCTTTAATCCTAACCCTTTATGTAACCCTACTCTTCATACTAACCCACCCTTTAACTATAACACTAACCCTTCATTAAACCCTAACATTAACTCCCCCCCCCCATAAACTTTACACTAAGCTTCTCTATAACCTCAACATTCCGATTAACCCCGCAAACGTTAGACCTAACCCCGTAAATCTACCTTCCCTTAAAGGGCCACTACAGTGAAGTATATTGTGATGATGGTATTTAGTATGCAGTATGAATTCTTTATTCCTTTCTTTCACTGCACAGGCCTTTAGTTATACTTCTTCGTATCAATATCATTCATATCAATCTTCGTAGGTTCAGTTGTTTTCTTTCAGTTCATTCACTCTTTAGTATATCAGACCCAATACATGCTAACTCATTGCAAAAGCCTAATAGAAGGTGGAGCTGTTACTACAACTTACTCCGCCCATGCTCTCCTTATTCTTCATTTATCTTTGTTTTTGCTGTGGTTTTTTTTATGCTGTGTAATGGTATTGTTTCATTGATTTTGTCTACTGTGAGGCTCATCTTGACAGGGTGGGTGGCACCGGGTTTATTCCAAGTCTTATTATGATTCAAGGCGGTCTTATGGTGGTAAGGGTTTGGGCTGATGATGTTCTGCTTGGTGGGCTTTGAAGGACTTGGGGAAGGTGTAGCACCGAGTAACCCCAACAGTGACAATGATCTTCTCTTCAGCGATGGGCAGTGCCCATGTTGTGCTGTATTTCTCCAAGACCATCAGGTCATCTTGGGATCTCTCTGTTGGTGACTGTAATAGATGATCTGTATACATCAGGAGCGCCACCTAGAGGTCATGTAGAGTCAGGCCTGGTCCTGAGGCACTGCACCCGGCTGTCCCTCATTTTGAAGGACTGTCCCATTGATGGAACCAAATATCCTTCCTGGTTGTCCCTTCTTTAGGTGGAAGGACCAGCTTAAAAATGTATTTTTTTCCGTTCACCTACATAGTGAAATCAGCTTTCCCTCCTATCCTAGTCTGAAAACATTTCACTAATAGACTCGCCCTTTTCCCCACCAACCCCTCTTTCTCCTCGTTCCTCCTTCCTCGTTCTCCTTCTTTCTCTCCCCATCCATCTCTTCTTCACTCTCTTTCTTCTCTCACCCTCTTTTCATTTTCCTTTCCTCAATCTCTTTCCCTTTCTCCCCCTTCCATCGCTCCTTTCCTCCCTCCCTTTTGTTTGCTTCTTACCCGTCTTTTCCTCATTCGCTTACTTTCCAAATGCCTCATTTCCTTACTCCCTCTTCTCCTCCTTTTTTCTCACCTACTTCTCTCCTCCTCTCCCTTCTCCCTCATATTTTCCTTCTCTTCCCATCCTTCTTTTCCCCGCTCTCTTCTCTTTTTTCCTCTATCACTTTCCTTCTCTCTCCATCGCTGCTCTCCCCCATTCTCTCTCTCTCTTGTCCCTCTTTTGCACCTTTTTTTCTTCTATTCCAATTCCTCTTTTTCTACTTTTTCTTTCTCTCTATCCCTCTTTTCCTAACTCTCTGTCCTTCTCTCCCCATCCCTCCTTTCCTCACTCTCTCTAGTCTCCCCATCTCTCCTCTTCTCTCTCTCATCACACCAACCCTCCTCTCCTCTTTCTCGTCTCCCCATCCCTCCTCTCCCCATCTCTTGTCTCCCCCATCCCTCCTCTCCTCTCTCTCTTGTCTCCCCATCCCCTCCTCTCCTCTCTCTCATCTCCCCATCCCTCCTCTCCTCTCTTTCGTCTCTCCATCCCTCCTCTCTTGCCTCCCCACCCCTCCTCTCCTTGCCTCTCTCTCATCTCCCCATCCCTCCTCTCCTCTCTCTTGTCTCCCCATCCCTTCTCTCCTCTCTCTCTCTCCTTTCCCCATCCATCCTCTCCTCTTTTTCGTCTCCCCATCCCTCCTCTCCTGTCTCCCTTCTCCCCACCCCTCCTCTCTCTCTTGTCTCCCCATCCCTCCTCTCCTCTCTCTCGTTTCCCCATCCCTCCTCTCTCTCTCTCTCCCTCTCATCTCCCCATCCCTCCTCTCCTATCTCTCTTGTCTCCCCATCCCTCCTCTCCTCTCTCTCGTATTCCCATCCCTCTTCTCTCTCTCTCATCTCCGTATCCCTCCTCTCTCTCTCTCTCCTCTCCCCACCCATCCCTCCTCTACTCTCTCTCTCATCTCCCTATCCTTCCTCTCCTCTCTCATCTCCCCATCCCTCCTCTCCTCTTTCTCGTCTCCCCATCCCTCCTCTCCTCTCTCTCTTGTCTCCCCACCCCTCTTCTCTCTCTCTCGTCTCCCTATCCCTCCTCTCTCTCTCCTCTCCCCACCCATCCCTCCTCTCACTCTCATTTCCCCCATCCCTCCTTTCTCCTCTCTCTCGTCTCCCCATCCTTCCTCTCCTCTCTCTCTCTCTCGTCTCCCCATCCCTCCTCTCTCTCTCTCGTCTCCCCATCCCTCCTCTCTCTCTCGTTTCCCCACCCTTCCTCTCCTCTCTCTCTTGTCTCCCCATCCTTCCTCTCCTCTCTCTCTCTTGTCTTCCCATCCTTCCTCTCCTCTCTCTCTCTTGTCTCCCCATCCCTCCTCTCCTCTCTCTCGTATTCCCATCCCTCTTCTCTCTCTCTCATCTCCGTATCCCTCCTCTCTCTCTCTCCTCTCCCCACCCATCCCTC
>NW_027507785.1:49030770-49315770 GCF_037356315.1 Lithobates pipiens | reverse complement strand
GTTTCTTTGCGTGTTATTAGAGTACCGTTTCTTTGCGTGTTATTAGAGTACCGTTTCGAAATAATTGCTGTCTTGTGTTAAGCCAAAAGGCGATTTAACCGCTTGCCGACCGGCCGCTGTCATTATACTGCGGCAGAACGTCTCTCTCTCCAGCGCAAACCGCCGTAGGTGGACGTCGGCGTTTGCATAGGAGATAGCGGGCGCACGCGTGCACCGTGTGCGCTGTGTGACGCGGGAGCGTGCCAACGTGTGCGCTGGTGACCCGTGATCATACCTCCCAACTGTCCCGGATTTAGAGGGACTGTCCCTGATTTAGAGGGACTGTCCCGGATTTAGAGGGACTGTCCCTGATTTGGAACAAAGTCCCTCTGTCGCTCTTTCCTTCTCATTTGTCCCTCATTTTGGTCTGATTTATAGTGTTGTATATAAACTGCATTTTTTATCTATGAAAAACGTTTGTGCTAGAAGAGGTGATATGATAGAGGGGGAGGGGAATTATGGTAAGAGGGGATTTTTTTGGGTGGGGGGATTTGTGCTAGTAGGGATGACCGGTGGTCATTTGTGATAGGAAAATACATTGGGGGGGGGGGGGGATTGGAGTTGTGCTTGAAGGGGGGATTTTAGGGGGTGGAGGCTAGAATTGGTGATATGGTAAAGGGGAGGGTAATTATGCTAGGAGGGGATTTTTTTTTTGGGGGGGGTGGGGGATTTGAGGGGGTTTGTGCTAGAAGAGGTGATATGATAGAGAGGAGGGTAATTATGCTAAGAGGGGATTTTGGAGGGGGGGAGAATTTAAGGGGTTTTGTGCTAGAAGACGTTATATGATAGAGGGGGGAGAGGAATTATACCAGGAGGGAATTTTTTTAGGGGGGGGGGGGAATTTGAGGGGGTTTGTGCTAGAAGAGGTGATATGATAGAGGGGGATGGGTAATTATGGTAAGAGGGGATTTTTTTGGGTGGGGGGATTTGTGCTAGTAGGGATGACCGGTGGTCATTTGTGATAGGAAAATACATTGGGGGGGGGGGGGATTGGAGTTGTGCTTGAAGGGGGGATTTTAGGGGGTGGGGGCTAGAAGAGGTGATATGGTAAAGGGGAGGGTAATTATGCTAGGAGGGGATTTTTTTTTGGGGGGGTGGGGGATTTGAGGGGGTTTGTGCTAGAAGAGGTGATATGATAGAGGGGGAGGGTAATTATGCTAAGAGGGGATTTTGGGGGGGGGTGAATTTAAGGGGTTTTGTGCTAGAAGACGTTATATGATAGAGGGGGGAGAGGAATTATACCAGGAGGGAATTTTTTTTTGGGGGGGGGGGGGAATTTGAGGGGGTTTGTGCTAGAAGAGGTGATATGATAGAGGGGGAGGGTAATTATGCTAAGAGGGAAAACATTTTTTTGGGGGGGGGGATTGTGCTAGTAGAGATGACTGGTGGTTATTTGTGCTGGGGTGGGAGTTGTGCTTGGAGAGGGGGTTTGGGCTAGAAGAAGTGATATGGTAGAGAGGGGAGGGGAATTATGGTTGGAGGGGGCAATTTTTTTTTGGGGGGGGGGGGAATTGTGTGCTAGTAGAGATGACTGGTGGTTATTTGTGCTAGGAGAAGAAACTTTGGGGGGGGGGGGGGTTGGGCTTGAAGGTGTGGTTTGAGGGAGTTTGTGCTAGAGGAGGTGATATGATAGCGGGGGAGGGGAAGTATCGTAGGAGGGATTTGTTTTTGGGGGGGGGGATTTGTGCGAGTAGTGATGACTGGTGGTTTGGGCTAGAAGAGGTTGATATGGTAGAGAGGGGAGGGTAATTATGGTGGGGGGGGGGGTTGGGAGGGGGGGAATTGTGTGCTAGTAGAGATGACTGGTGGTTATTTGTGCTAGGAGAAGAAATTTGAGGGGGGCTGGGGGTTGAGCTAGGAGGGGGAATTTGTGCTGGGAGAGGGGATTTGGTGTGGGGGGGGGGCAGAGGCTGTGTACTTGGAGAGGTAGATTTCAGGAATTTAAAAGGTAGAGGATTTTACGGGTGATTTATTTGGGGGGGGGGAGCAGATTTGTACTGGGAGGAGGGAAAATGTATGCTTAGCTGGAAAGCGTGCAGATTAGTGCTATTTATTTTGTGTGTGTGTGTGTGGGGGGGGGGTCGCTGTCACATATTGCTCATAGAACTCGGGGGGGGGGGGGGGTGCAGTGGCACGATCACCCTGGGCTCCAGGTGACTTTGCCCCAGCACTGCCAGCATCCATCCAGTCACGTGCAAGCAAGAATGCCGTTTTTTTTTTCATTTTCCTTGCACGTGATTGGGTATTCTTTGCAGGGTGAAGCTTCCCCTCATTCACTATGCTCCGGAGCGGCTGCCCTTGCAGAGTGCTCCGTCTATTTGCCTTTAGTAAATCCGCCTCTCGGGGTCTCTTATTTAGGTTCTGATGATCGCGTTTGCAGGGAAAATATTTTTAATGACATGTCGGTATTACCTGTTTTTCTACTTCCTCCGAGCCGTCTCACCACCACTAGTCAGCTATTGTCTCCGGGGGAAGTAGAGAAAGTACAGAGTGCCAACATACACAGGAAGGCGACTACCCTGCAAATACCAGCCTTTCCCAGGATGTACCTACAGATACGCCAGTCTACTATAGGAAGAACAAAGAGAACTCACCTTGAAGGAATCTTTTTGGGACTTACAATATTGGTCATTTAGAGGCAGTGGTCGGGGGGCACCTGTTAGAAATCTCTGGTGCCCCCCCCCCCCCCCCGTATAACCTACCTAATACCAAGCGCCCCCCACAGCTGCATGCAAAGCCCACGGTCGCAGCGCGCTAGTGCAGAGTTAAAGTGGTTGTAAACTCTTCCATATACCCAGTAAAGTGACTGGCCTCAAGCGATACACAGAGATAAAACAAATCCCCCCCCCCCCCCCCTACATAAGTTGTACCTGTTTATCTGCAGTATTCTCTTCTCTACAGCCATTCAAAGTGCAGAATTTACGCAGGATCTCTCAGCTCTGAAAAGCAGGGGGCGGAGAGCTGAAGTTACATCAGCGAGGAGAGCTGATTGGCAGGGAAGGGACGCACACCCTGCCTTTACACAGGAACTGAGCTGAGGATGGCAATCACAGGTTGCGCCCTCCCCTGTCACCGATTTTTCTCTTGGTGTCAGGAAAACTGGAGTGGGCTCATACAGATAGCATAGGAACGAGGCGGTGGACAGAAAAGACACTTTGCTCTGGAGTGAGACAAGTAGACACTTTAGAGCAGCCTTTCTCAACCTTTTAACCCTGGAGGAACCCCAAAAATTATTTCCAGGTCTCGAGGAACCAATTTAGAACAATGCCCCTTATACTTGTGGCCAATAGGAAGAATGTCTCACTTAAAGTGGTGCTCAGGATTCCGCCCTTAAAAGACGGCTAAAAAGATATTCGGTGTCATTCTGCTGGGCTTTGCTAAGTGATGCTGAACCTCGAACTCTGTAGACACCATCAGAAAGGTGGTTCATCGGCCACAGCTTAAGGGACCCCTAGCAACCTCCGGAGGAACCTTCCACGGAATCCTGCTTGAGAATGGCTGCTTTAGAGGGATAGGCTTTGTTCATATTTCATGTCTGAGGTTTACAACCGTTTTAACTACATACTGACTGTACTATAGCCGAATGACGGCTACAGCGTGGTCACCCGGTTCTGGAAATAGACGTCCTCCCAGAACCTACCTACCCACCTGCGGACACAGCTGATCACAGATCGGGGTAAAGGGTCAATCACAGCGGCCCTTTACCATCAGGGCCGGATTAAGAGCATCATGTGCTTGGTGCTGAGGATTTTGGTGGGCCTTTTAATGGGCACCCTTCTGCTTTCCAAGAGCCTGTGCTGGCATGCGCCCAAACTCAAAAGTAGCTCAACCGCACAGGCATAACACTAGGGAAGCCTGGCATTTTATTTGCCAAGTTTCTGTAAGGGCCGTGCATTGGCGTGCACTCTGAGCTGAAAGAGTGCAGCTACACAGGCCTAACACTATGGAAGCCCCAGACGTCTGTAAGAGCCCTGCATTGGCATGCACCAGGCTTCTGTTAGGACCACTCATGCAGTGCCCATTATCAATCCCACCACCCTGCCCAGGCGGTGCATGTGGAATGCAGGGCCCGTCAGGGGAGATCTCTTCCCGTTGACCCATTGCTTTCCATGTCCTTTTTGGGTGGTTGGGCCTATATTAAGGTAGGGGCAGCTCCAATAGCCCCTACGTTAATCCAGCCCTGTTTACCATGTGATCACAGCTGATCATATGTAAACGGACTTGCCGGTTAACGGCATTTCCTTTCCTCACGCGCTGTTTCTTTTGGGGGGGGGGGGGTAGGAGAGACGTTAACTGGCAAGGCTGTTGGGACATCATTCACACTGATAATCAGGGCAGCCTATCAGTTTCTCCTCATCAGTGCCCATCAATGTCGCCTATCAGTGCCCATCAGTGCCAACCTATCAGTGCTGCCTCTCAGTGCAGCCGCATCAGTGCCACCTATCTTTCTGTGCACTGTTGCTCTATACCAGTGATGGCGAACCTTGGCACCCAAGATGTTTTGGAACTACATTTCCCATGATGCTCAACTACACTGCAGGGTGCATGAGCATCATGGGAAATGTAGTTCCAAAACATCTGGGGTGCCAAGGTTCGCCATCACTGCTATATGCCTTCAATATAAGTTCTGTTGCACCTGCCCATGTGAATTATTGTCTCATTGTCTCCACACCATGCTGCACCCCACCCACAAACTGATGGGGCCCGGCGTTGTGTCGAATACTGCCCCCCGTCGGATAGCTGTCCGCCCTGTACTGCGCTTGCGCAGTACGGAGGACAAGGAGATGCCGAAAGTCTCCGAAGATGAACGGCGTCTGCGCACTGAGTCCAGGTTCAAGCCCCCCACCATCCAAGTGGACATAGAGTCAGAATAAAAAAAATTGCAGAGCGAAGCGAGGCCGTGCCCGAAGCGTGGCGAGAGAAGCAAGGCCGTGAGTGGGCCCTGTTACTAAGTGCTACCGTATGTCCACTTGCATGGTGGGGCTTGAACCTGGACTCAGGGCAGAAGGTACTAGCAAGTGCACAGGCGCCGTTCATCTTTGAAGACTTTCGGAGTCTCCTTGTGTTCCGTACTGTGCAAGCGCTGCTCCTGTGCAGTACGGGGCGGACACTATCCGATGGGGGGACAGATTTTGTCAGAACACCGGGGCCCGGTACAGGAGGGCTGGCTTTACTTCCTTATTAGCGGCCCTGGCAATGGTGATGGGGTTAGCTTAATAGTTCATTAAGGGAGGTTTTCTGCTTGTCTGATGGTTGTGTAGGAGGCACAATATGCTGATTTTGCAGTGAAGGGACTCTCTTCTACGATGCAGCATGTTTTGCGGGGATGGGAAGAGCCCCCTCGGGTCTTCTCTCTTTCTTCTGGTGCAGCTTACACACAGTCCTTACATTGCTACTCTGAGCGTGTCAATGGGTCTATCGTGGTTAAGCTTTTAATTTATGAAATGGGCAGGTGGGGTTGGTTAGTTGCCGTTTCGATCTTGTTAAACCGCGCTTAGTGTGTCTTTTATTTATGTTTTAGCCTTTTAGAGATAAGTATACTTGGGTCGGCTAATCTACGGACAGCCTGACATGAAAGACACGGGCCTGTTAGCCAACACTGCAATATGCCCAAACAAGGAAGCTCACTCAGCAGAGTTCTAGTGAAGACAGACGTATTATTAATCTCCATTTTGGCAATGCTCTTCTTGCTGTGTAGCGTTAGAAAAGAGAGCCGCACAGAGATGAATGAGAAACCAGGAATAAGTGTATGCCTATGGCAGCAGCTGCGATCTTCTTCATCATGAAGGTGAGAGCTCAACGTGATGCACACAAGGTGAAGGCCATGTTCCTACTTTTCTACTAAATCACAAATCGGTAATTGGTCACCAAAAGGCAAATCTCTCTGTGCCTTGAATGTGCCTGCTGGAGACTGTATTTCATTCTGTAGGGGGATTGGTAGAGGGTGATGGAAGAGGACCGGCCTCTTCTGGAGTATGTGTTTTCTTCTGTATGACCTTCTGGGAGGACTGGAAGAGCATGATGGAAGAGGACCTGTCTTTTCTAGAGCCTGTGTTATCTTCTGTATGACCATAGTTTTGGGAGGACTGGCAGGGGACGATGGAAGAGGACTATAGTTTGTGTTTCCTTCTGTGTGACCATAGTGCTGGGAGGATTGGTGGAGGATAATGGAAGACGACCTGTCTCTCCTAGGACCTGTATTTTCTTCTGTGTCCCCATAATGCTGGAGGATTGGTAAAGGATGATGGAAGAGGACCTGCCTCTTCTAGATTCTGTGTTTTCTTCTGTGTCCCTTTAATGCTGGGTGAATCAGTAGAGGATGACAAAAGAAGACCTGTCTCTTCTAGATTCTTTGTTTCTTTCCATATGGCTATAAGTTTGTGAGAATGTGTGGCTAACCATGAAAGAAGACCCGTTTCTTCTAGAGCCTGTGTTTTCTTCTGTGTCTCCTTAATGCTGGGAGAATTGGTGGAGGATGATGGAAGAGGACCTGACTCTTCTAGAGTCGGTGCTTCCTTCTGTGTCACCTTAGTTCTGGGAGGATTGGTAGATGATGTTGGAAGACGTCCTGTCTATTCTAGAGTCTGTGTTTCTTCTGTATGACCATAGTGCTGGGTGAATTGGTAGAGGATACTGAAAGAGGACCTGCCTCTTCTAGAGCCTGTGTTTTCTTCTGTATGACTATAGTTCTGGGAGGATTGGCAGAGGATGATGAAACAGGACCTGTCTCTTCTGGAGTATGTGTTTCCTTCTGTATGACCTTCTGGGAGGACTGGTGGAGCATGATGGAAGAGGACCTGTCTTTTCTAGAGCCTGTGTTATCTTCTGTATGACCATAGTTTTGGGAGGACTGGCAGAGGACGATGGAAGAGGACTATAGTTTGTGTTTCCTTCTGTGTGACCATAGTGCTGGGAGGATTGGTGGAGGATAATGGAAGACGACCTGTCTCTCATAAAACCTGTATTTTCTTCTGTGTCCCCATAATGCTGGAGGATTGTTAAAGAATGATGGAAGAGGACCTGCCTCTTCTAGATTCTGTGTTTTCTTCTGTGTCCCTTTAATGCTGGGTGAATCAGTAGAGGATGACGGAAGAAGACCTGTTTCTTCTAGAGCCTGTGTTTTCTTTTGTGTCTCCTTAATGCTGGGAGAATTGGTGGAGGATGATGGAAGAGGACCTGTCTCTTCTAGAGTCTGTGCTTCCTTCTGTGTCACCTTAGTTCTGGGAGGATTGGTAGATGATGATGGAAGACGTCCTGTCTATTCTAGAGTCCGTGTTTCTTCTGTATGACCATAGTGCTGGGTGAATTGGTAGAGGATGATGAAACAGGACCTGCCTCTTCTAGAGTCTGTGTTTTCTTCTGTATGACTATAGTTCTGGGAGGATTGGCAGAGGATGATGAAACAGGACCGGCCTCTTCTGGAGTATGTGTTTCCTTCTGTATGACCTTCTGGGAGGACTGGTGGAGCATGATGGAAGAGGACCTGTCTTTTCTAGAGCCTGTGTTATCTTCTGTATGACCATAGATTTGGGAGGACTGGCAGGGGACGATGGAAGAGGACTATAGTTTGTGTTTCCTTCTGTGTGACCATAGTGCTGGGAGGATTGGTGGAAGATAATGGAAGACGACCTGTCTCTCCTAGAAACTGTATTTTCTTCTGTGTCCCCATAATGCTGGAGGATTGGTAAAGGACGATGGAAGAGGACCTGCCTCTTCTAGATTCTGTGTTTTCTTCCGTGTTCCTTTAATGCTGGTTGAATCAGTAGAGGATGACGAAAGAAGACCTGTCTCTTCTAGATTCTTTGTTTCTTTCCATATGGCTATAAGTTTGTGAGAATTTGTGGCTAACGATGAAAGAAGACCCGTTTCTTCTAGAGCCTGTGTTTTCTTTTTTGTCTCCTTAATGCTGGGAGAATTGGTGGAGGATGATGAAAGAGGACCTGTCTCTTCTAGAGTCTGTGCTTTCTTCTGTGTCACCTTAGTTCTGGGAGGATTGGTAGATGATGATGGAAGACGTCCTGTCTATTCTAGAGTCCGTGTTTCTTCTGTATGACCATAGTGCTGGGTGAATTGGTAGAGGATGAAGAAAAAGGACCTGTCTCTTCTAGAGCCTGTGTTTTCTTCTATATGACCATAGTGCTAGGTGAATTGGTAGAGGATGAAGAAAGAGGACATGCCTCTTCTAGAGCCTGTGTTTTCTTCTGTATGACCATAGTTCTGGGAGGATTGGCAGACGATGATGAAACATTACCTGTCTCTTCTAGAGTTTGTGTTTCCTCCTGTATCACCATAGTGCTGGGAGGATTGGTAGAGGATAATGGATAAGGGCCTGTCTCTCTTATGTGTGCTTTCTTTTGTGTCACTTGGTTGACTTGATTGGTAGCGGATGATGAAAGAGAACCTGTCTCTTCTAGAGTTAGTAGTTCCTTCTGTAAGGCCATAATGCTGGGTGAGATTGTTAAAGGATGATGGAAGAGAACCTGTTTCTACTAGAGAATACATTTCCTTCTGCAAGACCATAGTACTGGGAATGGGGGGGGGTATGGGTAGACAATGGTGAGAAGATGACCTGTTTCTTCTAGAGTCTATATTTCCTTCTGTATGACCATAGTGTTGGTTGATGGAAGAGGACCTGTCTCTTCTAGAGCCTGTGTTTTCTTCTGTGTCACCTTCGTGTTGGGAGTATTTGTAAAGAATAATGGATGAGGACCCATATCTTCTAGAGACAATATTTCATTCTGCAAGACTGTGGTGCTGGGTGGGATTGGTAAAGAATGACCTGTTTCTTCTAAAGTAGGGATCTCCAAACTACGGCCCTCCAGTTGTTCAGGAACTACAATTCCCATCATGCCTAGTCATGTCTGTGACTATCAGAGTTTTACAATGCCTCATGGGACATGTAGTTCCTCAACAGCTGGAGGGCCGTAGTTTGGAGATCCCTGTTCTAGAGTCTGTACTTCTTTTTCTATGACCATAGTGCTAGGGGAATTGGTGGAGGATGATGGAAGAGGACCTGTTTCTTCTACGGTCTGTGTTTTCGTCTGTGTCACCTATCTTCTGGGAGGATTGATAGGTGATGATGGAAGAGGACCTGTCTTTACTAGAGTCTGTGTTTTTTTCTGTGTCATCTTAGTTCTGGGACGATGGGTAGAGGACGATGGGTAGAGGACGATGGGTAGAGGATGATGGAAGAGGATGATGGAAGAGGACCTGTCTTTTCTAGAGTCTGTGTTTTTTTCTGTGTCATCTTAGTTCTGGGACGATGGGTAGAGGATGATGGGTAGAGGACGATGGGTAGAGGACGATGGGTAGAGGACGATGGGTAGAGGAAGATGGGTAGAGGACGATGGGTAGAGGATGATGGAAGAGGATGATGGAAGAGGACTTGTCTCTTCAAGGGTCTGTTTTTTTCCCTCTGTGTCACCTTAGTGCTGGGAGAATAGGTAGCACATGATGAAAGAGGACCTGTCTCCTCTAGAATCTTCTTTCTTCTATGTCATCCTAGTTTTGGATTGGTAGAGGATGGTGGAAGGGGACCATCTCTTCTAGAGCTTGCATTATCTCCTGTGCCAGCTTAAGGGATAAGGATGTTGGTAAGACGGCCTCCCCTCGCCGCTATGTTTTGTGGTCTCTCCTGCTGCGTGGCTTTCTGGGAACTCTTTTAAGGTCAGTATCGTGTGTGTTGCAGCCATGGTAACTCTTTGTTTTCACATCTTCAGTTAGCTGTGAGAATGCTCAGGTTGCAGGCAATGGTAAATATATTCTAGCAAATGTGAAAGAGTAGATCAGTGAGAAGGTCATCGCAGCATCATTGTTACGGCTGCCCTCATGTACAATTCAACAGATTTCCATCTCCAGCACATGGAGGAACGCCGAGCTCCTCCTATCTTTCCTACATGCTGTTATAGTGAATATCGTGTAGATGTTATATGCACTATTTACATATTTTGTTCCAAAAGATTATGTGACGTGTATTGTTATATTCTGTGATAGTATATTCACTGACTATAAGTAGCATTGTTTCCTCCTCATTGTAGAGTCTAAATCTGTCGGTCATTGTCTCCCAGCCAGAGAAAAGCCACCAAACTTAGCCATACAGTAATACTGGTTGTTCTTCTCAGGCCTGCAGCAAAATACACTGCTTTTCTAATAAGGCAGTGGTCTCCAAACTGTAACTTGTGGGCCGAATGTGGCCCTTGTGGCTTGCCTTTACTCTGCCCTTTCAACACTATTCCTTCCACTAACAACAACAATGGGGTACTATTTTTACTATTTCTTCCACTGACACCAACAATTTGGTACTATTCATCCCAATGACACCAAAATGTCGGCACTATTCCATCCAATGACACCAACAATATGGCACTTTTCTTCCCACTGACACCAGAAATGGGGTACTGTTCCACCCACTGACACCAATGATGGCACACTATTGCTTCCACCGACACCAACAATTGAGCACTGTTCCTTCAACTGACACTGAAGATGGGGCACTATTTCTCCCACTAATACCTACAATTGGCACTATTTCTCCCAATAATACCAATGATGGGACACTGCTTCATCACCTACTGACCAAAGTCACTATGCAATTTATTTACTCCCACTTACTTGGGCATATTCTTCCACTGGCCAAAGTCCAACCCTCCTAAGGTCTGAAGGACAGTAAACTGGCCTTTTGTCTAGAAAGTTTGGAGACCCCTGTAATAAGAGATACAACCCTTCTAGAGGCTTACCTGAAGAAATGTGATAGGTGCACACCTGAGGAATGCTGATAGAACTACACCTGAGGAACCCTGACAGAGGCACACCTAAAGAACCATGATAGAGACACACCTGAGAGATCCTGATAGAGGCACACCTGAAGAACCCTGATAGAGGCACACCTGAAGAACCCTGATAGAGACACACCCTAGGAACCCAGATAGAGACACACCCTAGGAACCCTGA
The DNA here is from genome assembly GCF_037356315.1 of Lithobates pipiens. Taxonomy (NCBI): domain Eukaryota; kingdom Metazoa; phylum Chordata; class Amphibia; order Anura; family Ranidae; genus Lithobates; species Lithobates pipiens. The sequence goes on along the minus strand of NW_027507785.1, from coordinate 49,304,781 downwards.
TAGAGGCACACCTGAAGAACCCTGATAGAGACACACCCTAGGAACCCAGATAGAGACACACCCTAGGAACCCTGATAGAGGCACACCTGAAGAACCCTGATAGAGACACACCTGAAGAACCCTGATAGAGACACACACTAGGAACCCTGATAGAGGCACACCTGAAGAACCCTGATAGAGACACACACTAGGAACCGTGATAGAGGCACACCTGAAGAACCCTGATAGAGACACACCCTGGGAACCCTGATAGAGACACACCCTATGAACCCTGATAGAGGCACACCTGAAGAACTCTGATAGAGGCACACCTGAAGAACCCTGATAGAGGCACACCTGAAGAACCCTGATAGAGGCACACCTGAAGAACCCTGATAGAGGCACACCTGAAGAACCCTGATATAGGCACACTTGAAGAACCCAGATAAAAGTAAACCTGGGAAACCCATATAGAGACAAACCTGAGGAACCCTGATAGAGGCAGACCTGAAGAACTCTGATAGAGACACACCTAAGGAACCCTGACAGATGCACACCAGAGGAACCCTGATATAGGCACCCCAGAGAAACCCTGATAGATTTACACCTGTTCCTGACATCGGTGTTTGGAAGATGAAATTAGAAAAAATCTTGAAATTTAATAGGACACCCCCTTTAGCTTTTATGGGAATTTCATAGATCTAGTCCGTAAAGTGGTTGTAAACCCTTACAAACCACTTTGACCTACAGGTAAGCCTAGATTAAGGCTTACCTGTAGGTCCAAGAAATATCTTGTGTAGGTTTAGGAGATATTTGCTGAAAGACAGGCACCGCTGTCTACGGCGATATGCCGCGAGTGGCGGCTCCCGTGCGCATGCGCGGGAGTGACGTCATCGCGGCCCCGACGAATGACAGCGCCGAAGCAGCGAGACCCAGCAAGAAGATGGAGGCTCCGTACACAAGGGGACATCGGTGACTTCGCTGGCTCCTGTGTCAGGTAAGTGACACATAATGGACTACTATGCGATGCGATGCGATGCATAGTAGTCCATTATGCTTTCCCTTTGCAGGGAATCAAAGAGGAAGTAAACCCATCAGGGTTTACTTCCTATTTAAAGGCCAATGACAGGTCATATTTTTCCATTTTCTGGGTAGGAACAAGGCGGTTTAAAACAGTGCTGGAGATAGAGGAGATAGATGGCATATAGAAGAGGGGTACAGAGACACATACAGTTATATTTGAAGAGGTGTGGATAGGGGATAGTGATGGCCGAACGGTTCGCCCGGCGGTCGTTTCGCGGCGAATTTCCGACTTTCGCCGTCCGCGGGTTCGAACGCCTTTTTCCGTCGTTCGCCCCGGCGGACTTACGTGTTTAATGTATACAAGAACTTTAACCTTTCGTGACACGTTTATCATGTGTTACAGGACAACCAATTGAGACATGACAGCTCATGGACACTTGGACATTCCCCCTAACCTATAAATACACCCGATCCGGTGGCCATTTTACATTCTTTCTTCTGTCACTGTAGGGAAAGGATCCTGTGTGGAGTAGGGACAGAGAAAACGCTAGCTATTTGGTACACAAAAGTTCTTTTCAGGACTGGTATAGGTGTTAGGTCAGCAGCCTGAGTTTCTTTTGTCAGTTTAGATAAAGGGACAGAGCGCTGTATGCTGCTATTTTAGGGACAGCTCAGCCAGATTAGTCTTTCTTCATCATCATCATCATCATCATCATTAGCTGTTACTATCAGGTCCACAAAAGAGCTGTTCCAGCTAATCGTTCCAGCCTACTCTTTTTTGCCAATTTGTATAGGGACAGGCAGGAAGCAGTGTGTCAGGCAGTGAGGATAATTTTAAAGACTTGCTGTTACTATTAGTTCCACAAAGGTTCTTTTCAGGACTGGTATCAGTGGTACAGTAATAGGCTTGTACACGTATAATATTCTTTCTTCCAAATATAGAAAGAATATTATACTTGACTGCTGCCCTTCTGCTGCAGTCTGCTAATCATTCACAACTCACTTGTTCCACAAAAGTTCTTATAAGGACTGGTAACTTGGTCTGTCTAGGGTGCTACGGTACATAGGCTTGGGTGCGGTACAGTCTGCTGTTCTGTAAGGACCGCTATCGGTCCACAATAGATAGGGTTGCCGTGCACTACTGCTGACCGCTGCCCTATACTGCAGCAGTCCTTCAGCGGTATAGGGACTGACGCACAGTCTGCTAAACACTAATACACAACCTGCTTGGTCCACAAAAGTTCTTATAAGGACTGGTAACTTGGTATAGGGTGCTACGGTACATAGGCCTGAGTGCGTTACAGTCTGCTGTTCTGTAAGGACCGCTATCGGTCCACAATACATAGGGTTGACGTGCACTACTGCTGACCGCTGCCCTATACTGCAGCAGTCCTTCAGCGGTATAGGGACTGACGCACAGTCTGCTAAACACTAACACACAACCTGCTTGGTCCACAAAAGTTCTTATAAGGACTGGTAACTTGGTATAGGGTGCTACGGTACATAGGCCTGAGTGCGTTACAGTCTGCTGTTCTGTAAGGACCGCTATCGGTCCACAATACATAGGGTTGCCGTGCACTACTGCTGACCGCTGCCCTATACTGCAGCAGTCCTTCATTGGTATAGGGACTGACGTACAGTCTGCTAATCACTAACACACAACCTGCTTGGTCCACAAAAGTTCTTATAAGGACTGGTAACTTGGTATAGGGTGCTACGGTACATAGGCCTGAGTGCGTTACAGTCTGCTGTTCTGTAAGGACCGCTATCGGTCCACAATACATAGGGTTGCCGTGCACTACTGCTGACCGCTGCCCTATACTGCAGCAGTCCTTCATTGGTATAGGGACTGACGTACAGTCTGCTAATCACTAACACACAACCTGCTTGGTCCACAAAAGTTCTTATAAGGACTGGTAACTTGGTATAGGGTGCTACGGTACATAGGCCTGAGTGCGTTACAGTCTGCTGTTCTGTAAGGACCGCTATCGGTCCACAATACATAGGGTTGCCGTGCACTACTGCTGACCGCTGCCCTATACTGCAGCAGTCCTTCAGCGGTATAGGGACTGACGCACAGTCTGCTAAACACTAACACACAACCTGCTTGGTCCACAAAAGTTCTTATAAGGACTGGTAACTTGGTATAGGGTGCTACGGTACATAGGCCTGAGTGCAGTACAGTCTGCTGTTCTGTAAGGACCGCTATCGGTCCACAATACATAGGGTTGCCGTGCACTACTGCTGACCGCTGCCCTATACTGCAGCAGTCCTTCATTGGTATAGGGACTGACGTACAGTCTGCTAATCACTAACACACAACCTGCTTGGTCCACAAAAGTTCTTATAAGGACTGGTAACTTGGTATAGGGTGCTACGGTACATAGGCCTGAGTGCGTTACAGTCTGCTGTTCTGTAAGGACCGCTATCGGTCCACAATACATAGGGTTGCCGTGCACTACTGCTGACCGCTGCCCTATACTGCAGCAGTCCTTCATTGGTATAGGGACTGACGTACAGTCTGCTAATCACTAACACACAACCTGCTTGGTCCACAAAAGTTTTTATAAGGACTGGTAACTTGGTATAGGGTGCTACGGTACATAGGCCTGAGTGCAGTACAGTCTGCTGTTCTGTAAGGACCGCTATCGGTCCACAATACATAGGGTTGACGTGCACTACTGCTGACCGCTGCCCTATACTGCAGCAGTCCTTCATTGGTATAGGGACTGACGTACAGTCTGCTAATCACTAACACACAACCTGCTTGGTCCACAAAAGTTCTTATAAGGACTGGTAACTTGGTATAGGGTGCTACGGTACATAGGCCTGAGTGCAGTACAGTCTGCTGTTCTGTAAGGACCGCTATCGGTCCACAATACATAGGGTTGCCGTGCACTACTGCTGACCGCTGCCCTATACTGCAGCAGTCCTTCATTGGTATAGGGACTGACGTACAGTCTGCTAATCACTAACACACAACCTGCTTGGTCCACAAAAGTTTTTATAAGGACTGGTAACTTGGTATAGGGTGCTACGGTACATAGGCCTGAGTTCAGTACAGTCTGCTGTTCTGTAAGGACCGCTATCGGTCCACAATACATAGGGTTGACGTGCACTACTGCTGACCGCTGCCCTATACTGCAGCAGTCCTTCAGCGGTATAGGGACTGACGCACAGTCTGCTAATCACTAACACACAACCTGCTTGGTCCACAAAAGTTCTTATAAGGACTGGTAACTTGGTATAGGGTGCTACGGTACATAGGCCTGAGTGCGTTACAGTCTGCTGTTCTGTAAGGACCGCTATCGGTCCACAATACATAGGGTTGCCGTGCACTACTGCTGACCGCTGCCCTATACTGCAGCAGTCCTTCAGCGGTATAGGGACTGACGCACAGTCTGCTAATCACTAACACACAACCTGCTTGGTCCACAAAAGTTCTTATAAGGACTGGTAACTTGGTATAGGGTGCTACGGTACATAGGCCTGAGTGCGTTACAGTCTGCTGTTCTGTAAGGACCGCTATCGGTCCACAATACATAGGGTTGCCGTGCACTACTGCTGACCGCTGCCCTATACTGCAGCAGTCCTTCATTGGTATAGGGACTGACGTACAGTCTGCTAATCACTAACACACAACCTGCTTGGTCCACAAAAGTTCTTATAAGGACTGGTAACTTGGTATAGGGTGCTACGGTACATAGGCCTGAGTGCGTTACAGTCTGCTGTTCTGTAAGGACCGCTATCGGTCCACAATACATAGGGTTGCCGTGCACTACTGCTGACCGCTGCCCTATACTGCAGCAGTCCTTCATTGGTATAGGGACTGACGTACAGTCTGCTAATCACTAACACACAACCTGCTTGTTCCACAAAAGTTCTTATAAGGACTGGTAACTTGGTATAGGGTGCTACGGTACATAGGCCTGAGTGCGTTACAGTCTGCTGTTCTGTAAGGACCGCTATCGGTCCACAATACATAGGGTTGCCGTGCACTACTGCTGACCGCTGCCCTATACTGCAGCAGTCCTTCAGCGGTATAGGGACTGACGCACAGTCTGCTAAACACTAACACACAACCTGCTTGGTCCACAAAAGTTCTTATAAGGACTGGTAACTTGGTATAGGGTGCTACGGTACATAGGCCTGAGTGCAGTACAGTCTGCTGTTCTGTAAGGACCGCTATCGGTCCACAATACATAGGGTTGCCGTGCACTACTGCTGACCGCTGCCCTATACTGCAGCAGTCCTTCATTGGTATAGGGACTGACGCACAGTCTGCTAAACACTAACACACAACCTGCTTGGTCCACAAAAGTTCTTATAAGGACTGGTAACTTGGTATAGGGTGCTACGGTACATAGGCCTGAGTGCAGTACAGTCTGCTGTTCTGTAAGGACCGCTATCGGTCCACAATACATAGGGTTGCCGTGCACTACTGCTGACCGCTGCCCTATACTGCAGCAGTCCTTCATTGGTATAGGGACTGACGTACAGTCTGCTAATCACTAACACACAACCTGCTTGGTCCACAAAAGTTTTTATAAGGACTGGTAACTTGGTATAGGGTGCTACGGTACATAGGCCTGAGTGCAGTACAGTCTGCTGTTCTGTAAGGACCGCTATCGGTCCACAATACATAGGGTTGACGTGCACTACTGCTGACCGCTGCCCTATACTGCAGCAGTCCTTCAGCGGTATAGGGACTGACGCACAGTCTGCTAATCACTAACACACAACCTGCTTGGTCCACAAAAGTTCTTATAAGGACTGGTAACTTGGTATAGGGTGCTACGGTACATAGGCCTGAGTGCGTTACAGTCTGCTGTTCTGTAAGGACCGCTATCGGTCCACAATACATAGGGTTGCCGTGCACTACTGCTGACCGCTGCCCTATACTGCAGCAGTCCTTCAGCGGTATAGGGACTGACGCACAGTCTGCTAATCACTAACACACAACCTGCTTGGTCCACAAAAGTTCTTATAAGGACTGGTAACTTGGTATAGGGTGCTACGGTACATAGGCCTGAGTGCGTTACAGTCTGCTGTTCTGTAAGGACCGCTATCGGTCCACAATACATAGGGTTGCCGTGCACTACTGCTGACCGCTGCCCTATACTGCAGCAGTCCTTCATTGGTATAGGGACTGACGTACAGTCTGCTAATCACTAACACACAACCTGCTTGGTCCACAAAAGTTCTTATAAGGACTGGTAACTTGGTATAGGGTGCTACGGTACATAGGCCTGAGTGCGTTACAGTCTGCTGTTCTGTAAGGACCGCTATCGGTCCACAATACATAGGGTTGCCGTGCACTACTGCTGACCGCTGCCCTATACTGCAGCAGTCCTTCATTGGTATAGGGACTGACGTACAGTCTGCTAATCACTAACACACAACCTGCTTGTTCCACAAAAGTTCTTATAAGGACTGGTAACTTGGTATAGGGTGCTACGGTACATAGGCTTGAGTGCGGTACAGTCTGCTGTTCTGTAAGGACCGCTATCGGTCCACAATAGATAGGGTTGACGTGCACCACTGCTGACCGCTGCCCTATACTGCAGCAGTCCTTCAGCGGTATAGGGACTGACGTACAGTCTGCTAAACACTAATACACAACCTGCTTGGTCCACAAAAGTTCTTATAAGGACTGGTAACTTGGTATAGGGTGCTACGGTACATAGGCTTGAGTGCGGTACAGTCTGCTGTTCTGTAAGGACCGCTATAGGTCCACAATAGATAGGGTTGACGTGCACCACTGCTGACCGCTGCCCTATACTGCAGCAGTCCTTCAGCGGTATAGGGACTGACGTACAGTCTGCTAAACACTAATACACAACCTGCTTGGTCCACAAAAGTTCTTATAAGGACTGGTAACTTGGTATAGGGTGCTACGGTACATAGGCTTGAGTGCGGTACAGTCTGCTGTTCTGTAAGGACCGCTATAGGTCCACAATAGATAGGGTTGACGTGCACCACTGCTGACCGCTCACCTATACTGCAGCAGTCCTTCAGCGGTATAGGGACTAAGAGTTTTGTCACAGGGTCATTTAAAAAATGACATGCAGAGGAAGAGGCAGGCCCTTCCGCAGGGGTGGTAGGGGTAGGGCAGGAGCAACAGGCTTGAGCCAAAGTGGGAAGTTGCAGAAGGTGCGTTCAATTACTTTAAAGGATGCACCAGACTTGGTTGAGTGGCTCGCTCAGCCTTACTCTTCTGCACCCTCCTCATCCTCTCGATCTGCACCCTCTTCTTCACTCTCTGCTATGTGCACCCCCAAAGACACTACCACCAACAACACGACCACCACCACCACCACCACATACCTTCCGCTTGAGTCACTGGAATTATTTTCCGATCCATATCAAGAGGACATTTCTGATGCGCAGCCACTCTTGGTATTGGATCAGGAAGAGGAGGTAGCAACAAGCGCTACTCAGCAGTCTGACGCCAGTACCCAGATCAGCCCAAGGAGGAGGTTGGTCCCCGGTGTTGCTGCCTACTCTACTTATAGCGGTGGGGAAGGTGACGTTGATGATGACGTGTCTAGTGATGTCACGTGGGTGCCCACAAGAGAGGAAGAGGAGGGGAGTTCAGAGGGAGATATGGACCAGCAGATAGGGAGGAGAAGCAGCAATGACTTACATTGCACAGCAGGGACAAAGCAGACTGCAAATGTATCAGGAGCGAGTCATCGACCATGTACGGTCACATCTGGCGCTCCCAGGACACCGGCACATGGCTCCGCAGTGTGGGCTTTTTTTAACGTGTCCGCTGCTGACAATAGCGTTGCCATCTGCAATCTTTGCAGTCAACGCGTTAGTCGCGGTAAGCCCAATACTCACCTAGGGACGACCGCCTTAAGAAGGCACATGAGCAGCCATCACCGAGCCCAGTGGGAGCAACGGAACACACAAAGCCACACTGCAGGCTCTCACCGTCCAGCCTCGTCTTCTACTTCTCCTTCTCCTCTCTCCTCACAATTGTCCTCCACTCCACCTTCCATCACGCCAAGCTCACATTTTTCTGCAAAAAGGCAGGCTTCCGTGGGCCTAATGTTTGAGCGTAAAAAAATGATGACGCCGGATAACCCTCTTGCCCAACGGTTGGCGGCTGGCTTGTCAGAACTCATAGCCCGCCAACTACTGCCATATAAACTGGTGGACTCGGAGGCCTTTCGCAAATTTGTGGCCATTGGAACACCACAATGGAAGGTCCCAGGAAGGAAGTATTTCTCAGAGAAGGGCATCCCAGAGCTATATGGCCATGTTCAGCGGCAAGTGAATGTATCTCTGGCACACAGTGTCGGTGCCAAGATACATCTGACCACAGACACGTGGTCTAGCAAACACGGGCAGGGAAGGTATATCAGTTTTACTGCCCACTGGGTGAACCTTCTGACGGCCGTCAAGCATGTAACCCGTGGCACCCGTGTAGATTTGGTTTTACCGCCACGGATTGCATGCAGGCCTGACTCTTCTTCTCCTCCTCCTACTCCATCCTCCTCCCTCTCCTCCTCAGCTGCCTCCTCCTTTTCCGCTGCTAGCGTCTCTTCCACTGCACCGCCCAAGCTCCCCAGAACCTATTCCACATGCCAGGTGAGACGTTGCCATGCCGTGCTGCGTCTGTTGTGCCTGGAAGCAAAGAGCCACACTGGCCCGGCACTCCTTTCAGCTTTGCGTTCACAGGCAGATGAGTGGCTAACACCGCTCAATTTGACAGTTGGTAAAGTGGTGTGTGACAACGGTGCCAATCTGCTTAGCGCATTGAAACAGGGCAAAATCACGCACGTGCCGTGCATGGCACACGTCTTAAACTTGGTCGTGCAGCGATTCCTTGTCAAATACCCTGGGGTCCAGGACATCTTGCGGCAGGCAAGGAAAATCTCGGCCCATTTCAGAAGATCTTACACGGCCATGGCTCGCCTTGCTGACATTCAGCGGCGACACCATCTGCCGGTCAGACGTCTTATTTGCGATTGCCCGACGCGATGGAACTCAACCTTCTATATGCTTGATAGGCTGCTCCAGCAGAAACGTGCAGTTAACGTCTACCTGTATGAACTCTGCGAAAGAAACGGTTCTGGGGAGCTGGGTTTTTTTTCACCGCGCCAGTGGCTGCTCATGCGCGACACATGCAGACTTCTGCGGCCATTTGAGGAGATCACCAAACTGGTCAGTCGCAGCCATGGCGCCATCAGTGACATGGTACCTTATGCCTTCTTTCTGGAGCGTGCATTGCGTCGTGTCATTGATCAGGCTGTGGAGGAGCAGGAGCGGGAAGATGAGGAAGTCGCAATGCTGGATGAATTCCCAGGGGGGGCTACTCTATCTGAGACAAGTCAACAACAGGAGTCTGATGAGGAGTCAGAGGAGGATGGTGCCGGGGCGGATGAGCAGGAGCAAGAAGAGCATGCTTTAAACCTTTCTGGGATCCCTGTTGTGCGAGGATGGGGAGAGGAGAATGAAGAGGACGACATTATCCTGGATGATGAGCAGGAGCCAGGCCACCACACCGCTTCCACTTTAGTGCAAATGGGGGCCTTCATGCTCCAGTGTTTTAATAGGGACCCCCGTATAAAAAGCATGAGGGTCAAGGACCAGTACTGGGTGGCAACGTACTTAGACCCCCGGTACAAACACAAAATGGCGGAAATGTTACCGCCGTCGCAGAGGGCTGTCAGAATGCAGCACTTCCAGGCCTTGCTTCGAGAAATGCTGCATTCTGCTTTTGCGTGCGCTGGCAGAGGAGCAATTCCCACTCCCAGAGAAGGATTTGCGGGTACCAATCCAACAGCGCCTGCAAGAAGAGGCCGGTTTGAAGATGTGTTGGTGACTTCGGATATGAGGTCATTCTTTCAGCCGACCCATCGACAGGTGTCATCCGGATCCAGCATCAGGGAACGCCTAGACCGTCAGGTGTCCGACTACATTGGGTTAACGGCCGATGTGGACGCTCTGAGGAGTGATGAACCCCTAGACTACTGGGTGGGCAGGCTTGACCTCTGGCCAGAGCTTGCCCAATTTGCAATCGAACTGTTGGCTTGCCCCTCATCCAGTGTCCTGTCCGAAAGGACGTTCAGCGCAGCAGGGGGGATTGTGACCGATAAGCGTACTCGCCTAGCTCACCACAGTGTTAACTACCTCACATTTCTAAAAATGAATGAGGCATGGATCTCGGAGGAATTCAACACATGTGATCAGTAGACCATGTATATGTCTATAAACAATTTTTGGAATCAAGCACACAGACCTTCTTAATTCATTTGGCTCACTTCCCTGACCCAAAAAAGCACACCGTACTATATGCCCCTACCCTCCTCTTTGAAGAGGTTGAGCGGTGTCATATTTCTACTGGGGCTGCTTATTATGAGGGGTTCCCACCATCCCTGTGCTGTGCTGACTTCCTCCTGGGTGTTCTTATTATGAGGGGCTCCCACCATCCCTGTGCTGTGCTGACTTCCTCCTGGGGGTTCTTATTATGAGGGGATCACACCATCCCTGTGCTGTGCTGACTTCCTCCTGGGGCTGCTTACGGTGCTGCTGTCAGCGCTGTATGTCACGGAGCTGCTGTCAGCGCTGTATGTCACGGAGCTGCTGTCAGCGCTGTATGTCACGGAGCTGCTGTCAGCGCTGTATGTCACGGAGCTGCTGTCAGCGCTGTATGTCACGGAGCTGCTGTCAGCGCTGTATGTCACGGAGCTGCTGTCAGCGCTGTATGTCACGGAGCTGCTGTCAGCGCTGTATGTCACGGTGCTGCTGTCAGCGCTGTATGTCACGGAGCTGCTGTCAGCGCTGTATGTCACGGAGCTGCTGTCAGTGCTGTATGTCACGGAGCTGCTGTCAGCGCTGTATGTCACGGAGCTGCTGTCAGCGCTGTATGTCACGGAGCTGCTGTCAGCGCTGTATGTCACGGTGCTGCTGTCAGCGCTGTATGTCACGGAGCTGCTGTCAGCGCTGTATGTCACGGAGCTGCTGTCAGTGCTGTATGTCACGGAGCTGCTGTCAGCGCTGTATGTCACGGAGCTGCTGTCAGCGCTGTATGTCACGGAGCTGCTGTCAGCGCTGTATGTCACGGTGCTGCTGTCAGCGCTGTATGTCACGGAGCTGCTGTCAGCGCTGTATGTCACGGAGCTGCTGTCAGCGCTGTATGTCACGGAGCTGCTGTCAGCGCTGTATGTCACGGAGCTGCTGTCAGCGCTGTATGTCACGGAGCTGCTGTCAGCGCTGTATGTCACGGTGCTGATGTCAGTGCTCTGTATTACGGTGCTGCTGTCAGTGCTCTGTATCTCCTGCACCCTCTTGTTTGCCTACCCTGGTCCCTGACCTTCCCTCTCCTCCATTGCCTTCATTAGCTCCATAGTCCTGAATTGTCAGAACAATTTCCCAAATAAAAAAAAAATGCTTGTAGTTATCGATCCCAAATTCACCTCATACATGTATTATGCTATTGTCCAGGTGGTGGGACTACGTGCTACCCCCTAATAATTACCCCGTGGCCGCAAATTCGACCTAAAGGTTTGCGAAATTCGCCTCCCATTGAAGTCAATGGAGCCCGCGGCGAACGGTCGTTTTCGCGAACGTTTGTGCCCGTTCGCGTTTCGCGTTCGCGAAACGTCCCGTCGGAAGTTCGTCCATCACTAATAGGGGATATTACTGCGCTAACTCAATTAGTGAAGAAAAATGAACAGCTGCTACATAAGAATGTGAGAAAAATTCAATGCAAAAGATCAGTGAAAAATGTAGCGCTGAAAATATAAAACAATAAACATTGAACAATATATCAAGCATTGTGTGTAAATAATAAAAACTTTGTGATAAAAATCAATCTCAAATATAATGAATATAAAACAGAACATGTATATAACGAGTAGAAACACAGGTGAGAAAGTCCCAAAGGTGAAACAATCTTATGGTAAACATATATGGAGTCCACCATGAAAAGGTGTTGCTCAGAAGTGGGGTACAAAGGCCTCAGCAGGCATGTAGAACGATAGTGTGTCCTCCACCCGAGATAAGGGGTATACACTCTTAGCCCTTGTACACACGGTCCGAGATTCCGACGGAATGTGTCCGATCGGACCGTTTTGTCGGATATTCCGACTGTGTGTGGTCTCCATCGCACTGTTTCCGTTGGAGTATCCGACGGACCAAGTTTTCCAACTTGTTGGTAACATTTTCTGACAAAATGCTCCGATCGGACATACGTATGTCCGATCGTGTGTAGAGAATTCCGATCGGACAAAGTGCCACGCATGCTCAGATCAAATTCCTACATCAAAGCTATTGGCTACTAGCCTGAACATAGTCCCGTCGTAACGAAATAACGTCATCACGTCAGATTTTCCGACAACTTTGTCCGACCGTGTGTATACACGACAATATACGGACAAAATCCGATGGATTTGGTTGTCGGAATCTCCGACCGTGTGTACAAGGGCTAACTGGAAATAGTGGACTCAAATGTCAGCGACAACGAGCCAATCAAGCGAGGATAGCCCGATCAGCAGATTTCTAAAACGATCCAGGGAATCCAAAGGACTCCAAGAACAAATCCAGGGACTCGTGCGGGTAACCGTTTCTACTCATTATATACATGTTCTGTTTTATATTCATTATATTTGAGATTGATTTTTATCACAAAGTTTTTATTATTTACACACAATGCTTGATATATTGTTCAATGTTTATTGTTTTGATATTTTTAGCACTACATATTTAAAGAGGTGTACACAGACACGTAAAGTGCCAGATATATACATTGTAATTTAAGAGGGGTACAAAATGTACAGTAATAAAAGAGTGGGGGAAGCTGAAGCTACATATCGTGTCAAAAATATATTGTATATTGGAGGTACATGGTACATTGGCTGTCAGAGATGTACCACACAATGGAGGTGTGCAGAGGTGTGCCGTGTCTTCCCGTTTTTATAAATCTATCCATACATGTTATCCAATCACTAAAATCCCATAGAAGCTTTACCAGGGGTCTAAAACTGGTGGCTCTCCAGTTGTAAAACTACAAGTCCCATGAGGCATTGCAAGGCTGACAGTTACAAGCATGACTCCCACAGCCAGAGGCATGATGGAACTTGTAGTTTCGCAACAGCTGGAGGGCCGCCTGTTTGAGACCCCTGATCTAGACTGATATGTCATATAACAGAGAGAGCCCTTGTACACACGGCCGGACATTCTGATAACCAAATTCGTTGGATTTTGTCCGACGGATTTTGTCCGAAACTGTTGCATACACACGGTCGGATAAAGTTGTCGGACAATCCGATCGTTCGTAACGTGATGACGTTATTTCATTACGACGGGACTACGTTCAGGCTAGTAGCCAATAGCTTTGGTCTAGGAATTTGATCTGAGCATGCGTGGCACTTTGTCCGATCGGAATTCTCTACAAACGATCGGACAAAGTCCGATCGGATCATGTTGTCGGAAAATTTTATAGCCCTGCTCTAAAACTTTGTTGGTCGGATATTCCAACAGAAACAGTCCGATGGAGCCCACACACGGTCGGATTATCCGACAACACGGTCCGATCGGAATGTCCGACCGTGTGTACAAGGGCAGAGAGTGCAGAGGTACATATGGTGCCATTACAAGTGAGGTTGCCGCAGGTTTTCATTCACTTCCACAAATCCTTATTTAGGTTTGTGTGTATTTGCTGTTGAAAATGGTTGGTTAAAGAGGGCATTAAGTGTGTTGAGAAAGACTCAACCCCCCCCCCCCCGGTGACCTATATACACTATAAAGTGTTTAGCTAATTTTGTGGCAGACATACCTACTTACGTTCTCACAAAATAGCTTTTTCTCAGTCGTACATCACAGGACACAAAATCCAGCATCTGGAACCTTGGGGTATATCGCCACCTTCAGGAGAATCGGGTACTGGCAAAGCAAAGCTGTAACATCACAGCAGGGACCCTAGTGACGTCTTCCCTGAGCTTGAGTCTTTGGCCAGCTTGGGAGAGTGGAGCCACGACTAGTGGCCTGATGAGCATTTTAACTACATATAGTTACATAGTTAGTAAGGTTGAATAAAGACACCAGTCCATCCAGTTCAACCTGAGTGAGTGTCTACAATTGTCCCTATCCCTGTACATTGCACACTCACGGCAGTCCCTGCCCTCAAGGAGCCCACAATCCAAGGTCCCCATTCATATACTAGGGACAATTTTGGACAGAAGCCAATTAACCTACCTGCATGTCTTTGGAGTGTGGGAGGAAACCGGAGTACCTGGAGGAAACCCATGCAGACACAGGGAGAACATGCAAACTCCAGGCAGGTAGTGTCGTGGTTGGGATCTGAACCAGCGCCCCCTTTTTACTGCTAGGTGAGAGTGCTAACCACTACACCACTGTGCCACCCGGATATGTTTGCACGTAGATATGTATTTTGTCTTACTTTTAATAAAAATTGTGTTGGAGAATGCAATAGGCCAGTGCGCCCTCTGTGTTTATCTATTTCCGCAGTGTCCCTGAGGACAACCCCAGTCCTAGAGGGCAGCAAGGCTTCAAGGGGATTATCTACAATAAGCAACTTTTCTTGTTGGGCTATGACACTTATGCACAGGGGATTGTTACTATACCTATCCTGGGATATCAGGACAACCTCCTGCTGAGGGAACAGTGGTATGGGTTCTGTCAGCCAATGCCTGACCAACAGTGAAGACCCTTCAGAGATTCGGTTTCTTAAATCTCCAGAAATCAGCGCCAGATCCAGCTCATCACCTGGAGAATATGGCAGTGATGGCGAACCTTGGCACTCCAGATGTTTTGGAACTACATTTCCCATGATGCTCCACTACACTGCAGAGTGCAAGAGCATCATGGGAAATGTAGTTCCAAAACATCTGGGGTGCCAAGGTTCGCCATCACTGGTATATGGGATATATCCCTGTCCAGGGGTTTTTTTTTTTTGATCTCTGAAAAATTCCCAAGTTCAGACCCTCAGGTCCACGAGACTCTTCTCTATTTGCATAATGGTCCAGAGCCTAATAGTGGCTTCCTTGGAAACAATCCCATATGCCCAATTTTCACTACAGATCATTGCAGCACAACACTCTGGCAGCATTAGACAAGTTATGAGTGGGACTCTTGATTGCCCCATACATCTGTCTAGCAAGATTTGCCCTGGTATGACGGATCTCTAGTCTGGTGCTCAAATTGGGGAAATCCTTTCTTCCGGTGATCGGGAAGCTACTGTCAAGCTGGAGAGGAGCCCTAGCTATGTTCTTTGTACTGAGGACTTGGTTGTCAGGGGAAACTCGACTCCTGATTACTGTTCTGAACCTCAGGGCACGGTGGTTGTCTTTTTAATGCTGAACCTCATGGCAGCAGAGTCAACCAAGCAGGAGTCTAATGCCGCGTACACACGATCGGAATTCCAGCCAGAAAAAAGACAGATGAGAGCTTTTCATCGGAAAATGCGACCGTGTGTACGCTCCATCGGAATTTAGCTATCCGAATTTCCGCCAGCCAAAAATTGATAGCATGTTCTCAATTTTCCCGACGGGAAAACTTTCTATCGGAAATTCCAATCGTGTGTATGCAATTCCGACACGCCAAAAATCGCGCATGCTCAGATTCAACTACGAGACGGAAGCTATTGGCTACTGGCTATTGAACTTCCTTTTTCTAGTCCCGTCGTACGTGTTGTACGTCACCGCGTTATAAACTATCGGAATTTGGTGTGACCGTGTGCAGGCAAGACAGCTTGAGCCGAATTCCATCAGAATTCCATCGGGAAAACCATCAGAGCTTTTTCCGATGAGAATTTCGATCGTGTGTACGCGGGATAACAATTTGGGATCATAGTGGCAACTTTTAAAGGTCGTTTTTTTCTCCTTTTTTCTGTTTTTACTCAATTATCATTGGATGTGGTGCATTGTTCTGCAATATATGTCTCAAATCCCCTTTTTTTGCAAACTGAGTCAGACAATGCCACGGCAGTGGCTTAAATCAATCATCAAGAAGGCTTCAGAAGTCAGACAGCTCCAAAAGAAGAAGATCTGATTCTGACATTATGATCCAGCCCTGACCACCATGCATTTCCTCAATGTGTTAAATTGTCAGGTGGGCTTCCTCAATCATCAATGTCTTTACTCCAGAGCATATTCTTCTCACCTAGAAATCTCTGTTGTAGGAGGGATGGGAGATGCTAAGATTTAACTAGACTTGTTGCCGGGATAAGGAATCATTAGGCCTCTGCGGTGGATGCACTGGTGACTCCATAGAATCCATTTAACCTGATCTACAACTTGGCCCCTCTGAAGCTCCTTCCCTGCCTACTCCACAGAATTAAGATGGAGGACATTCCAGTGATTCTCAATGCACCAAAGTAGCCCTGGGGCAGGTGGTACACTGACATCATCAAGCTTCTAACATACTCTGTGTGGGTCCAGTTATTCTCTACCCGGAGCCAGTCTACCACCCTGCATCTTGGTCATTGGCTTTAAAGAGGAAGTAAACCCTGATGAGTTTACTTCCTCGTTCATTCCCTGCAAAGGTAAAGCATAATGGACTACTATGCATCGCATCGCATCGCATAGTAGTCCATTATGTGTCACTTACCTGACACAGGAGCCAGCGATGTCACCGCTGTCCCCTGTAGTCCGGCGTATCCATCTTCTCGTGGGTCTCGCTGCTCCGCCACTGTCATTCGACGAAGCCGCGATGACGTCACTCCCGCGCATGAGCACGGGAGCCGACATGCGCGGCATCTTCGTCGTTGACGATGCCGCGCTCAGTGCGTCTGCACGCCGCTGTCTACGTCGCATGCGCCGTAGACATCGGTGCCTGTCTTTCGGCAAATATCTCCTAAACCGTGTAGGTTTAGGAGATATTTCTTGGACCTACAGGTAAGCCTTAATCTAGGCTTACCTGTAGGTCAAAGTGTGTTGTAAGGGTTTACAACCACTTTAATGGCCTCTCTGTTGAAGCCCAGGTCCTGAGAAACTGGGATCTTTTGGGTTTAGTCTTCCCTATGCTCTTCAAAGCAAGGAAGTTGACTTCTCACAACAGGGGTTTACTTACTAAAGGTAGAGAGTGCAAATCAGTCACACTTCGGCAGAGAAACCAATCAGCTTCCAGGTTGTATTGCCAAAGCTTAATTGAACAAGCTGAGGTTAGAAGCTGATTGGCTTCTCTGCAGAAGTGTGGCTCATTTTGCACTCTCTAGCTTTAGTAAAGAAACCCTAATGCCGCGTACACACGATCAGACTTTCTGGCGGACTTGAACCAGCGGACCCGAGTCCGTCGGACAATTAGATCGTGTGTGGGGCTCCAGCTGACTTTTTCTTCCCAAAAGTCCGGCAGACCTAGAAATAAGACTGCCTTCAAATTTGTCCGCCGGACTCGGCTTTTAGTGAACAGTCCGTTCGTCTGTGTGCTAGCCCGACGGAGTAAACAGGGCCGTCTTTAAGGCAGGGCAAAAGGGGCAGCTGCCCTGGGCCCTGTCATTGTTGTGGGGCCCAAAGCAGCTGCCTCATACTTGCCAACTATCCCAGTTTAAATTTCCTTGTCCCTTGAAGTTTTAGCCCTGTTGTTGTGTACAGATGACTCACCTGCAGACCCTGTGTTTACATGTAAATAGCTGGCATTCATATGTAAATAGCAGCGGCATTACTAAGCAAAGAGCTGTGGCCATCTGCATTGATATGTAAATAAAGTTGGCATTCATATGTATATCATGCTTCCCTGCAATGAGAAGATGATGTGCTGTAACCTCTAGCAATCAGTGAGCAGTATTACTGTACAGTAATCTTTAGCAACTAATTAACAAGCAGAAATCATTTGCTGTAACCTCTAGCTACTAATCAGTGAGCTGTAATGTGTGCTGTAACTTCTAGCAACCAGTCAGTAAGCAGTAATGATATGCTGTAACCTCTGGCAACCAATCACAATTGCTGCCTGATCTGATACAGTAAACTGATTTTAAGTCCAGCTTCTATTTATTGTATGTCTCAGAGCAGGTGGAGAGTGAAATTGCATGGAAGGGGGCCCCCAAAATTTTTTTTGCCCGGGGTCCAATCAATATTAAAGACGGCCCTGGGAGTAAAACCGACGCTAGGGCAGCTACTGGCTACTGGCTATGAACTTCCTTATTCTACGTCATCACGTTCAAATCCCTCTGACTTTTGGAGTGATCGTGTGTGGCCAAGTCCCTTCGTTTGAAAGTCCAGCGGACCTCAGCTGCAAAGTCCGCCGGAAAGTCCGATCGTGTGTACGCGGCATTAGATCTACCATCACACTTGGAAGGCATATTCTGCTTGGTGAAAGGCAAGGAGATTCCATCTAAACAAGTACTCTTTGGGACAAATTCTACATTGTTTTTATTCGGGTCTGGATCCATGTTTGACCTTGACTACTTTTAGGGATCAAATCTTGAACCTAGCTAGGCCTTTTCAGGGACTACTTGCCTCCAAATTTTAAGTAGAGGCCTTTGTACCAGGGTTTGTTCACATTGTTCCTCCTGTATCTTCTAGATCTGTTGGTCCTTTGGAGACCACTGATTGAGTCTATTAGGGATATTTCACTGTCTGACACTACTCACAAGCAGGGGCGTAACTATAGGGGGTGTAGCAGTTGCGACCGCAACCGGGCCCTGTGATGCAGGGGGCCCATGCAGCCCCCTCTACATATGGCCGGCAGCAGCATAGGCAGCTAGGGGTACCAGTGCACCATGCACACGGGTGGCTGGAGGTGGAGGGTGACTAGCAGAGCTCCATGCTCGACTATCGCACTGGCTGCTCTTTAGTTGTGCATTCCCCGCATGACCTGTGTCCTCAGCCGGCTCCTCAGAGTACCCCTCTCCTGCTCCATGCATTGCCGCTCGGTCCGATGTCTGTTCTCCCCAGCCAGAGTCTGATAAATACTGATACCAGTGGTGGAACTACAGGGCTCACAAAGGTCATACCTGTGACCACGCCCTGGAGTTCCACCGCCGGACTCGGAGGGAAGGGCCCTGGCTGGGGTTCAGGGGGGCCCTTCATGGTTTCTTGCATCGGGGCCCCGAAGGTTCTAGTTACGCCACTGCTCACAAGGTTGTCTTCATCTTCAGCTTCACTTCTGCTGTGCATTTTTCTGAGATGGCAGCTTTGACCAGAAGGGAACCTTTTTTGTGATGGACAAGGAGAAGGTTGTCCTGAAGTCTAGGGCCTCTTTTCTTTCCAAGGCGGTTTCTCCCTTCCAGCCTAACCAGGACATTTGTCTTACTATATCTATGTCCTGTCACACACCCTATTGAGATTTTCTCATACAGTTTGAGTTTATTTTTCAGCTACCACCTCTTTTCATCAGTCTGATTCATTCCTTGTCATTGCTTGTCATTCTTGAAGGTCCCCGCAAGGGTCAGCAGGCTTTTCGTTCCACTATCTTTTAGTGGCTTTGACAGCTCATTACAGTATCCTATGACTTTAAGGGCAAAGTTCCTTTCTTTTCAATCCAAGCACACTCCACCAGATCAGTTAGTGCTTTCTGGACCCTTTAGCAGCAGGCACCCTGCTTTCTCAGGTTTGCAAAGCTGCCGCCTGGTCTTCAGTTCACATGTTTATTAAAGAGGAGCCCCAGTCTCCCCCCCAAAAATGAAAAGTCAGCAGCTACAAATAGTGTAGCTGCTAACTATGATTATAAGAACACTTTCCTGTCCAGTGATCCAACAATGTTCTTCTATCAGCTTCGGGGTCCAAGTGCCGGTGTTGTGACATATACAGTCCGGCCATCGAAAAGTGTCCTGCGCAGGCGCAGCGCATGCGCAGTACGGAGCAGAAGGAGATTCTGAAAATCTCAGGAGATGAACGGCGCCTGCGCTACGAGTCCAGGTGCAAGCCCCACCATCCAAGTGGACACAGGGCTGCACATATTAGAGGGCCCCTCGCGGGCTCGCTATGCTTCGGGCACGGCCTCGCTTCGCTCTGCTCTTTTTATTCTTGGATGGTGGGGCTAGAACCTGGACTCACGGTGCAGGCCGCCGTTCATCTTCGCCTATTTTCGGAATCTGCTTGTCCTGTGTACTGCGCATGCGCAGTACACAGCGGGACACTATCTGACGGGGGACACTATCCGACAGGACACCGGCATCTTAACTAAGGGAAATTGGCAATGAAGCCTTGCTGCCTCACAGCTGGTTTCCTACTGCACATTCGCGAGCTGCTTTTTCTGAATGGTCCCGCAGTCTTCTGGAACCTGTGATGTGTCCGAGAAGGCCGCATGGGGGGGGGGGTCGGAGGGCTGAACTATCAGACAGATCGATGTGGCAATCTGACAGAAAGTGGGAGCGTGTACCTGTCAAAACCAGGTACCCACTCCCCCCCCCCCCCAAAAAAAGTGCCAAATGTGGCAGTGGGTGGAGGAATGCAAACAAGCAGAACTTCCCCTTTTGGGGGAAGTTTCGCTTTAAGTTTGACCAGGTGGACATTCACACCATTGCCATTCTGAAGCTTCCACTTTGCATATTATTTTATATTTATACTGTGATTCTGTACTTGCCAAATATGCTGCAGAAATCCCCCTTCACTAAGTCTGGCTGCAGCCATTTTAACTGTGGGCAGCTGAAGCTACTGCCTGTTCACTTCCTGGATTTACACAGAGGCACCCCCCCCCCCAGCTCTGCAGCTCCCATTGGCCCTCTTTTAACTCATCCCCACTCCCTTCCTGGCAAACTGTCATGAGAGTGAGAGAGAGAGAGAGCTCTGTATGATGTCTAGGCTAATGACCAGACAAGAAACAGGAAGTGGGCTGTATAAGGTGCAAAAAATAAATAAATGTTTTACTATCCAAAGTTAAAACAACAACAAGGGCAGAAGATTTAATAGATGGAAAGATGAAAAAATGACTGGAGTTCCGCTTTATGGTAGCCCTAGGGTTGCCACCTTTTCTTCAAGTCAAACCTGAACACTTTAGCAGCGCACAGACATTCGTTTTTATAGATATATTTTGCTATTAAATAACATTTCTAATCATATGAAGTTAATTACAAGAGTTCCCCTTTACATCAGAGTCCACAGAGTTCTCCTTTTACATCTGAACTCGCAGAGTTCCCTTTCACTGTAAGGGAGGACTCTGCAGACTCTGATGTAAGGGAGAACTCTGGGGAGTAATGGATGCTCTGGCAACCATGATTTAAGGGGTAACACTGAGAACTCTGATGTACGGAGAGGACTCTGATGTAAGGGGAAACACTGTGACCTCTGGTGTAAAGGGGAGCTCTGATGTAAGGGGTGACCTGAGAACCCTGACACTCTCAGCTTAGACAACTGCATGCAGCAACCCTGCTGGGAAGCCATAGCCCAGTCTAAATAATGTGTCCGGGTTTCAGGAAGTCTGAAACCCGGACACATGATTCCAAGCCCGAACTGTCCGGGTGAATCCTGGACAGGTGGCAACACTAGGTAGCCCTGTGACCTGTAGGGCCCTATAGGTTCCCTTCTGGGTTGTTTGTGGGCTTGTTAGCTCTTTAGTTTGCTATGTTGCCTACCCCTCCATTGGAATCCTTTTGAATTGCCCAAGGTTCCAGAATACTTAAAGTGATTGTAATCGATCACCTCCTAAAACAACCCATTCAGTTTAAAATAGAAATGAAAGGCAAACCATTTGTGTATAGATATAAAAAACATAAAACATTATGGGGGTTATTTGCGAAAGGCAAACCCACTTTGCACTATAAGTGCAAACTACAAGTGCAAAGTGCACATGAAATTGCACTTGAAATTGCACTGAAAGTGCAGTCGCTGTAAATCTGAGGGGTAGATCGGAAATGAGGGGAAGCTCTGCTGATTTTATCATCCAATCATGTGCAAGCTAAAATGCTGTTTTTTATTTTCCTTCCATGTCCCCCTCGGATCTACAGAGACTGCACTTCCAAGTGCACTTTGCACTTGTAGTTTGCACTTGTAGTGCAAAATGAATTTGCCTTTTGTAAATAACCCCCTATATGTTCTATAGCAGAAAGTAAGATTTTTTTTTTTTTTTTAATTGTGGCTCTTTTTTTGTTTATAGCGCAAAAAAAAAACAAAAAAAAAACGCAGAGGTGATCAAATACCACCAAAAGAAAGCTCTATCTGTGGAAAAATAAGGACATACATTTTATTTGGGTACAACGTCGCACGACTGCGCAATGGTCAGTTAACATAATGCCGTGCCATATCGCAAAAAAATGGCCTGGTATTGGGGGGTGCTAAATGGTTAATAGACCCTCCAGCAGCCAGCAACAATAGACCCCTCCCTTAACAGTAGATCCCTTCCAGCAATGATTGACCCACTAGCAATATAAGATGGGGGGGATTCTTATTGTGACCTCCCCCTTCTTATATTGCTAGTGGGTCAGTTGTTGCTGAGGGCAGCAACAATAGACCCCCCCCTCCCCAGCAACAATAGATCCCCCAGCAGCTGGCAACATTGGACCCTTCAGCACAGCCCGCTATCCCCTGCCACTGCTTACATTCGGTGCTGGGGGGTGCCGGAAGCTGAGTTTCCCTGCGTTCCCGAGGGTGTGCTAAATGGTTAATAGACCCTCCAGCAGCCAGCAACAATAAACCCCTCCCTTAACAGTAAACCCCTCCCTCCCTTAACAATAAACCCCTCCCTTAACAGTAGATCCCTTCTGGCAATGATTGACCCACTAGCAATATAAGATGGGGGGGATTCTTATTGTGACCTCCCCCTTCTTATATTGCTAGTGGGTCAGTTGTTGCTGAGGGCAGCAACAATAGACCCCCCCCTCCCCAGCAACAATAGATCCCCCAGCAGCTGGCAACATTGGACCCTTCAGCACAGCCCGCTATCCCCTGCCACTGCTTACATTCGGTGCTGGGGGGTGCCAGAAGCTGAGTTTCCCTGCGTTCCCGAGGGTGTGCTAAATGGTTAATAGACCCTCCAGCAGCCAGCAACAATAAACCCCTCCCTTAACAGTAAACCCCTCCCTCCCTTAACAATAAACCCCTCCCTTAACAGTAGATCCCTTCCGGCAATGATTGACCCACTAGCAATATAAGACGGGGGGATTCTTATTGTGACCTCCTCCTTCTTATATTGCTAGTGGGTCAGTTGTTGCTGGGGGCAGCAACAATAGACCACCCCCTCCCCAGCAACAATAGATCCCCCAGCAGCTGGCAACATTGGACCCTTCAGCACAGCCCGCTATCCCCTGCCACTGCTTACATTCAGTGCTGGGGGGTGCCGGAAGCTGATTTTCCCTGCGTTCCTGCTGGTTGTCATATGGATGGAGGGTCACACACCGGTGACTGCAGGGTCCTAGCCGCAGTCCCCACCATTTCGTCTCCATTCTCTGAAAGCAGCTTGTTTTCTTTGCCATCTACTTGTGGGAATTATTAAGTTCCGCTGGCGTGCTGAAAGTGACAGGTGTGTATGGAAAACTCGGGGCCAGCTTTGTTTTTCCAGTAACACATTCAGTGCACAGTGTGTGTCGGAGTCCCCAGACACCGCCGGGGACCGATAATCACAAGTCTCCTCTTCTAGTAATCATACTTGAAGCAGACGCATCTGCGGCCAGCCACCTCCTTCTAGAATTATTATACAGAATGAGAACATTCAGGTATCCGATTGTGCCCACATCACCTTCTATGGCACCGTGGAGTTGGTGAAAGCAGCTGCCCTGATAGCGTCACTGATGTGGGCTCAAGCAATTCGATTGCAGTCCTGGTATCAACACGGATGTCAGTGTATTGTATATAGATGATTTATTTGGTACGGGTTAATGACCACTGCACTACCTTAGTGAATGAGGTTCCCTGTGTCTGTGCAGTGATCAGGTCGGCGTTTTAGGTGCAATACACCCATCCAGTCCGGAAAAACAAGATCTATGGACTGATACCATTTTGTCTGATGCCTTACACGCTTTCTCTTGACACAAAAAATAATTAATGGATAGATTGCATGCCCTGAACCTCTGAAATGTAGTACTGGGCTGCACTGCACACCCTCTGATATGTGTTAGTATGGGGGCTACACACCTTCTGAGATGTGTTAGTATGGGGGCTACACACCTTCTGAGATGTGGTAGTATGGGGGCTACACACCTTCTGAGATGTGGTAGTATGGGGGCTACACACCTTCTGAGATGTGGTAGTATGGGGGCTACACACCTTCTGAGATGTGGTAGTATGGGGGCTACACACCTTCTGAGATGTGTTAGTATGGGGGCTACACACCTTCTGAGATGTGGTAGTATGGGGGCTACACACCTTCTGAGATGTGGTAGTATGGGGGCTACACACCTTCTGAGATGTGGTAGTATGGGGGCTACACACCTTCTGAGATGTGGTAGTATGGGGGCTACACACCCTCTGAGATGTGGTAGTATGGGGGCTACACACCTTCTGAGATGTGGTAGTATGAGGGCTACACACCTTCTGAGATGTGGTAGTATGGGGGCTACACACCTTCTGAGATGTGGTAGTATGGGGGCTACACACCCTCTGAGATGTGGTAGTATGGGGGCTGTACACCTTCTGAGATGTTGTAGTATGGAGGCTGCACACCCTCTGAGATGTAGTAGTATGGAGGCTGCACACCCTCTGAGATGTAGTAGTATGGGGGCTACACACCCTCTGAGATGTGGTAGTATGGGGGCTGTACACCTTCTGAGATGTTGTAGTATGGAGGCTGCACACCCTCTGAGATGTAGTAGTATGGGGGCTGCACACCATCTGAGATGTTGTAGTATGGGGGCTGTACATCCCCCGAGATGTAGTAGTATGGGGGCTGTACACCCCTGAGATGTAGTTGTATGGGGGCTGTACACCCCCTGAGATGTTGTAGTATGGGGGCTGTACACCCTCTGAGATGTAGTAGTATGGGGGCTGCACACCCTCTGAGATGTAGTAGTATGGGGGCTGTACATCCCCCGAAATGTAGTAGTATGGGGGCTGTACACCCCTGAGATGTTGTAGTATGGGGGCTGTACACCCTCTGAGATGTAGTTGTATGGGGGCTGTACACCCTCTAAGATGTAGTAGTATGGGGGCTGTACACCCCTGAGATGTAGTTGTATGGGGGCTGTACACCCCTGAGATGTAGTTGTATGGGGGCTGTACACCCCTGAGATGTTGTAGTATGGGGGCTGTACACCCCCTGAGATATAGTAGTATGGGGGCTATACACCACCTGAGATGTTGTAGTGTGGGGTCTGTACACCCTCTGAGATGTAGTTGTATGGGGGCTGTACACCCCTGAGATGTTGTAGTATGGGGGCTGTACACCCCTGAGATGTTGTAGTATGGGGGCTGTGCACCCTCTGAGATACGGCAGTACCGGACTGCACATAATCTGAGAGGTTGTAGTATGGGGGCTGCACAGCTTCTAAGATGTGGTAGTACAGGGCTGCCTGTACACCCTCTTTACATCTACGGCTACGTTGGTGATTTCATCTCTTTTCTACTGAAAGATTTAACTGCTTGTAATCTGATTTTCCGCACCAGGCCTTTCTCTGAGACTTTTGGAGTGGTTCCTGCCCGGGCCTCGGCCTTTCTCTGAGACTTTTGGAGTGGTTCCTGCCCTGACCTCGGCCTTTCTCTAAGACTTTTGGAGTGGTTCCTGCCCAGGCCTCGGCCTTTCTCTGAGACTTTTGGAGTGGTTCCTGCCCTGACCTCGGCCTTTCTCTGAGACTTTTGGAGTGGTTCCTGCCCTGACCTCGGCCTTTCTCTGAGACTTTTGGAGTGGTTCCTGCCCGGGCCTCGGCCTTTCTCTGAGACTTTTGGAGTGGTTCCTGCCCGGGCCTCGGCCTTTCTCTGAGACTTTTGGAGTGGTTCCTGCCCGGGCCTCGGCCTTTCTCTGAGACTTTTGGAGTGGTTCCTGCCCGGGCCTCGGCCTTTCTCTGAGACTTTTGGAGTGGTTCCTGCCCGGGCCTCGGCCTTTCTCTGAGACTTTCATGTCAGGGTCACCGGTCATATCTGGGTTAACTGACTAGAATATGTAGAGTCATTATATAGAGATATAGAGAATCCAGTAGTTGAGATAATAATTGGGAACAGGTCAAAGAAGATGCCAGTACTTTCAGAAGATATTATTAGCGTCATGTATGAGAATGAGTATTATCTAGGACATGGGCCCCCATACACCCTAACATGAGAGAGTTATTATATAAGACTTCGTTCATGTCACATCTTGCGTGGCCCTCCTGTGGCCATCAATAATCTATACTCCTCCTGAAAATCCCTCATTAAATGGAATATAGCTAGGTTATTTACCTCTTTTGGTCTAATGAGAAGCTCCAAGACCAAAGATATCTGACATCTTTCAATATGTGGTTGATTGTGAGGCATAGATGGTGAGAGTGATTGGGCACTAGACCTTTCTTGTATGTAAAAGAGGTTTTATTTCTTTTGACAGTCCTGTTTAGGTATCAGATTTTTCTGGGAAAGAGGGTTAGGGCCAGGACACCCTTAGATAGTTGCAAACTTAATTGGCAGCCCCAGAGACTCCAATAGGAGGACAGACGTGCAGGGAAAGGACCCAGCAAGGAGCCACATCTGCACATGCAGGAATGCTGTCTCCTATGGTACAAGTCCTTTAACAGTTCCTAACTCAAACGTAACAGTTCTCTCAGCTCCACCACAACTGCTTCTTGTAGTTCTTCACTACTGAGCTCTTGGTCTCTCACTAGACCCACTGATTCACTGACTCTGAATCCCTTGAGCTCCTCCACGGTTTGCCATGGTATCTCCCTCAAGCGTCACCCCCGCTTCTGTGCTGGGTCCCTAGATTTGCACTCCAGATACTTCTCAAGTTTCACCCCTGTTAACTGGCTCGGTCCCTGGCTTGACACAGAAGGCTGCTCTGCAAGCGTCTCCTCCGCTGGTTGAGTCCCTGACTTGATCACTGCCTGAAGTTTCCTGATTCTTCACCGTGCTCTTTCCGTGAGAATATGGTTCCGTACTTGCTTCAGTTGCTCATTGTGGTCCCTGGTAAAGGCGATTGGTCCCTTCGTGGCCACAGCTTCCCATCTACCTCCGACCACTGACAGGTTCTCCGGCTGGCAGAACCGTCACCTCTGGTTGGACTGCAAGCCGCAGTCCCCGCCCTGCGCTGCTCTCTCATTTCTGGATAGGCCCTAAGACAGCCTAGCAGCCAGATGCCCCAGGGATAGGCCCCATCTCCAGCCTAGCAGCCTTGGGGCGTACAACACATGTCCACCCAGATAGCCGTCCAGGTGGCACAGAACCTAAATCAACTGACCTCACCCGAATATATATGACCTCCCAGCAGGCCAAGGGATTCAAGAAAACCCCTGCCCATTGTGTGAGATACCCCATATACCCAGGGCCGTCTTTAAGGCAGGGCAAAAGGGGCAGCTGCCCTGGGCCCTGTCATTGTTGTGGGGCCCAAAGCAGCTGCATCATACTTGCCAACTATCCCAGTTTAATTTCCCTTGTCCCTTGAAGTTTTAGTCCTGTGCTGTGTCCTGATATCTCAGTGTGAAGTGATGGTACTAATGCTGCCCGGCACTGCCCTATTGTTGTGTACAGATGACTCACCTGCAGACCCTGTGTTTACATGTAAATAACTGACATTCATATGTAAATAGCGGCAGCATTACTAAGTAAATAGCTGCGGCTGGCAGCATTGATATGTAAACAAATGTGGCATTCATATGTATATCATGCTCCCCTGCAGTGAGGAGATAATGTCCTGTAACCTCCAGCAACCAATCAGTGAGCAGTATTATTTTACAGTGATCTCTAGCAACCAATTAACAAGCAGGAATCATTTTCTGTAACCTCTAGCAACTAATCAGTGAGCCGTAATGTGTGCTGTAACCTCTAGCAACCAGTCATTAAGCAGTAAAGATATGCTGTAACGGCTGGCAACCAATCACAATCGCTGCCTGATCTGATACAGTAAACTGATTTTAAGTCTAGCTGTTATTTATTGTATGTCTCAGAGCAGGTGGAGAGTGAAATTGCAATGGGGGAGGGCCCCAAGAAAATTTTTGCCCAGGGTCCAATCAATATTAAAGACGGCCCTGCATATACCCATAACCTGACCTTGGGTTGCCCTTCTCATTTCTAGCACCACCAAGTACCCGACCACCTAGTGGTAGAAGAGAAAAGTGAAACAAGGCCAAACTTAGTGAGAAATCAATAAATTGCTATCAATCGACCAAGATAACTATTCTTGGCAAGCAAATTTGTGAGGAGCTCCCTGACTAAACTCTAGGGTGCTACAGGAATATACACCAATCCGTCATAACTTTATGACCACCCACCTCATTTTGAGTGGGTCCCTCTTTTGCCACCAGAACAGCCCTGACCCCTTGTGTCATGGACTACAGGTGCTCTGAAGGTACGCTGTGGTATCTGGCACCAAGCCGTCAGTAGCGGATCCTTTAAAGTGGCTGTAAACCCTTACAAACCACTTTGACCTACAGGTAAGCCTAGATTAAGGCTTACCTGTAGGTCCAAGAAATATCTCCTAAACCTACACGGCTTAGGAGATATTTGCCAAAATATAGGCACCGCTGTCAGCGGCGATTGCCGTGCGCATGCGCGGGAGTGACGTCATCGCGGCTTCGTCGAATGAAGCACTAAAGTGTTTTCCAGCACTAAACCTTTTATCTGATTTCTAAATTGCTGCATTTGTCAATTCCAAAAGCCAATATAAAGGAACAGCAGTGGTAAAAAAAAAAAAAAAAAAAGCACTTGTAGGTTTAACCAATCTTGTTTTTTTTTCTTTCTACACTTCTCCTTTAAGGGGGCGTGGCAAGGGGGGGTGTGTCCTATGCCTGCATACTTTTGCTGATGGGTCCTATCTCAAAAAGTTGAGAGGTATGCTATATATGCTATAAAGATCAGACCCAAATGAGGGACAAAGGAGGAGCAAAGAGGGACTTTGTTCCAAATCCGGGGCAGTCCCTCGTAATCCGGAGTCCCTCGTAATCCGGGACAGTCCCTCGTAATCCGGGACAGTTGGGGGCTATGGAGGAGGAGTTTTCTCGGCTAAGCACACTCACCTGCCCACGTGCCTGAGCTAAGGGGCAGATCGATTCAAGGAAGTAAATGCTGCATGAATCATCTGCCCTTACTCAAGATGGCCGCTGCTAGAAATGCTAGGGGTGGAGTTCAAGGTGATTTTTCAGCAAAATAAAGCATAGATGGGGGGGGGGGGTGGGAGGTTGGCAGTGACAGCTAAGGGGCAGATCGATTCAAGGATGTAAATGCTGCATGAATCATCTGCCCTTACTCAAGATGGCCGCTGCTAGAAATGCTAGGGGGGAGTTCAAGGTGATTTTTCAGCAAAATAAAGCATGGATGGATGGATGGATGGGTGAGGGGGGGTGGGGGAGGTTGGCAGTGAATATTAAAAATGAATGAACTAGCACGGTGCTCAGATGCCGTGTACTTCCACTTTAAGACTCGGCGTTGTGCAATATAAATGGATGTACTGAGGACGGTCTTAGCAGGAATAAACAGTCACATCATTCCACATATAGTTTGATTCATCCTGCCTGAAGGTTCGTCCCGAGCGTGTCGTCACCGACAATGCCCCCTCATTGTGCTGGTCTCTGCCCGTCTATAAATCTGCCCCCCCCCATCCCCCATGCTGGGTGGGGAGGAATATAAAATGGGGTTTTCTCTCCTGTAGAGGAGTCGCAGTCACCAGCGCCAGCTTGGGCTGCGGGGGAAATTACAGCCTACATGAGTGCAGCGCTGCGCCGATGATAAAAATAGAAGAAGGAAAATCATTTCCTGAGAATTACTGATGTGAGAGAATCGGAGGGGGGGGGGAGGGGGTGATGTGCGAGAGCCGCGTGCTTCAACCGCCGCGATGTACCGCAAAATGTACACCGTACAATGTATACAACAAGAGAATGTACACCGTACAATGTATACTACAGGAGAATGTACACCGTACAATGTATACTACAGGAGAATGTACACCGTACAATGTATACTACAGGAGAATGTACACCGTACAATGTATACTACAAGAGAATGTACACCGTACAATGTATACTACAGGAGAATGTACACCGTACAATGTATACTACTAGAGAATGTACACCGTACAATGTATACTACAAGAGAATGTACACCGTACAATGTATACTACAGGAGAATGTACACCGTACAATGTATACTACAAGAGAATGTACACCGTACAATGTATACTACAGGAGAATGTACACCGTACAATGTATACTACAGGAGAATGTACACCGTACAATGTATACTACAGGAGAATGTACACCGTACAATGTATACTACAAGAGAATGTACACCGTACAATGTATACTACAGGAGAATGTACACCGTACAATGTATACTACAAGAGAATGTACACCGTACAATGTATACTACAGGAGAATGTACACCGTACAATGTATACTACAAGAGAATGTACACCGTACAATGTATACTACAGGAGAATGTACACCGTACAATGTATACAACAAGAGAATGTACACCGTACAATGTATACTACAGGAGAATGTACACCGTACAATGTATACTACAGGAGAATGTACACCGTGCAATGTATAGTACAGGAGAATGTACACCGTACAATGTATACTACAAGAGAATGTACACCGTACAATGTATACTACAGGAGAATGTACACCGTACAATGTATACTACAAGAGAATGTACACCGTACAATGTATACTACAAGAGAATGTACACCGTACAATGTATACTACAGGAGAATGTACACCGTACAATGTATACTACAAGAGAATGTACACCGTACAATGTATACAACAAGAGAATGTACACCGTACACTGTATACTACAGGAGAATGTACACCGTACAATGTATACTACAGGAGAATGTACACCGTACAATGTATACTACAGGAGAATGTACACCGTACAATGTATACTACAAGAGAATGTACACCGTACAATGTATACTACTAGAGAATGTACACCGTACAATGTATACTACAAGAGAATGTACACCGTACAATGTATACTACATGAGAATGTACACCGTACAATGTATACTACAGGAGAATGTACACCGTACAATGTATACTACAGGAGAATGTACACCGTACAATGTATACAACAAGAGAATGTACACCGTACAATGTATACTACAGGAGAATGTACACCGTACAATGTATACT
Organism: Lithobates pipiens; assembly: GCF_037356315.1. Taxonomy (NCBI): domain Eukaryota; kingdom Metazoa; phylum Chordata; class Amphibia; order Anura; family Ranidae; genus Lithobates; species Lithobates pipiens. Next base: position 49,273,682 of record NW_027507785.1, on the reverse strand, counting down.
ACAGGAGAATGTACACCGTGCAATGTATAGTACAGGAGAATGTACACCGTACAATGTATACTACAGGAGAATGTACACCGTACAATGTATACTACAAGAGAATGTACACCGTACAATGTATACTACAAGAGAATGTACACCGTACAATGTATACTACAGGAGAATGTACACCGTACAATGTATACAACAAGAGAATGTACACCGTACACTGTATACTACAGGAGAATGTACACCGTACAATGTATACTACAGGAGAATGTACACCGTACAATGTATACTACAGGAGAATGTACACCGTACAATGTATACTACAAGAGAATGTACACCGTACAATGTATACTACTAGAGAATGTACACCGTACAATGTATACTACAAGAGAATGTACACCGTACAATGTATACTACATGAGAATGTACACCGTACAATGTATACTACAGGAGAATGTACACCGTACAATGTATACTACAAGGGAATGTACACCGTACAATGTATACTACTAGAGAATGTACACCGTACAATGTATACTACAAGAGAATGTACACCGTACAATGTATACTACAAGAGAATGTACACCGCACAATGTATACTACAAGGGAATGTACACCGTACAATGTATACTACTAGAGAATGTACACCGTACAATGTATACTACAAGAGAATGTACACCGTACAATGTATACTACAAGAGAATGTACACCGCACAATGTATACTACAAGAGAATGTACACCGTACAATGTATACTACAAGAGAATGTACACCGTACAATGTATACTACAAGAGAATGTACACCGTACAATGTATACTACAGGAGAATGTACACCGTACAATGTATACTACAGGAGAATGTACACCGTACAATGTATACTACAAGAGAATGTACACCGTACAATGTATACTACAGGAGAATGTACACCGTACAATGTATACTACAGGAGAATGTACACCGTACAATGTATACTACAGGAGAATGTACACCGTACAATGTATACTACAGGAGAATGTACACCGTACAATGTACACTACAGGAGAATGTACACCGTACAATGTACACTACAAGAGAATGTACACCGTACAATGTATACTACAAGAGAATGTACACCGTACAATGTATACTACAGGAGAATGTACACCGTACAATGTATACTACAAGAGAATGTACACCGTACAATGTATACTACAAGAGAATGTACACCGTACCATGTACACTACAAGAGAATGTACATCGTACAATGTATACTACAAGAGAATGTACACCGTACAATGTATACTACAGGAGAATGTACACCGTACAATGTATACTACAAGAGAATGTACACCGTGCAATGTATACTACAGGAGAATGTACACCGTACAATGTATACTACAGGAGAATGTACACCGTACAATGTATACTACAGGAGAATGTACACCGTACAATGTATACTACAGGAGAATGTACACCGTACAATATATACTACAGGAGAATGTACACCGTACAATGTATACTACAAGAGAATGTACACCGTACAATGTATACAACAGGAGAATGTACACCGTACAATGTATACAACAGGAGAATGTACACCGTACAATGTATACTACAAGAGAATGTACACTGTACAATGTATACTACAGGAGAATGTACACCGTACAATGTATACAACAGGAGAATGTACACCGTACAATGTATACTACAAGAGAATGTACACCGTACAATGTATACTACAAGAGAATGTACACCGTACAATGTATACTACAAGAGAATGTACACTGTACAATGTATACTACAAGAGAATGTACACCGTACAATGTATACTACAGGAGAATGTACACCGTACAATGTACACTACAAGAGAATGTACACCGTACAATGTATACTACAAGAGAATGTACACTGTACAATGTATACTACAAGAGAATGTACACCGTACAATGTATACAACAGGAGAATGTACACCGCACAATGTACCGTGTATACTTCTAGAGATAGTATTTCATCTTGTTTCACGCTGTAATGGATCTTGTTTTTTCATTCCTATTTAAAGCCTCTTTTTCCTCAAGGTTAGAAGCTCTGTTGAAGGCGTTCAATGGTCATTTTAGGCTTCTGTATCTTTTTATTGATTAATTGCCAAACGGATTCTGGCCAATAAAGTTTAGTGATTAATGGCGTGTCCTTCAAGGTTGATCGTTTGTGTCCTTTGCATTTTATGTATACAGGAGATATATATATATATACACATAGTAAGGGTGACAGGCTGAGCTGTCATTGTCAGCACAAATCCACACCATAGTCCATGCCCACAATGGGTTCCCCAGGGCAGAGTGGCAGCATTTCTACCACTTTTAGTGCTCTGTCTGCAGTCAGCCTTTTCACCCAGCAGCAGCATGCACAGCTAAGAGAGAGATAATCATCAGTCAGATCTGATATTAGGTCCCCATCTATCTAACTACCTCATACATGCAGAGCTGTTGTGTGGTCACATGATACTTCCCTGCTCTTTGGCATCTCCTATTACTCTGCTGATGGATGTTCTCTACAGTGTGAGTCTGTGTCTGAGCAGCCCTGATTGGTGCTGTGACAGTCACATGACTAAAAAACAAACCATTTCAGAAGAGCAATTCAAATGATAGATTATACATATCAAATTACTGTTATAGCTCCCTATAAATCCTTATTGAACATCTAATGTGCATTTTTTTGTGCATTAAATGGTGTGGGCGGAGTCAGAGATGATTGGCACCAACTTTCATTTTGTTCAGACGGCATCTGGCATTCAAGGTTCTATTTTTACTTTACAGGTATCAGTATAGGCGTGCGCACAGGGTATGCCGGGTGTGCCTGGGCACACCCTAATCTCCCCGTGCGGTGCCAATTTCCCCTGCTGCCCAGCACCCGTGCCCCCACAGAGCTGCCTGCTGCCCTCTTCACCTGTCATATGCTGCAAGGGATGTTTCAGGAGGGAGAGCGGGGGAAGGGGATGGTAAATATGGCAATCTCTGCCCTACTGACACGTCCACTTTCCTAATGACAAAGTCCAGTGCCCTACTGACACCAATCTCTGCCCTACTGACACCAATCTCTGCCCTACTGACGCCATTCTCTGCCCTACTGACGCCAATCTCTGCCCTACTGATGCCAATCTCTGCCCTACTGACACCAATCTCTGCCCTACTGACGCCAATCCCTGCCCTACTGACGCCAATCCCTGCCCTACTGACACCAATCCCTGCCCTACTGACACCAATCTCTACCCTACTGACACCAATCTCTGCCCTACTGACACCAATCTCTGCCCTACTGACACCAATCTCTGCCCTACTGACACCATCCACTGCTGTAATGACTGACACTATCCACTGCCCTGGCTTTGTGCACTGGTCCTAATCATTTGGTGTAGGGGGGATTATGGTGTGGGGGTTGTTCTTCAGGGGTTGGGCTTGGCCCCCTTGGTTGCAGTGAAGGGAACTCTTAAGGCGTCAGCATACCAAGACATTTTGGACAATTTTATGCTCCCAACTTTGTGGGAACAGTTTGGGGACGGCCCCTTCCTGTTCCAACATGACTGCTCACCAGTGCAGAAAGCAAGGTCCATAAAGACATGGATGAGTGAGTTTGGGGTGGAGGAACTTGAGTGGCCTGCACAGAGTCCTGACCACCTTTGGGATGAATTTGAGCGGAGATTGCGAGACAGGTCTTCTCATCCAACATCAGTGCCTGACCTCACAAATGCACTTCTGGAAGAATGGCCAAACATCCCCATAGACACACTGCTAAACCTTGCGGACGGCCTTCCCAGAAGAGTTGAAGCTGTTATAGTGGCAAAGGGCGGGCCAACTCAATATTGAACCCTACGGACTAAGACTGGGATAACATTAATGTTCTTGTGTGTGTGAAGGCAGGCGTCCCAATACTTTTGGTAATATAGTATATATAAAGGAGGGAGAGCCCCGATCATCAGTCAGATCACATATACAGTTTCTCACAAAAGTAAGTACACCCCTCACATTTTTGTAAATATTTTCTTCTATCTTTTCATGTGACAACACTGAAGAAATGACACTTGTCTACAATGTAAAGTAGTGAGTGTACAGCTTGTATAACAGTGTAAATTTGCTGTCCCCTCAAAATAACTCAACACACAGCCATTAATGTCTAAACCTCTGGCAACAAAAGTGAGTACACCCCAAGTGAAAATGTCCAAATTGGACCCAAAGTGTCAATATTTTGTGTGGCCGCCATTATTTTCCAGCACTGCCTTAACCCTCTTGGGCATGGAGGTCACCAGAGCTTCACAGGTTGCCACTGGAGTCCTCTTCCCCTCCTCCATGATGACATCACAGAGCTGGTGGATGTTGGAGACCTTGCGCTCCTCCACCTTCCGTTTGAGGATGTCCCACAGATGATCAATAGGGTTTAGGTCTGGAGACATGCTTGGCCAGTCCATAACCTTTACCCTCAGCTTCTTTAGCAAGGCAGTGGTCATCTCAGAGGTGTGTTTGGGGTGGTTATCATGTTGGAATACTGCCCTGCGGTCCAGTCTCTGAAGGGAGGGGGTCATGCTCTGCTTCAGTATGTCACAGTACATGTTGGCATTCATGGTCCCCTCAATGATCTGTAGCCCCCCAGTGCCGACAGCACTCATGCAGCCCCAGACCATGACACCCCCACCACCATGCTTGACTATAGACAAGACACACTTGTCTTTGTCCTCCTCACCTGGTTGCCCCCACACACTCCTGACACCATCTGACACCAAATACGTTTATCTTGGTCTCATCAGACCACAGGACATGGTTCCAGTAATCCATCTCCTTAGTCTGCTTGTCTTCAGCAAACTGTTTGCTGTCTTTCTTGTGCATCATCTTTAGAAGAGGCTTCCTTCTGGGACAACAGCCATGCAGACCAATTTGATGCAGTGTGTGGCGTATGGTCTGAGCACTGACAGGCTGACCCCCCACCCCTACAACCTCTGCAGCAATGCTGGCAGCACTCATACGTCTATTTCCCAAAGACAACCTCTGGATATGACGCTGAGCACGTGACCTCAACTTCTTTGGTGGACCATGGCGAGGCCTGTTCTGAGGGGAACCTGTCCTGTTATACCGCTGTATGGTCTTGGCCACCGTGCTGCAGCTCAGTTTCAGGATCTTGCCAATCTTCTTACAGCCTAGGCCATCTTTATGTAGAGCAACAATTCTTTTTTTCAGATCCTCTGAGAGTTCTTTGCCATGAGGTGCCATGTTGAACTTCCAGTGACCAGTATGAGAGAGTGAGAGCGATAACACCAAATTTAACACACCTGCTCCCCATTCACAGCTGAGATCTTGAAACAATAATAATAATAATAATACATTTTATTTATAATGCCCTTTTCATCAAAAGATCTCAAAGCGCTACAGGTTAAAAGAGAAATTAGCAATTTATACAATGAAAAGCAAACATCTTAGCCCTTGTACACAACGGTCGGAGATTCCGACGGAATGTGTCCGATTGGACCGTTTTGTCGAATATTCCGACTGTGTGTGGTCTCCATTGGACTGTTTCCGTCGGAGTATCCGACGGACCAAGTTTTCCAACTCGTTGGTAAAATTTTCCGACAAAATGCTCCGATCGGACATACTCCGATCATGTGTAGAGAATTCCGATCGGACAAAGTGCCACGCATGCTCAGATCAAATTCCTACATCAAAGCTATTGGCTATTAGCCTGAACGTAGTCCCGTCGTAACGAAATAACGTCATCACGTCGGATTTTCCGACAACTTTGTCCAACCGTGTGTATGCAACAGTTTCGGACAAAATCCGGCCGATAAAATCTGACGGACAAAATCCGACGGATTTGGTTGTCGGAATCTCCGACCGTGTGTACAAGGGCTAAAAGGGACAAAAAGCTTTGCTAAAAAGAAATGTCTTAAACACTAACGAGTCACATGACACCGGGGGGAGGGAAAATGGCCAATTGGGCCCAATTTGGACATTTTCACTTAGGGGTGTACTCACTTTTGTTGCCAGCAGTTTAGACATTAAAGCGGGAGTCCACCGGGACTCCGCGTTTTTTTTTTTTTTTTAAAAGCCAGCAGCTACAAATACTGCAGCTGCTGACTTTTAAAATAGTGACACTTACCTGTCCAGCGCGCCCGTGATGTCGGCACCCGAAGCCGATCTCTAGGTCGTCTGTCGGGTCCTGCCGCCGCCATCTTGGGTATGGGAATCAGGAAATGGAGCCTTTCGGCTTCATTTCCCGGTTCCCTACTGCGCATGCACGAATCGCGCTGCGCAATAAGGACGCTCCCCGCTGCCTCTGGGATCTGTGTGTTTCCCAGCAGGCAGCGGGGCACTTGCGGGAAGGGGCGGGCACTTGCGGAAAGGGGCGTAAGTTACGCCCCTTTCCGCAGAGAGCTATCCCGGAAGTGGGTGCAGTTACCTGGATTATCTAGGTAACTGCACCCCCCTCCCCCCTGAAAGGTGCCGATTGTGGCACCGGAGGGGGGGAGGGTTCCGATGAGCGGAAGGTCCACTTTAGGGTGGACCTCCGCTTTAATGGCTGTGTGTTGAGTTATTTTGAGGGGACAGCAAATTTACACTGTTATACAAGCTGTACACTCACTACTTTACATTGTAGACAAGTGTCATTTCTTCAGTGTTGTCACATGAAAAAGATAGAAGGAAATATTTACAAAAAGGTGAGGGGTGTACTTACTTTTGTCAGCTACTGTATAAAGGAGAGAGAGAGCCACGATCATCAGTCAGATCACATCTATAAAGACCTGTGCACAGCTTAGACTAATAATGTGATCTGGCCATCGGGTAAGATGTGGACTGGAGGCTTTGTGACCCACAATAAATGCCTACGGGTGCCCACTCAGCCTATCAAAGTCCGATAAGCTGGCTAGTGAGGGTGCAGACCGGAGGGGAGGTCTGGTCAGACCTCGAAGAACGCTGCAGAAATAGGAAAGAATAGCCTGTCTGCTGCACACTTGAGCCTGGCCCCAAGTAGCAGGTAAAAGTAGCCTTGATTCATTCATCCAGGTCACATCCCCAACATGTTTCGTCCCGTCCCCGGGGCTTATTCGTGGAGATGAGGGTTTGCTGGTGGCACCATCATCGGCCTCCTAAATATTGATGTGGGTAAACCAATCAAAAAAAAGGCACTGGGGAGTAAAAAAAATGCACTGAAAATTTAGTAAATGTATCAAAGAACACAGAGTGGTACTGTGGATACATAAAAATATATGCCTGTGCCACGTCCTATTATGTCATAGAAAAGACAATGCACTGTGTAGCATATAAGAATGGTCATGAGATCAAAGTCACCCTCATCCCTATTTAGAATGTATAGAAAGAATTGGAAAATTGGGGATTTTTTTATGTTGCCACAAATAGAGCAACAAATTGAATAATAAAAAAAAAAATTATATTTTATTATTAGAAACATGTAAAAGAGAGTAAACAAAACGTTGACTCTCATATACAAAAAATATATATATAAAAGTATCACAACATGATGACAAATGATAATAAAAATAATAATAATAATATAGCTTTATCAGCTCTATATGCATTATTATTTGTCATCATATTGTGATACTTTTATATATGTGTGTTTGTACAGGAGAGTCAACGTTTTGTTTACTCTCTTTTATATTTTTCTAATAATAAAATATTGCTATTTTTTATTTAATTTGTTTTTCTATTTGTAGCACCATTAAAAAAAATAAAAAAATTTTTTTTTCCAATTCTCTCTATACACGTGCAGCATAAAAGTCTAAGCCCCCTGAAAAGCAACCACAGTCAAGAACTTCATGTGTGGTTTATCAGTAATGAGGCATTCATATTTGTAGCACCATAAAAAAAAATAAAAATAATAATAATAATTTTTCCATACACAGGTGCAAGAGCTAAAATAAGTACTAAAAACAATAAGTCAAAAAATGTAAGTATTGCATATCGAATTGAAAAAAAAAAAAAGGAAGGAAAAAAAATGACAAACTGCCACACGCAATCCTACAAAAGCCTAAGCCCCTAGTTAAAAAAAAAAATAATAATAATAATTTTATAACAAATATATAATGCGAAAAAAGCTAAAAAAAAACAAACAAAAAAGAAACAAAAACAAAACACATTCCTTAAAAGACAGGAGAAAGGTTTATTTGGCGATGACTGAGGGGAGGGACTGGGGGCTTCAACCTACCTTGGGCCTCTTACCCGTGGGGCAGGGGCGGACTGACAACTCATGGGGCCCCCCTGGGCAATAGGAGATTATGGGGCCCCCGGGCAATAGGAGAATATTATGGGGCCCCTGGGCAATAGGAGATTATGGCCACCCCGGGCAATATGAGATTATGGGGCCCCCAGGCAATAGATTATGGGGCCACACAGTATACACACACACATACAGTATACACACACAGACACACAATATACACACAGTATACACACACACACATACAGTCTACACACACACACACACATACAGTATACACACAGACACACAATATACACACACAGTACACACACACATACAGAATACACACACACAGACACACAATATACACACAGTATACACACACACACACACATACAGTATACACACACAGACATACAATATACACACAGTATACACACACACACATACAGTCTACACACACACACACACATACAGTATACACACAGACACACAATATACACACACAGTACACACACACATACAGTATACACACACAGACACACAATATACACACAGTATACACACACACACACACACATACAGTATACACACACAGACATACAATATACACACAGTATACACACACACACATACAGTCTACACACACACACACACATACAGTATACACACACATACAGTATACACACACAGACATACAATATACACACAGTATACACACACACACATACAGTCTACACACACACACACACATACAGTACACACACACATACAGTATACACACACAGACACACAATATACACACAGTATACACACACACACACACATACAGTATACACACACAGACATACAATATACACACAGTATACACACACACACATACAGTCTACACACACACACACACATACAGTATACACACAGACACACAATATACACACACAGTACACACACACATACAGTATACACACACACAATGAAAAGGTACTGGAGAGGCGGGCAGCTATAATCTTGGGATTTTTTTAAAAACACAGATTTTTACATACTTTTCCTGGTTTTATTGAGGCTGGCAACCCTGATAGGGCCCCTTAGTGGCATGGGGCCCTCGGCAGTGCCCGAGTGCCTGAATGGTCAGTCCTCCCCTGCCCTAGCCCCTGTGCATCCAGTCTGAGCGTTATGGTGTGCCCCACTGCCCCCCGCAGGCTGTCAAAGGCTATGGCAGGCTGAAATACAATGTGGCTGGACGGGGCTGAACGCTGTACCTCGTGTTTAGGACCCCATTCATTCAGGAGCCGAAACGCAGAATATCAGATACAAATCATGAAGCTCCCCCTCGCCATGTGTATGTGATAAACTGAGGCAACGCATATACACCGCGCACAATCCCGCCAGTCCCCTGTAGTAATTCTCTACAGCTTTAGTGACCTGACTCAAATGTCCCATGTGATCCTGTACAGGGATGTCCGGTCCTCTTCCTGCTGCTGAACTTACAGCGCCGCTCAAGTCTTCTGTGAAGCTGCAGTGAACAGTCCCCCCCTGATCGGGACCCTCCTCTCCCCTCCTCCATTGAGAAGAGTTGTTTCTACACATGTGCAATTCGTTTCATTCCGAATTCGTTTTTTTTAAACAAATTTCAACAAGTTCGTTAATTCAGAAATATCTGAATTAACGAAAACCCGTTTAACAAATTTTTCAGAATATTTGTAAATTCGAATATTTCGAAATTCAAAAAACTTAAAGCGGAGTTCTTCCCTTAATGCGGAAGTTCCATTTTTGGGTGGGTGACCCCCTGAAATGCCACATTTGGCATGTCATTTTTTTTCGGGGATGGGAGCCAGTCCCAGCTCCCACTTCCTCCCGCCGCACCGCGCCGCCGGAAGGGAGATCAGCTCTCCCCCCTCCCTCTCGGCAATCATCTGGGATACCTCACAGGTCCCAGATAATTGCCCGGCCTGTCACAGCGCGCCACTCACGCATGCACAGTGCTTGCCCGGCTGTTAAGCCACAGCCGGGCACCCGCGGTGACTATGCCAACGCCGCAGAGAGGAGGGGGAGACGAGCAGGGCTTCACCCCCCCCCCCCCCCCCCATTGCTGGACCCTGGGACAGGTAAGTGTCCGATTTATTAAAAGTCAGCAGCTGCAGTATTTGTAGCTGCTGACTTTTAATTTTTTAAACTCCGCTTTAACTATTACTAACTATTAACCGGTTCCCGACCAGCGCACGCCGATGTACGTCGGCAGAATGGCACGGGCAGGCATATTGGCGTTCAGGTACGTCCAATCTTCAATGCCGCCCTGCCATCGCAAGCGCGCCGGTCCGGTCGCGGGTCCCGCGGACTCGATCGCCGCGGGCATACCCACGATCGTCTCACGGGACGGCTGAATGGAGGAAATGCCGTTGTAAACAGCATTTCCCCATTCTGCCTAGCAACTAGTGATGCTGATCTCTGCTCCATGTGATTGGAGCAGAGATCAGTGTTCACTAAATGAAAGCCCAACCCCCCCCCACAGTTAGTAACACGCCCCTAGGAACACTTAACCCCTACACTGCCTCCCACTGGTTAACCCCTTCACTGCCAGTGTCATTTGCACAGGAATCACTGCATTTATATAGCAGTGATTGCTGTATAAATGACAATGGTCCCAAAAATGTGTCAAAAATGTCCGATGTGTCCGCCATAATGTCACAATAAAAATCACTGATCGCCGCCATTACTAGTAAAAAAAAAATAATAAAAATGCCATAAAACTATCCCTATTTTGTAAACGCTATAACTTTTGCGCAAACCAATCAATAATCACTTAGTGCGATTTTTTTACCAAAAATATGTAGAAGAATACGTATCGGCCTAAACTGAGGGGAAAAAAATGTTTTTTTATACATTTTTGGGAGATATTTATTATAACAAAAAGTAAAAAATAATGCGTTTTTTTTTCAAAATTGTCGTTCTACTTTTGTTTATAGCGCAAAAAATAAAAACCGCATGGGTGATCAAATACCACAAAAAGAAAGCTCTATTTGTGGGAAAAAAAGGACGTCAATTTTGTTTGGGAGCCACGTCGCACGACCGCGCAATTGTCAGTTAAAGCGACGCAGTGCCGAATCGCAAAAAGTGGTCTGGTCTTTGACCAGCAAAATGGTCCGGTCTGTAAGTGGTTAAATTATAGGTATTGGAAATTCCTTTCAAATTTGGCTGTTAGTGAAGGTAACGAAATATGAATATATCCGAAGTTACAAATGATCTGAAATAACGAATGCTGCATCCAAACGAATGGAACGTAACAAATTAATAATAATAAATAACAATAATAATAAGTTGTTATAATTAAGCTGAAGTTACAAATTATCTGAAATAACAAATTAATAATAAAAAGTTATTATTATTATTTATTATTATTAATTTGTTACGTTCCATTCGTTTAGCTGCGGCATTCGTTATTTCGGATAATTTATAACTTTGAATACATTTGTATTCGTTACGTTCACTAACAGTCGGATTTTTAAAGGAAATTCCAATACCTATAATTTTTCATAGTTAGTTATTATTAGTTTGTTAGTTATTCTTTTCGAAATTTTCTTTCTTATTTTTGGATTTTTCAATATATGAATATTCAAATTTTTACGAATTGTGATCGAATGACCCGAAAAACGAAAAAAAAAAAAAAAAAAAAACCGAATGAAACTAAAACTAACAAAACTTTCGGCAGTTGTTTCATAGTGTCTACTGCATGTAAAATGATCTGTGAATGGGCATACCTGGGAAAATTTTAATATAAGAGATCCTGAGAATGGGGGGCGGAGTGCTGGTTAATAGCTGCATGCATGGTGGGCGTGGAAAAATTGTGTTTACTGTGGGAGGGGCTTACAACTTTAGCATACATTCAGGGTGCAGGAGTCAGAAGTATGTAATATACATAGTGTAGGGGTCCCAAGTTGGGTAATATACATAGTGTAGGGGTCCCAGGTTGGGTAATGTACATAGTGTAGGGGTCCCAGGTTGGGTAATGTACATAGTGTAGGGGTCCCAAGTTGGGTAATATACATAGTGTAGGGGTCCCAGGTTGGGTAATGTACATAGTGTAGGGATCTAGTGAGAAATGTACAGAACATGGGGGTCAGGGGGTGGTAATGCACAGAGTGCAGTGGTCAGGTGTATGTAATGAACATAGTTTAGGAGTCAAATGTATATACAGCTCAGCGCACAGTACCCACTTCGATTTTTTTCAACCATCACTCTTATACATAGCACAGCAGTACCACCTACTGTATGCACATATATATGCATACACACTGCATACACATACACTATATTGTCAAAAGTATTGGGACACCTGCCTTTACACACACATGACATTTAATGGCATCCCAGTCTTCGTCCGTAGGGTTCAAAATTGAGTTGGCCCACCATCAGTGCCTGACCTCACAAATGCTCTTCTGGAAGAATGGTCAAACATTCCCATAGACACCCTCCCAAACCTTGTGGACGGCCTTCTCAGAAGAGTTGAAGCTGTAGTAGCTGCAAAGGGCGGACCAACTCAATATTGAACCCTACAAACTAAGACTGGGATGCCATTAAAGTTCATGTGTGTGTGTAAAGGTAGGTGTCCCAATACTTTTGTTAATAGAGTGTACATGCAACATACATGCACATGGCATACAGTATACAGGCATACAAAATGCATACACATGACCACAACATGCATAAATGAGCGCAATTAAACACTTACCTCTCCGGTGGTATTGCTGTTATCTTTAGTTCCCGATGCCCCTGGACCCGTCAATGGAAAACTGACAGGGAACCTGCCCCCCACCTCGCCCACTTTGCTCCTACAGTTTTACCCTACAGGGTATTTAGTGTGTGTGACTTCGAGAAATGACGTAATTTCTTGACATCTCCAGAATAGGAATTCTGGTGATGTAACCATTCTGGCAATGACCTGATTCCTGGAGCTAAAGTCTGGCAATTCCTGGGTGAAATCCGGTAAGTTGCCAGGTATGTGAATGGGGGGGGGGGGGGGGGAGAATCCTGGGACTCATCGGACTCCCCCCCCCCCCCATTTGGAGATCCTATTCCATGCAGTGGACACTATGCAACAACTTCTCCCAATGGAGGAGGAGGAAGGAGGAGGTAGGTGCTCATTGGGAGCCTGTCCATTGCAGCCTCGCAGAGGACTATGACATCACAGTCCAAACAAAACACAGGTATAAATCAGGTGGGCTTTACACAGCAAGATAAAAAAGGAGGGGGGGGGGGTGAACTTATGTGCTACCCAGTGTATGATTAGAGATATAATTGGTAGTCAGAAGTAATATGTGTATAGTGAAAAAAAATGTATAAATCTGCCAACTGTAGTGTGACCTCACCACATACATCACCAGTGTATTGATAGAAGAATGGAGCAGTGTTAAAAAAATAACTTTACACAGCAAGACCATAGCATGCCAACAAACCAAACATCTTCTTGTTCCAAACACTAACTAAACTTATATCAGTCCCTGACTAACCAGGCAAATATAACCAGGTATAGAGGGGCACAGGCTGGTATATGGACGGGTATGGAGAGAGGCACAGGCTGATATATGGACGGGTATGGAGAGAGGCACAGGCTGATATATGGACGGGTATGGAGAGAGGCACAGGCTGGTATATGGACGGGTATGGAGAGAGGCACAGGCTGGTATATGGACAGTTATGGAGAGAGGCACAGGCTGGTATATGGACAGTTATGGAGAGAGGCACAGGCTGGTATATGGACGGGTATGGAGAGAGGCACAGGCTGGTATATGGACGGGTATGGAGAGAGGCACAGGCTGGTATATGGACGGGTATGGAGAGAGGCACAGGCTGGTATATCGACAGTTATGGAGAGAGGCACAGGCTGGTATATGGACAGTTATGGAGAGAGGCACAGGCTGGTATATGGACGGGTATGGAGCGAGGCACAGGCTGGTATATGGATGGGTATGGAGAGGGGCACAGGCTGATGTATCAACGGTTATGGAGAGAGGCACAGGCTGGTATATGGACATTTATGGAGAGAGGCACAGGCTGGTATATGGACGGTTATGGAGAGAGGCACAGGCTGGTATATGGACGGGTATGGAGAGAGGCACAGGCTGGTATATGGACAGTTATGGAGAGAGGCACAGGCTGGTATATGGACGGTTATGGAGACAGGCGCAGGCTGGTATATGGATGAGTATAGAGAGTAGCACTGGCTGGTATATGGCAGGGTATGGAGAGAGACACTGGCTGGTGTATGGATGAGTATGGAGAGAGGCACAGGCTGGTATATACCTGGGTATAGAGAGGGGCACAGGCTAGTATATGGCTGGGTATGGAGGGAGGCACAGGCTGGTATGCAGCTGGGTATGGAGAGAAGCACAGGCTGGTATATGGCTGGGTATGGAGAGAGGCACAGGCTAGTATATATCTAGGTATAGAGAGGGGCACAGGCTGGTATATATATGGGTATAGAGAGGGGCACAGGCTGGTATATATCTGGGTATAGAGAGGTCACAGGCTGGTATATATATATATATATATGGGTATAGAGAGAGGCACAGGCTGGTATATGGCTGGGTATAGAGAGACGCACAGGCTAATATGTATCTGGGTATAGAGAGGGGCACAGGCTGGTATATCACTGGTATAGAAGAGGGCACAGGTTGGTATATGGCTGGGTATGGAGAAAGGCGGAGGCTGGTATGGAGAAGGGCACAGGTTGGTATATGGATAGGTATGGAGAGGCACAGGCTGGTATATATCTGGGTATAGAGCAGGCACAGCTGGTATATGGCTTGTATGGAGAAAGGCACAGGTTGGTATATGGCTGGGTATGTAGAGAGGCACAGGCTGGTATCGAGTAGGGCACAGGTTGGTATATGGTTGGGTATGGAGAGAGGCACAGGCTGGTATATATCTGGGTATAGAGAGGGGCACAGGTTGGTATATGGCTGGGTATGATGAGTGGCACAGGCTGGTATATATCTGGGTATAGAGAGGGGAACAGGCTGGTATATATCTGGGTATAGAGAGGGGCACAGTCTTGTATATGGCTGGGTATGGAGAGAGGCACAGGCTGGTATATATCTGGGCATAGAGAGGGGCACAGGCTGGTATGGAGAAGGGCACAGGTTGGTATATGGCTGAGTATGGAGAGAGGCACAGGCTGGTATATATCTGGGTACGGAGGGAGGCACAGGCTGGTATATATCTGGGTATGGAGAGAGGCACAGGCTGGTATATATCTGCGTATAGAGAGGGGCACGGGCTGGTATATGCCTGGTTATGGAGAGAGTCACAGGCTGGTATATGGCTGGGTATGGAGAGAGGCACAGGCTGGTATATATCTGGGTATGGAGAAAGGTGAAGGCTGGTATATATCTGGGTATGGAGATAGGCACAGGCTGGTATATGGCTGGGTATGGAGAGAGGCACAGGCTGGTATATGGTTATGGAGAGGACATAGGTTGCTAAATGAATGTTTGTGTTGACTGTCAATCAGTTGGATTTGGCTATGATTTATATTACATAAGATTGGATGTGGCTGTGCACACATATAGATTGAACGACCCTCAATCTGCTCTTCCTGGGTCCTGGGCTACATGAGCTTTTCCATCTAATAATAAATCAGTATGGTAATAGCTCTGCCTGGTTGCTTTCTTGTTGACTTCTCTCCAAATCCCACATGATTCCAGAGGCTATTAATATGTTCCGCATTTAATTATAGAACCTCCAGAGCAAATCACATCACCCAACTGGTAATTTCCCATCTGATTCCACTTGTGTGAAACTGCATTGGAGAAACTGGAGGACTAAAAAGTCCTGGATACGTATCAACAAACACAATCTGATGGCGGTCATAACTTACAGATGCCTCCTCCGTCTGCAGTGCGCACATCTCTGTGGTCTGTAGGCACATCGATGGTATTTGGGGCTTCCTGTCCTATTCTGGACCTCCCATTATTTCACAATTGGATCTCGTCTTCTACAACAGGTTGGGCAGCTTTCTGCAAATGTATGGACTCTCCATATAGAAATTTTAGGCTTCTTGGGCGTTCCACTGAGGTGGTGAAAAACGATAAGGTTTTCTTGAAAGTGTCGATATTTTCAGCATAGACAAAAACCACCAGATTTACCTCCCGTCCCATGTTTATCCGATACAAGGCCAGACATTGGATGGCTCTCCACATGGATATTGTCACAACACTATTACTTCCATGTTAATAATATAACAGAACTTTTGTAAGAACATGACTAGGGTAGTTCAGATAACTTACTGCCCCAACTCAAAATTATACCTGCAAACCCCCCCCCCCCCCCTTTGCCTAAATAAGGACACTGAATTGGTTTGAAATGGCCTTTTTTTATTAACTCAAAACCATATTTAAATGCTCCAGCTCTAATACGAATAAATGATTGCAGATCCTTGACGACACCATTTTCCAAACTTTGGAATCTGTGGTACCTCTAAGTTAGATTCTATCCCCAGCCACAAAACACCACCTCGAGGGCTCATTAACTGACCACAGACACCTACCACCTTACCACCCGGTAGTCTAGACTGAACTAGACAAACAGGAGGGTTCCAAACCTGAGATGGGTCCCACCGTTTTATCAAATACTTCGTTTTGTATCCCTCGTCAAGGACCCCAATCACCACAGCGTCATAAGTGTGACACCTTACACTTGTTCCCGCCACCACACCAGAACAGCCCTCTGGATACCGTCCTGCAAGCCCAAAGCCCATAGGTCTATCCCAACTGCATTGAAATGTACACCACCCCCTCTAAGGTACCTCCAGACCTCTGAATACCATCCTGCAAGACCAAAACCCATAGGTCTATCCCAACTACACTGAGATGTACGCCACCCCCTCTAAGGTACCTCCAAGCCTCTGAATACCATCCTGCAAGCCCAAAGCCCATAGGTCTATCCCAACTGTACTGAGATGTACGCCACCCCCTCTAAGGTACCTCCAAGCCTCTGAATACCATCCTGCAAGCCCAAAGCCCATAGGTCTATCCCAACTGTACTGAGATGTACACCATCCCCTCTAAGGTACCTCCAGACCTCTGAATACCATCCTGCAAGCCCAAAACCCATAGGTCTATCCCAACTACACTGAAATGTACGCCACCCCCTCTCAGGTACCTCCAGACCTCTGAATACCATCCTGCAAGCCCAAAGCCCATAGGTCTATCCCAACTGCACTGAGATGTACGCCACCCCCTCTAAGGTACCTCCAAGCCTCTGGATACCATCCTGCAAGCCCAAAGCCCATAGGTCTATCCCAACTGCACTGAGGTTATTCTTTCTAAACAGACCCTCTTTATTGCAGTCTGGCAGTTCCTTCCACCCCGTCATGTATGCCCTGCAATTACATTTCTTTCCAGCTTCGTACATGTCTTTCATTGGAGGGGGGGTATTATTTTGTTATGCTGCTTTGTCCTTAAATCTTTTTGAGTTCTCCGTCATTTTGATCGATATAAGAAAATTGGTCCAAAGTGGCACCATACTAAGCCGGGAAAGTGGAAGCCTAGACCCAAAACCAACAGTATTCACCTTCAAATTAGCAACAAGCACCAGAACACAACTGTACAGAACCAAGAGCACCCCTCTATGCATGTATAGAGCACCCCTCTATGTATGTCTAGAGCACCCCTCTATACATGTATAGAGCACCCTCTATGTATGTATAGAGCACCCCTCTATACATGTATAGAGAACCCCTCTATGTATGTATAGAGCACCCCTCTATGTATGTATAGAGCACCCCTCTATGTATGTATAGAGCACCCCTCTATACATGTATAGAGCACCCTCTATGTATGTATAGAGCACCCCTCTATGTATGTATACAGCACCCTCTATGTATGTATAGAGCACCCCTCTATGTATGTATAGAGCACCCCTCTATGTATGTATAGAGGACCCCTGTATGTATGTATATAGAACCCCTCTATGTATGTATAGAGCACTCCTCTATGTATGTATAGAGCACCCCTCTATACATGTATAGAGCACCCTCTATGTATATATAGAGCACCCCTCTATACATGCATAGAGCACCCCTCTATGTATGTATAGAGCACCCCTCTATGTATGTATAGAGCACCCTTTATACATGTATAGAGCACCCCTCTATGTATGTATAGAGCACCCCTCTATGTATGTATAGAGCACCCCTCTATGTATGTATAGAGCACCCCTCTATACATGTATAGAGCACCCTCTATGTATGTATAGAGCACCCCTCTATGTATGTATAGAGCACCCCTCTATGTATGTATAGAGCACCCCTCTATGTATGTATAGAGCACCCCTGTATGTATGTATATAGCACCCCTCTATGTATGTATAGAGCACCCATCTATGTATGTATATAGCACCCCTCTATGTATGTATATAGCACCCCTCTATACATATATAGAGCACCCTTCTATGTATGTATAGAGGACCCCTGTATGTATGTATATAGCACCCCTCTATGTATGTATAGAGCACCCCTCTATGTATGTCTAGAGCACCCCTCCATACATGTATAGAGCACCCTCTATGTATGTATAGAGCACCCCTCTATGTATGTATAGAGCACCCTCTATGTATGTATAGAGCACCCCTCTATGTATGTATAGAGCACCCCTGTATGTATGTATATAGCACCCCTCTATGTGTGTATAGAGCACCCATCTATGTATGTATATAGCACCCCTCTATGTATGTATATAGCACCCCTCTATACATATATAGAGCACCCTTCTATGTATGTATAGAGGACCCCTGTATGTATGTATATAGCACCCCTCTATGTATGTATAGAGCACCCCTCTATGTATGTATATAGCACCCCTCTATGTATGTATATAGCACCTCTCTATGTATGTATAGAGCACCCCTCTATGTATGTATATAGCACCTCTCTATGTATGTATAGAGCACCCCTCGATGTATGTATATAGCACCTCTCTATGTATGTATAGAGCACCCCTCTATGTATGTATATAGCACCCCTCTATGTATGTATATAGCACCCCTCTATGTATGTATATAGCACCCCTCTATGTATGTATATAGCACCCCTCTATGTATGTATAGAGCACCCCTCGATGTATGTATATAGCACCCCTCTATGTATGTATATAGCACCCCTCTATGTATGTATATAGCACCCCTCTATGTATGTATAGAGCACCCCTCGATGTATGTATAGAGCACCCCTCTATGTATGTACTTTGTGCTGCGTTTGGTGAAGGTCAGTGTGAATATTCCATGCACTCGGTGTAATCCCCCCAGACAGAGGGGTACGGACTCGTCTGATCAACATGTGAGACGACATCACTACACGAAAACTGAGTCATATCATCTCCCCCTCCCCCACTGCGAATAGTGCATGGCTGTATCCTAGCGGAGGTCAGTGACCGTGAACTGAAGGTGACTTGCAGAACCTTTACCCAATCAGGATCTTCTATTGATGCGCAATACATCAGGGTTGAAGGGTCATAAAGCCTAAACCATCCGAAAATCTGCAATTTATTACATGTCCTTTCCCAGAAAGATTTAATGCACCATAAAAAATAATAATAAAAAAATGCAAAGGACTCAATCCATCTGAGGAAGACCTAATTAATTTGCCTGACTCATAAATACCGCGTCCCACCATCTGCTCATGTAATAGAGGACCGCCAAAGGCACGGCTTCATTCCTCACAATAAACACGCTCAGTGACATGGCAAACGCTTCATTGTCGGGGTTGTGCTTGAATATCGGGGCGTAAATTCAGTGTAATGGGTGATGTTTAGAGGTAAGTTATCATTAGGGGAGGAAAATGGTTCAATGTTAGGGGGGGCAATAGGTGTAAGGGATGGGTGACAGTAGAGGGGATAGGGATGATAAAAGGACCCAAATATCCGACACCTAAAAATAAGAATTCCATTACCCTGAACAGGTGGGATGATACAGGTGACACGCCACATAATACAGGTGACATTCTACATATTACAGTGTACAGGTGACACTCTACATAGCACACTATGTGGGTGACATTGTACCTATTACATTGCACAGGTGACACTCTACATATTATACCGTACATGTGACACTGTATATATCGCATGGTACAGGTGACACTCTACATATTACACTGTACAGGTGTCACTACATATTATACCATTCAGGTAACACTCTTCATATTACACTGTACAGGTAACACTCTACATATTACACTGTACAGGTAACACTCTTCATATTACACTGTACAGGTAACACTCTACATATTACACTGTACAGGTAACACTCTTCATATTACACTGTACAGGTAACACTCTACATATTACACTGTACAGGTAACACTCTTCATATTACACTGTACAGGTAACACTCTTCATATTACACTGTACAGGTAACACTCTACATATTACACTGTACAGGTAACACTCTTCATATTACACTGTACAGGTAACACTCTTCATATTACACTGTACAGGTAACACTCTACATATTACACTGTACAGGTAACACTCTTCATATTACACTGTACAGGTAACACTCTTCATATTACACTGTACAGGTAACACTCTACATATTACACTGTACAGGTAACACTCTTCATATTACACTGTACAGGTAACACTCTACATATTACACTGTACAGGTAACACTCTTCATATTACACTGTACAGGTAACACTCTACATATTACACTGTACAGGTAACACTACATATTACACTGTACAGGTAACACTCTACATATTACACTGTACAGGTAACACTACATATTACACTGTACAGGTAACACTCTTCATATTACACTGTACAGGTAACACTCTACATATTACACTGTACAGGTAACACTCTACATATTACACTGTACAGGTGACACTCTACATATTACACTGTACAGGTAACACTCTACATATTACACTGTACAGGTGACACTCTACATATTACACTGTGCAGGTAACACTCTTCATATTACACTGTACAGGTAACACTACATATTACACTGTACAGGTAACACTCTACATATTACACTGTACAGGTGACACTCTACATATTACACTGTACAGGTAACACTCTACATATTACACTGTACAGGTGTCACTACATATTACACTGTACAGGTAACACTCTTCATATTACACTGTACAGGTAACACTCTACATATTACACTGTACAGGTGTCACTACATATTACACCATACAGGTGACACTCTACATATTACACTGTACAGGTGTCTCTACATATTACACTGTACAGGTGTCGCTACATATTACACCATACAAGTAACACTCTACATATTACACTGTACAGATGTTATTCTACATGTTACACTGTACAGGTGTGACTCTACATATTACACCATACAGGTGACACTCTACAAATTACACTGTACAGATGTCACTCTACATATAACACTGTGCAGGTGTCACTCTACATATTACACTGTACAGGTGACACTCTACATATAACACTGTGCAGGTGTCACTCTACATATTACACTGTACAGGTGACATGCTACATTGTGTTGATATGGAATTAGGTCAAATTTGTGGATGTTTTTTTTTGTTTTTTGTTTTTTTGTGGCCTGATTGGTGATAAGTTGTATGTAGATTGTCAGTCTATTGTTGGAACCCTTATTTGTAACATCAGCTTCTTTAAGAAGGTTGCAGTATTTTTGGGTATATTTTACATACAAAACATAAAGAAAACAGTGATATTATGATAATTATTTATATACATATAAATCAAGTTAATTTAGCAAGCTGAGAAATGAATTATCAATGCTAAAAAAAAATGAGCCAATGGTGGCTGATACTGAAAATGTTGCCTTGGTGAATGGAGCCTCCACCGGCCCCGAGGACTGCGTGTGTATCGCCTGTCCGGGGCCTTTCCATCCTTTCCCCTCATCCTCCGTCTTCCCTTATCCAATAAAAGATTGATGGGCAGTGTAAGCTTGCCCACGTAATTCAGGCACATCTAAGCTGTCGGACGGATGTCGACTCATCAATATACATGAAGCATCTCATCTAGCCGAGTCGGATGCTGGGGGCTGCAGGCACTACTGCCTTGTGATGGGGACAGCAGGACAGGACAATGGGTTTGGGGGTGGGGGGGTGGTGATTTGAGGCTAGAATCTGTCTTCTCAATTTTCTCGCCTTTTGTTTTTGTTTTGTTTTCAGCAGAGAGGTGAAGATGCTTCTGGTAGCGACGGAGTTCAGCCTGATGGGATATACTAAATGGAGAAATTCGGTTTTGCAGCCTTGAAAGCAATCGAGCACCCGGTGGACTGTTGCCTGGCTGGGGAGCCCGCGCCCTTCCTAGGAAGACATCGAGGTTGGTGGATAAGAAACACACACTGGATCTCACCGTTTCGTCAGACATTGTGAGCAGCAGCGTTTTTTCTGGGGATCCTCGGTGCCGGTGAGAGACGTGGCCATGGGGGACATGAGCAATAGTGATTTCTACTCCAAGAACCAAAGAAATGAGGTCAACCATGCATCCGAATTTGGGTGCACCCTTGATGAACTGCGCTCCCTCATGGAGCTCCGAGGGACTGAGGCGGTGGTTAAAATTAAGGAATGTTATGGGGACACAGATGGCATGTGCAGGCGGCTAAAAACATCTCCTACTGAAGGTAAGAAATGCCAATGTGTTGGCCTTGTTGTGTAGTCAACATGAAGGCCACCATCTTTTATCAATACGAAGACGATGTCTACGAGTACGTCTACGGGGGGGGGGGGGGGGATTAAGATTCCTTTACCCTGGGATGTATCAGGGATCATGTACTGGAATGTAAGACATGTATACTGGGATGCCAGGGCTTTATACTGGTGTGTTAAGGAATATGTACACATGGGCGGCACAGTGGTGTAGTGGGTAGCACTCTCACCTAGCAGTAAGCCCTTGTACACACGGTCGGAGAATCCGTCGGAATGTGTCCTATCGGACCGTGTCGTCGGATAATCCGACTGTGTGTGGTCTGCATCGGACTGATTCCGTCGGAATATCCGTCGGACCCAATTTTCCAACTTGTTGGAAATATTTTCCGACCAACTGGTTCGATCGGACATACTCCGATCATGTGTAGAGAATTTTGATCGGACCAAGTGCCACGCATGCTCAGATCAAATTCCTACATCAAAGCTATTGGCTACTAGCCTGAACGTAGTCCCGTCGTAACAAAATTACGTCATCACGTTCTGAACGATCGGATTTTTCGACAACTTAGTCCGACCGTGTGTATGCAACAGTTTCGGACAAAATCCGTCGGACAAAATCCGACGGACAAAATCCAACGGACAAAATCCGATGGATTTGGTTGTCGAAATCTCCGACCGTGTGTACAGGGGCTAAGAAGGGTCGCTGGTTCGAATCCCAATCACACTACCTGCCTGGAGTTTGCATGTTCTCCCCGTGCCCGCGTGGGTTTCCTCCGGGCACTCCCGGTTTCCTCCCACAATCCAAAGCAATGCAGGTAGGTTAATTGGCTTCTGTCCAAAATTGGCCCTAGTATATGAATGGGGACCTTGGATTGAGGGCTCCTTGAGGGAAGGGACTGCCGTGAGTGTGCAATGTACAGGGATAGGGATAATTGTAGACGCTCACTTCGGTTGAACTGGATGGACTGGTGTCTTTATTCAACCTAACTATGAAACTATGTACTGGAATGTAAGACATGTATACTGGGATGCCATAGCTTTATACTGGTGTGTTAAGGAATATGCACTGGAATGTAAGACATGTATACTGGGATGCCAGGGCTTTATACTGGTGTGTTAAGGAATATGTACAAATGGGCGGCACAGTGGTGTAGTAGTTAGCACTCTCGCCTAGCAGTAAGAAGGGTCGCTGGTTAGAATCCCAACCACACTACCTGCCTGGAGTTTGCATGTTCTCCCTGTGCCCGTGTGGGTTTCCTCCGGGTACTCCGGTTTCCTCCTACAATCCAAAGACATGCAGGTAGGTTAATTGGCTTCTGTCCAAAATTGGCCCTAGTACATGAATGGGGACCTTGGATTGTGGGCCCCTTGAGGGTAGGGACTGCTGTGAGTGTGCAATGTACAGGGATAGGGACAATTGTAGACACTCACTCAGGTTGAACTGGATGGACTGGTGTCTTTATTCAACCTTACTAACTATGAAACTATGTACTGGAATGTAAGACATGTATACTGGGATGCCAGGGCTTTATACTGGTGTCTTAAGGAATATGTACTGGAACGTTAGGACTCTAGACTGGCATGGCAGGGCTCTATACTGGTGTCTTAAGGACTATGCACTGGAATGTTAGGACTCTAGAATGGTACAGTACATCGGGGCTCTATACTGGTCAATAAGGGACTGCAGCAAAAAACGATCCGCACTCCGGCTGTTGCTCTTAAAATGTCTTCATTTTATTGAATAGCCACAGTGAACAAACGCAGATTAAAGCGGGAGTCCGCAGGGACTCCGCGTTTTTTTTTTTTTTTTCTAAAAGCCAGCAGCTACAAATACTGCAGTTGCTGACATTTAAAATAGTGACACTTACCTGTCCAGCGCGCCCGCGATGTCGGCACCCGAAGCCGATCTCTAGATCGTCTCTCGGGTGCTGCCGCCGCCATCTTGGGTATGGGAATCAGGAAATGGAGCCTTTCGGCTTCATTTCCCGGTTCCCTACTGCGCATGCGCGAGTCTCGCTGCGCAATAAGGACGGTCCCTGCTGCCTCTGGGATCTGTGTGTTTCCCAGCAGGCAGCGGGGCACTTGCGGAAAGGGCGGGCACTTGCGGAAAGGGGCGTAATCTACGCCCCTTTCCGCAGAGAGCTATCCCGGAAGTGGGTGCAGATACCTGTACTGTACAGATATCTGCACCCCCTCCCCCCTGAAAGGTGCCAATTGTGGCGCCGGAGGGGGGGAGGGTTCCGATGAGCGGAAAGGTCCACTTTAGGGTGGACCTCTGCTTTAAGTCAAAATACATATGGCAAAGAGATCGGCAACAAGGATCAAAGATAACGTATAAACGTACCAGCATCCCCAATAGTAGTAAAAGACAAAAAAAATTGAGGAACTGGGACTTTAAAAGGTACACCATACACACAAACAGACCAAAATATAAGAAAAATAAAAAAGATATATAAATCATAAAAAAAAGATAAAAGTAGGAACCGCAGTTACAGTCAACGTTCTGGGTATAACACACATCTCGACCCTAACCACTGAGAGAGGTCACATACAGGTTCTTCTCTTGTCCTAAAATGACAACGTGTTTTTCGTCAGGAGGGCTTCATCAGGAAAAGGACGAGAATATCCAATAAATATGAAAATGACAAGACATACATGTGAAAGAAAAAAAAAGGAAAAAAGAAAAACATAACAGTTAATAAATAACAATCCAAATAATGAATACAATAAATATGCAAACATGGCCAACAGCATACGAGGAAGGAAAAAAAACGACTAAGGCCTTATAGGCTGAAACCCGTCAACTGACTTAATCTGCATTTGTCCACTGTGGCTATTCAATAAAATGAAGACATTTTAAGAGCAACAACCGGAGTGCGGATCATTTTTCAACATTTTTCTACTCAGCCAGCGACTGTGGATCGAGCACCTGGGGGCTCTGCTATCTATGTGGTGTACGGGTAGTAGCACTGACTTTTCTGTTTATACTATCAGGGACTGTGTACTGGAGCATTAGAACTCTAGCCTGGGATGTCTGGACTCTATACTTGTTTCTCAAGGAACTGTGTACTGGAATGTAAGAAATTTATACTGGGATGTCAGGGCTCTATACTGGTGTGTTAAGGACTATGCACTGGAATGTTAGGACTCTAGAATGGTACAGTACATCGGGGCTCTATACTGGTCTATCAGTGTACTGGAATGACATACACTATATACACTATATTGTCAAAAGTATTTTACACACACATGAACTTTAATGGCTTCCCAGTCTCAGTCCGTAGGGTTCAATATTTAGTTGGCTCCGCCCTTTGCAGCTATAACAGCTTCACCTCTTCTGGGAAGGCCGTCCACAAGGTTTAGGAGATGTGTCTATGGGAATATTTGACCATTCTTCCAGAAGCACATTTGTGAGGTCAGGCACTGATGTTGGACAAGAAGGCTTGGCTCGAAGGCTCCACTTTAGTTCATCCCAAAGGTGTTCTATCGGGTTGAGGCCAGTCAAGTTCCTCCACCCCAAACTCGCTCATCCTTGTCTTTATGGACCTTGCTTTGTGCACTGGTCCAAATCATTTGGTGGAGGGGGGATTATGTTGTGGGGATTGTTTTTCAGGGGTTTGGCTTGGCCACTTAGTTCCAGTGAAGGGAACTCTTAAGGCGCCAGCATACCAAGACATTTTAGACAATTTCATGCTCTCAGCTTTGTGGGAACAGTTTGGGGATGGCCCTTTCCACTTCCAAACATGACTGTGCATCAGTGTACAAAGTAAGGTCCATAAGCACATGGATGAGCGAGGTTGGGGTGGAGGAACTTGACTGGCCGATAGATCTGAGCCAGGCCTTCTCATCCAACATCATCAGTGCCTGACCTCACAAATGCACTTCTGGAAGAATGGTCAAACATTCCCATTGACACACTCCTAAACCTTGTAGACAACCTTCCCAGAAGAGTTGAAGCTGTTATAGCTGCAAAGGGTGGGCCAACTCAATACTGAACCCTACATACTGGGATGCCATTAAAATTAATCTGCATCTAAAGGCAGGGGTCACAATACTTTTGACAGTATAGTGTATATATACAGTATATTGAGATGTCAGGGCTCTTTACTGGTATATAATGGACTGTGTACTGGTAAAGTTAAAAAAAAAAATTGGCACAGGGTTCCCCTTACCCCCACGCAATTTTTTTTTACATTTTGGTTCGGGGTTCCCCTTAATATTCATACCAGACCCAAACGGCCTGGTAATGGACTGGGGGGCTCCCATGCCGCTTTTTTCAATGACTTTTATCTGTATTGCCGGGACCGACAATTCATTATAGCCGCACTTAAATTACTTTTTTTCCTTTAGAAATGTCATTTTGTGCAGGGAAGCATTATTAAAATCACTGCTCCGGAAAAAACAGCCATTTTTAAAACTTTTTTTTGCATTGATACATGTCCCCTGGGGCAGGACCCGGGTCCCCAAACCCTTTTTTATGACAATAACTTGTATATAAGCCTTTACCATGAACACTTTTGATTTTTCATGTGAATGTCCCATAGACTTTAACGGTGTTCTGACGGCTTTCAAATTTGCCCCGAACACGGCATAATGTTCGTTGTTCTGCGGAACATCCAAACAACCAACGTTCGGCCCAAACTTAGGCCGAACCGTTCGCCCATCCCTACTAAAGAGGTCTTTTGTTGCTGGGAAGGATCTACTTTTGAGGGAGGGGTCTTTTGTTGCAGGTTGCTGGAGGGTCTATTGATGCTGGTTGCTGGGAGATCTATGGTTATTGGTGGGGGTCTATTGTTGCTGGGGTAGATCTATTGTTACTGGGGGGGGGGTGTTTTGTTGCAGGGGTTCTATTGTTTCTATTGTTGATGGGGGATCTATTGTTGTTGGCTCTAGGGGATCAGGGATGGGGGAGATTTTATGGCTCTATATTGGGGTGTCATGAATACATGGTTGTCAGGGAACAGAATATAGAGATGTTGTGAACTTTAAACTGGGGTGTGAGAGACTTTATACTTGTGTGTCATAGACTTTATACTGGGATGCCATAGACTTTATACTGGGGTGTCATAGACTTTATACTGGGGTGTCATAGACTTTATACTGGTGTGTCATAGACTCTATACTGGGGTGTCATAGACTCTATACTGGGGTGTCATATACTTTATACTGGGGTGTCATAGATTCTATACTGGGGTGTCATAGACTTTATACTGAGGTATCATAGACTTTATACTGGTGTGTCATAGACTTTATACTTGTGTGTCATAGACTTTATACTGGGATGTCATAGACTTTATACTGGGGTGTCATAGACTTTATACTGGGGTGTCATAGACTTTATACTGGGGTGTCATAGACTTTATACTTGTGTGTCATAGACTTTATACTGGGATGTCATAGACTTTATACTGGGGTGTCATAGACTTTATACTGGGGTGTCATAGACTCTATACTGGGATGTCATAGACTTTATACTTGTGTGTCATAGACTTTATACTGGGATGTCATGGACTTTATACTGGGGTGTCATGGACTTTATACTGGGGTGTCATAGACTCTATACTGGGATGTCATGGACTTTATACTGGGGTGTCATGGACTTTATACTGGGGTGTCATAGACTTTATACTTGTGTGTCATAGACTTTATACTGGGATGTCATAGACTTTATACTGGGGTGTCATAGACTTTATACTTGGGTGTCATAGACTTTATACTGGTGTGTCATAGACTCTATACTGGGGTGTCATAGATTCTATACTGGGGTGTCATAGACTCTATACTGGGGTGTCATATACTTAATACTGGGGTGCAATAGACTCTATACTGGGGTGTCATAGACTTTATACTGGGGTGTCATAGACTCTATACTGGGATGTCATAGACTTTATACTGGGGTGTCATAGACTCTATACTGGGATGTCATAGACTTTATACTGGGGTGTCATAGACTCTATACTGGGGTGTCATAGACTCTATACTGGGATGTCATAGACTTTATACTGGGGTGTCATAGACTCTATACTGGGGTGTCATAGACTCTATACTGGGATGTCATAGACTTTATACTAGGGTGTCATAGACTTTATACTGGGGCGTCATGGACTCTATACTGGGGTGTCATGGACTCTATACTGGGGATAGGGGTATCATGTAGGCACTTCTACAGGGATGTCATGGACTTTGTAGTAAGGTGTGTATAATTCTAAACTGGTGTGTCAGGGTATGTCATTCTACTGATGGGTATTTGTTGACATCTTAAGAAGATTAAAACACGACCAATTCCAGGAAAAACTGATATTGATGATGACATTTCTACTGGAAATCCCTCCGCTCGCCCCCTCCTGCAGCTGCTGAATCAGCAAAGTTTACAATTTAATTAATTAGCGTAAAAAAGTGAAAGTGACTCATAACTACAGACCAGATATTTCAGGGAAATCCAAATCATGCAATAACGGAAGAGAGCATGCAAACACCGAACCTGACAAGGAAATAATGTGAGAATGGTTGGTATGTATGCAATACAATTCAAAACAAAAAGGTTATGAAGGCCCTGCTTGTTAAAGCTTCCAATCTAATAGCAAGGGGCAAGTGAAACAAAAAGCCATGCTTGTACGGGGAATGGTTGATGGAGAGAGTAGAGGTTCAGTTGTTAGGTGTTGGCTTGTGGGTAGGGTGCAGCGTGGTGCAGCGTGGTGTACCAGGGGCAAGAATACACACAGAGGCCGAGGTAGATGAGAACAGTGGTGAGAGTTTAAACAAGTCTTGCGGGTAGGTACAACTGACTGGAGCCTGAAAACATGGTGGTGGCAGCATCATGTGGTGGGGATGCTTTTCTTCAGCAGGGACAGGGAAGCTGGTCAGAGTTGATGGGAAGATGGATGGATCTAAATACAGGGCAATCTTATAAGAAAACCTGTAATGCCGCGTACACATGATTGGAATTCCGGCCAGAAAAAGACAGATGAGAGCTTTTCATCGGAAAATGCGACCGTGTGTACGCTCCATTGGAATTTAGCTGTCCGAATTTCCGCCAGCCAAAAATTGATAGCGTGTTCTCAATTTTCCCGATGGAAAAACTTTTTATCGGTAATTCCGATCGTGTGTATGCAGTTCCGACACGCCAAAAACCACACATGCTCAGATTCAACTACGAGACGGAGGCTATTGGCTCCTGGCTATTGAACTTCCTTTTTCTAGTCACGACGTATGTGTTGTACGTCACCGCGTTATAAACGATCGGAATTTGATGTGACCGTGTGTAGGCAAGACAGCTTGAGCCGAATTCCGTCGGAATTCCGCCAGGAAAACCATCAGAGCTTTTTTTCCGACGAGAATTCCGATCGTGTGTACGCGACATTAGAGTCTGTAAAAGACTTGAGACCGGGGCGGAGGTTCACCTTCAAGCCGGACAATGACCCAGAGCTACAAAGGAATGGTTTAGCTCAAAGCATATTCATGTGTTAGAATGGCCCATGAATGGCGGCCATCTTCTACACACAAAAAACAATATGAGAGGGGTGAATGGGCCGATTAGTCTGCCTCTTTGATTCCCCCTTTACTTTCCTCCTTTACCCAGTGGGAATTTGATCCGTTTTTTGCAACTTGAGCTCAGGAGATACCAAAGAGTATCCATCACGGATTTATCTGTGTTCACTTACGCCTCAAGAATTTTTTACTAAACACACTGAAGATCTAATCTTTATGAGTTTTGTGTAATCAATCGTACCAATTTCCTCCTTTGGAAACGGTGATCTCCCTATTTAGGACACCCTTTTACAAAGGAATAATCCAGAACATTATTATCAGCTCCTGAAGAAGTGTCATTGTAGACACGAAACATGTAGAGCACCAAAAATATATGAAACCGTTGACTGTATGATTGATATCCTTGATCCCTCATTTGTATAGATATATACTTTGTTTTTTTTCTTTTCCTTTTTGGAAATTTGAAAAGGTTGTTATTATGTTTGATAGGATGTCAATTAGGTCTTAATTGTGCAATTTTAAGGAGGAAACTTTTTCCCTTTTTTTTTGTGTAAAAGGGAAATTGAACTTTTTCCTGTTCTTTTTAAACTGTCTTTTTTATTTTAAATAAATAGAAATAATTATTTTTCATACCGGTTGTGTTTACAACTTTCTTTATGCCTAAAAAGTCCAACTGAACCCACATTTTTTTGAGGTCTTTTTGTGTGAAGGTTCTTTCATTTCCTTTTTTTTTTTTTTTTTTTTTTCCTTATTTCCCCTTTTCCCTGTCAATATTTATATTCACAAAGTGATAATTAGGACGCGGCATTTTTTCTATCAGTGTATCCACAGACACCACCCTGTGATAGATACACAATTGTTCATTTTTCCAAATGGCCCAGTCACAGTCCAGACCTAAATCCCATTGAGAATCTGTGGCAAGACTTCAAAAAGGTTGTTCACAGGCACAACAATCCAATCTGACAGAGCTTGAGCAAAGAAGAATGGGGAAAAAATGTGTCTCTCTGTAGATGTGCAAAGCTGGTAGAGACATCCCCAAAAAGACTTGCAGCTGTAATTGCAGCGAAAGGGGGTTCTACAAAGTATTGACTGAGGGGGGCGCCATACATGACCAAGGTAGTCCAGATATCCCCATGGCCATAAATGGCCATAGCAACCTTTTTATTAACCAATATTAAATAATTTCCAAGTTTACCAATAACATTTAGTAACGACAACTTTTAATCACAGTCTGTTGGTCTTGGACGGCACCCCGAACTCAACACCACCAATATACCGCGGGACCTTTTTCATCATACCATACCAGGCCTCCAGCCGTATCACCAGCTCGAAGACAACCCCCTTCCCGCAGTGCTACCATTACCGTATTCCAGCTAACCGCTTCAATTAAATACACCAGATGGGCACATACTACCGGTGAGCCCCCCACTCCTTCCATCACTTATGTTTTCTGCCACCATCAAAGGCCAAAGACACCGCTGTTACACAGCTGCTATGACGGCTGCTTCCATTGATCCTGAAAGAAAAGAAAACAACACACAACACACACCAAGACAACACAGGGAGGGTTGGTGGGAAAACTGCCTCCTTCTGTCTTTCTCCCCCGACTGTTTCCCGGAAGTCCCCCTTAAATAACACCCCTCCCACTCAGACTCTTTTCCTTTCAGTATCCTCCCTCTTAACAACCTCTCCCATCTTTACCCTCTCGTTGTCTCACTTTCCCCCTTAGCTATGCCCGGACCTTCACTACTTTCTTTCTTGTGTCTCTGTTCCGGGCCTCACTAATGCACACCACACTTTTTACATATTTATTTGAGAAAAAAAAAATTGAAAACCATTTATCATTTTCCTTCCACTTCACAATTATGGGCCACTTTGTGTTGGTCTATCATATAAAACCCCAATAAAATACATTTATGTTTTTGGTTGTAACATGACAAAATGTGGAAAATTTCAAGGGGTATGAACACTTTTTCCACTGCATTTTTATGGAGTGGTTCTTTCGATAGCCAGACTGAAAAAGCTCAAGAAGGTTATGATCAGTGAGGTAGCAGCTCATACGGTTTTAGCCCTTGTACACACGGTCGGACATTCCGACAGAAAATGTCCGATCAGACCGTGTTGTCGGATAATCCAACCGTGTGTGGGCTCCATCGGACTGTTTCCGTCGGAATATCCCACAGACAAAGTTTTAGAGCTGGGCTATAAAACTTTCCGACAACATGATCTGATCGGACTTTGTCCGATTGTGTGCAGAGAATTCCGATCAGACAAAGTGCCACGCATGCTCAGATCAAATTCCTAAACCAAAGCTATTGGCTACTAGCCTGAACGTAGTCCCGTCATAACGAAATAACGTCATCACGTTATGTACGATTGGATTTTCCGACAATTAATCCGACTGTGTGTATACAACATCACTTCCGGACCTCTTCCAGAATTAATCCGTCGGAATTACTCCGACGGATTTGGTTGTCGGAATCTCTGACCGTGTGTACAAGGGCTAAGACGTTGCATAGGGGGTGTACAGAGTTCATACCCAACGGTCACCATCTGAGAACTAATGAAATACTGGCTACAAGCCAGGAAATCATGGGGTTTTGTCTAAACACAAGTTTCGGGCAAAATCCATCGGACAAAATCAAACGGATTTTGTTGTCGGATTGTCCGACCGTGTGTACAAGGGCTAAGACCTATTGTTCTAAATGCTTGGAGGTAAATGGGAGCAAGGAGATGGCTCTTAGATTGTTCAGACTGGTGTGGCCCAGTGAGGGCTTTTAAGTTTGGGGGTGACCCGTGCATGTTTTAGGGGGAGAGGAGAATATGCCATTAAAGAGGGTGAGTTAAGTAGTTGTGAGGGAACTGGGTCCAGCAAGCAGTGGCTGAGGTGGGCTTCCAAGTAAAACTGAGCAACCCCCTCTATAATAGGCAAGGTCAAAAGAGGAAAGTATTGAGTAAGGCCGTAGACATACTATGTTGAATGGGGAGATAACTGGACAGTGGAGATCCCATCACAAATTGCATCTAGAGTTCATGAGGACTGGATGAGAGGGTGTTAAAGTGGTTGTAAACCCTTACAACCAACTTTGACCTATAGGTAAGCCTAGATTAAGGCTTATCTGTAGGTCCAAGAAATATCTCCTAAACCTACACGGTTTAGGAGATATTTGCCGAAAGACAGGCACCGCTGTCTACGGTGCATGCACCGTAGACAGCGGCGCGCAGGCGCACTGAAAGCGCCACGGTCAACGGCGATATGCCGCGAGTGGCGGCTCCCGTGCACATGCGCGGGAGTGACGTATTCGCGGCTTCGTCAAATGACAGCAGCGGAGCAGTGAGACCCACCAGAAGATGGATGCGCCGGACTACAGGGGACAGCGGTGACTTTGCTGGCTCCTGTGTCAGGTAAGTGACACATAATGGACTACTATGCGATGCGATGCGATGCATAGAAGCCCATTATGCTTTACCTTTGCAGGGAATCAAAGAGGAAGTAAAACCCATCAGGGTTTACTTCCTCTTTAATAAGAGTGATCTGTTTGGCAGCAAAAAAGGCAGATTTATATAGGGCAAAGACTTAAAGGGATTTAGACTTACACCATACTCAAGAGCGCAGGTTTTCGGAGACCTGTAGTCTGTTTGCCAGGGATGCAGCAGTGGGGGGCCTAATTCTGTGTGTGACATCTGATGAGAGTGTGTCCAGGGTAGAGAAAAGTTGAAGTGGCGAAGATTTCTATGGGTAATCATCTGCTGCTTGGAGTGATAGGGGTCGAAGAGAGATGGAACATGAAATGGATAAGGTTGTAATGAGAGAGAGAGACAGATAGGAAAGGGGGGTGTTGGAGAGAGGAAAGGGGGTGTTGGAGAGAGGAAAGGGGGGTGTTGGAGAGGTTGCAAGCAGCGTACAGATGGGAAAACACAAGGTCATGGGTATGAGGAGTACGTAGGAATGTGTGTCCATGGTGTGAGGTCAAAAGATTAGGTTAGTTTGAGATGTGGAGAGGTAGCCAGGATGTTAGCTTTGAATGTGAATAAAAAAATAGAATAAAATAAATACCCCCCCCGTACTACCTCATTAACTCCTACATCAAAGTAAAGGATATAAAATAAATTGAATAAATATTTCTCTAAGGAGCAGCTCAAACATAAAAATGAAAATTCTAGCAAGATAGCTTTAACAAGGATGGTAAATCCAACAAGTATGGTCGTGGGTATTTCAGAGGAGAGAAAGTAGGGTAGCCAAGCAGAGAAGCTATCAAGGAAGCCAGGAGGCCGATAAATCAAAGTAATCCTTACAGTGGCGTAACTAGAACCTTCAGGGCCCCCGATGCAAGAAACCATGAAGGGCCCCCCTGAACCCCAGCCAGGGCCCTTCCCTCCGAGTCCGGCGGTGGAACTCCAGGGTGTGGTCACAGGTATGACCTTTGTGAACCCTGTAGTTCCACCACTGGTATCAGTAGTTTTTTTTATTCGTTTTTTTAAATTTTTAGGTGCCCCATTGGGGGACTCTCCCTAGGCAGAATGGGGTCCCCGTCCCCAGAAGAGATTAGGTCCTTTTCTTCAGGGCAGGTGAAGTTACTGCCCCCATGTGAGAAGGGGTCCCTGTCCCCAGGGGAGGTGGGTGTCCCTGTCCCCATGTCAGAAGGGGTCCCTGTCCGCAGGGGGAGATGGAGGGGGGAATGTAATGGTGTGTGGGGGATGGGGTCCTCTCACTCAACATGACCAAGCTGTAGGCCACGCACTCATCCATGTTGGCCTGGGCTCCATCCAGTGTGCTGGACGGGCGATCAGCATATCTCCTAGAAAGACCTTTCATCATCTGTGTATGACGGGGAGGAGGGGGGCTGGCAGACAAGCCTGCAGTGTCCTCCGGGGAGCCGTCTCTCATAGGGCTGCACTGCATCTGTGTGCTTAAAGTTTGTTTACCTGGGAGAAGTATGCAGTGCAGTGTGGGCCGGACTCAGGGGGGGGCGGGACTCTGGCTGGGGAGAACAGACATCGGACTGAGCGGCAATGCATGGAGCAGGAGAGGGGTACTCTGAGGAGCCGGCCGAGGACACAGGTCATGCGGGGAATGCACAACTAAAGAGCAGCCAGTGCGATAGTCGAGCATGGAGCTCTGCTAGTCACCCTCCACCTCCAGCCACCCGTGTGCATGGTGCAATGGTACCCCTAGCTGCCTATGCTGCTGCCAGCCATATGTAGAGGGGGCTGCATGGGCCCCCTGCATCACAGGGCCCAGTTGCGGTCGCAACTGTTGCACCCCCTATAGTTACGCCCCTGAATCCTTACATAAACTGGAGAGAAGAATATAAATACAGTGAGTTTCAATAGAGGAGAATGACAAAGAGGAAGGTGCAGGAGGAACCTGAAAAATGCTTCCAACTCCATCTCGCTTTGGTTCACAGGACCTGAATGTGTAAGCCTAGTGGAGGCCACTGTGGGAGAAACAGAGTGAGATTCCTAAAGCCAGGTTTCAGCATTACACCCCCACCACCAGCCTGAACCGGTGATACCCCATCCCCCCCACCATAACACCCCCACCACCAGCCTGAACCGGTGATACGCCATCCCCCACACCATTACACCCCCACCACCAGCCTGAACCAGTGATACCCCATCCCCCACACCATTACACCCCCACCACCAGCCTCAACCAGTGATATCCCACCCCCCCCCCCACCTTTACACCACCACCACCAGCCTGAACCGGTGATACAAGGCAGGATGGATCCATGCTTTCATGTTGTTTATGCCAAATTCTGAGCCGACCATCTGAATGTCGCAGCTGATATCGAGACTCATCAGACCAGGCAACCCTTTTCCAATATAGTATTGTCCAATTTTGGTGAGCCTGTGCCAATTGTAGCCTCCGTTTATTCATATATTATATAGCTGTGAGCTGTGGGGTGGAAATGATTTGAGTTTAAGGAAGAAGACTATTATGAGATGGGAAAATAAAGAGACAGAATGTTACAGTGGTGATGAGAGTAGGACGTAGGGCTGGATGGTGAAATACCGGTCCACCCACCGTCGGGCGTGCTGTTGTCTGTAGTTATTCTCTTATTTCTGCCCTAGTCAAAGTTTCCGAGTCGAAGTGTCGGGACACATATGTTAAAAACGGACAAAAAATTGTCATTGCAAGAGTACCAGTTGCCCCCAGGTAAGAATTCCATTCTCTCAAAGGCTTCTAAAATGAACCATGGGGTGTAAGGAAAATGGGGCGGGGGTGTATGACAATATTTTAATTAGGAACTGATAAAGACAGATGGAAGAAAGAGACTTGAGACAGGCCAGGCCATATAGATAGCATCAGCTTTCTGATCAAACAGGAAGGTGAGTCTATTACAATAATGACTCAGTGTGCCATTGGCAGAGGAAAGCAAGATGAGTGCAGAGATGTCAGATATGAAAACACGGCAGTAATGGTTGGCTGGGTATCGTTAAAGGAGCAGCGAAGAAACGAGGTGATCAGACACGAGTGTGTGATCTGCTGCTTTTGTTAAAAATGTACATTTCGGATAACAGTCGGCATTGTAGAAGAGCCATGCCCCCCTGACTATGGTAAGACAGATGCAAACTCCACCTTACCACTACACCTCCCTTTACTTGTTGTACCCCATAGTAAATAACTAAATGACATCCTTTTTGGAGAAATATTTGCCATACCGGCCATTTTTAGCAAATAACCACAACACATTTTTTTTACAAAACGATAATCTCACAGATAGATATTAAACCAGGTTGCTGATCTTTGAAGGCATTGAAAAGACCCCAAATCCATTTTGTAGATGCGTGACCACACAAGGTCCCCAGCCGCAACACACTGACCCGAGGATGATCCCAAACTCTCCACCTTCCAACGCAGATATCCGTATGCCCAGTTAAACCTCAGTTTACTGGCATCTTACCGAGGACCCCATACCATAGATGGTTCCCCACTATGCCATATCGGTATTATTTTGAAGGCCTCCAAAGATCCCAACTGCCACACCACTACAACAGTCATTGCAGGACGTCCATTCCAAAGGGCGGGAGGGTGGGAAGCTGTGTCTTCGTCCGGTGACCTCAGACTGACCACTGGACTCTTGACCCCCTTCCCTTCCTAAACCTGCAAACCCCGCCTATACCACCCCCACCTAGATAAGTACATCTCCTGGGTTAACACTCTGTGTCCTACTTG
The DNA here is from genome assembly GCF_037356315.1 of Lithobates pipiens. NCBI lineage: Eukaryota > Metazoa > Chordata > Amphibia > Anura > Ranidae > Lithobates > Lithobates pipiens. The sequence continues at coordinate 49,236,183 of NW_027507785.1, read as the reverse complement.
CCCTGCTACCCAGACATGCCAGCCCTATGCTTATTTTTGTCTTTTTGCTTTGGGCTTAGCTCATGCAGGAGACATTATTTTATCATATATAATGGATGACTACACAGCGTCCAACGCAGCAGAAGATTTCATAATACGAACAATAAACAACTGGAACACCAATATCACCGGCTACACCCAAAATGTCATCATTGATTTCACTGGATACACTCAGAATTTGATCACTGATTTTACTGGCCACACCCAAAATGTGATCATCGATTTCACTGGCTACGCCCAAAATGTGATCACTGAGTTTACTGACCACACCCTAAATGTGATCACCGATTTCATTGGCCACACCCAAACGCGATCACCGGTGTCACTGACCACACCCAAAATGTGATCACCGATTTTACTGACCACACCCAAAACGTGATCCCCGGTTTCACTGGCCACACCCAAAATTTGATCACCGGTTTTACTGGCCACACCCAAAATGTGATCACAGATTTTACTGGCCACACCCAAATTGTGATCACCGGTTTTAATGGCCACACCCAAATTGTGATCACCGATTTTTAATGGCCACACCCAAATTGTGATCCCCGATTTTAGTGGCCGCACCTTAAATGTGATCACCGATTTCATTGGCCACACCCAAAATGTGATCACCGATTTTACTGGCCACACCCAAAATGTGATCACCAATTTTACTGGCCACACCCAAAATGTGAACACCGATTTTACTGGCCACACATAATATGTGATCACCGATTTCATTGGTTATGCTCAAAATGTGATCACTGATTTTACTGGCCACACCTAAAATGTGATCACCGGTTTCATTGGCTACGGCTAAAATTTGATCATTGAGTTTACTGGCCACACCCAGAATGTGATCACCGACTTCATTGACTACACTCAAAATGTGATCACCGATTTTACTGGCCACACCCAAAATGTGATCACCGATTTTACTGGCCACACATAATATGTGATCACCGATTTCATTGGTTACGCTCAAAATGTGATCACTGATTTTACTGGCCACACCCAAAATGTTATAACCAATTTCATTGGCTACGCCCAAAATGTGATCATCGAGTTTACTGGCCACACCCAGAATGTGATCACCGATTTCATTGGCTACACTTAAAATGTGATCACCGATTTTACTGGCCACACCCAAAATTTGATCACCGATTTTACTGGCCACACCCAAAATGTGATCACCGATTTTACTGGGCACACCCAAAATGTAATCACCGATTTCATTGGCTACGCTCAAAATGTGATCACTGTTTTTACCGGCCACACCCAAAATGTGATCACCGATTTCATTGGCTACACCCAAAATGTGATCACTGAAATTTACTGGCCACATCCTAAACGTGATCACCGATTTCATTGGCTGCACCAGCATGTGATCACTGATATTACCGTCTACATTCTCTCAGTGGCCACAGATAGGAAATCACTGTCAGCTTTTTACTGGAAATTGTTGTACGTGCCGACACTCTTCGCTGACCTGTGGCTCGTCCAGTGCCTGTGCCGCTCGGACTGACTGATGTATATTTAATCTCATTTGTGAGGTACAGTCAGTGCTTCCTGCAGAGCTTACAATCAGTGTGAAAGTATCTGCTGAAAGACATGAAGATTCATTGAGTCTATTGTGGAGTATTCTGCTACACAGATTACTTTCCATGGAACCGGAGCCAGAGACGTGCTACCAATAGAGTGTAGATTGAAGGGGGGAGACAGTCTGCGGCCTCATGTAACGGAGATCTGACACTCTTTACAACACAAGTGCAACATGTATATTTTTTCTACCTGTGCAAGTTTTCCTCTTTGCATGTATATTTTTATGCCCCTAATGTGTATATCTCCCAGGATATTGCGCCCCCCCCCCTCACACACACACACATCCAGGGCCGTGCTGTCAGGAACCATGAAACAGACAGAGACAGAAGTACAATCAAATCACACTTGTTTAATAATAAAAATAAAAAGTAAATAGGAAAAAGCATAGTCAAGCATAGCCAGAGTCCAGTAGCCAGATCGGGTAGTCAGCCAGTCCAAAGTTCATAAACCAGATTGGGTAATCAGCCAGTCCAGACGTCAGGGATCCAAGGAGAGCAACTGCAAGCAGGATAGAAGCCAGGAGGGTTGTCAGCAAGCCAGTCTTGAAACAAACAGCAGCAGATGGTTCCTAGTGATGTGACCAACGTGAAGGCAATGGAGAAATGAGCTGGAAGGCTTTAAATAGACAGGTCAGAGAGCATCATCGGGAACAGCTGGTAACTGTAGAAAGATAAGAGAGCTGGCAATTAGCTGACAGCTAAGGGGCCAGCCCAGAGGAGGAAGGGCTAAGCCAGCCCTGATACGTGGATAAGGGGGTACCACAGGTCCTCCTGTACAGGACCCGGGCCAGCAGGGGGGCCCAGGCAGCAGGGTGAATCGGATGTGGGCAGAGAGGGTAATCAGCACCTTGGGGAGGCAATTACTGGAACCGATCCCCTGTATGGTTCTCTTTGTAGCAGCTGAAAGCTGACTTCTTCTCCTCTTCCTCCCGCCAGCTTTCATCCACTGCAGCGAGAAACATACAGGGGATCAGTTCCCGTAAATGCCCCCGCCCGTCGCACTGATCACCCTCCCTCTGCACTATACATTTTCCCTCAGCAGGCCAGGCTTCCCTACAACCCCGCAGTGCTGGCCGGCTTCCCTCCTCTCCTTCCCGCCGGAGGCTGCAAGCACACAATAAGATCCTTCGGGATGGAGAGTAAGGGAAGGGTCTGGTAAGTGTCATATTTACCAGCCCCTTCCTTTCCTGAATGAACACAATGAGGGATCGGTACCGATCACTCCTTGTATTCATTCATAACTGAAGCATAGTAAACTGTGTTTATTGAGGGGGAGGAGCCCTTTCTGGTTGGGTGTATGGGGCCCCCGTGGTTTCTAACAGTAGCACTGCCTATGCATCTTCCAGCACCATAGTGGAATCTGCGTCCAGCACGCATCCATTGCATTTCTTCATAGCACTGTCCTAATTCAACGCACGTTCTGGAGACAGTTGGAAAGGAACGGACAGGCCAGGCAGACAGGAACTATTAGTCACAATGTAACATGAATTGTTGTCCTGTAGAACAGACGTGTATCCTGTTGCATATCGCACTGCAGAGTGGTGACGCAGTGGCTTTACCCACATTCATGTGCCGGAGGGATTTGGTTCTCCTCTTGTCTCTGCACTTAGAGCCATGACTGATTAACCTCCAACGAAGAAAATGAAAAGCTCTCTGCCAGCATTTGTGACCTTCTTCGTGGCGGAGAGCACTTGCCTCTGTTATGGCAGGCAGGGTCTTCAAAGCCAACAGGCTGCAGGGCATTGCTCATCTAATCAGACCTTTGTTGTGGCATTTCTGGGTATTTTTATGTAAAAAAAAAATATATATATATATATATATATATATATATATATATATATATATATATATATATATATTGATAAAATAGACGAGAGAAAAATAATTTCTTCTCTTCCAAAAAAGCATGAAAGTAACAGTGGGATCTGGTGAGGGGATGGCACATCACTAATGTCTTATCTCCATATTGGCGCCTCTTCTGGAGAGTCTATACCTTCATTATGACTCCTCTGCTGCCCCTTTTCCCTTCTGGGGATTGGCTGGAAAACTTACCTGTAGAGGGGGGTATTTCTTGGGTTCTGCTGCTCCTCCACCCTCCATGGATTGGCTGGAGAAAAAAAAATCACATATAGAGGATTGGGCCTTTCCTGGTTGTTTCTGCTTCTGCGGCCTCCAGGGATTGGCTGGAAAACTAACCTGTAGAGGGGTGGGGGAAGAAGGGCATTTTGATGCGGCTGCTCTGCCACCCTCCAAGGATTGGCTGGAAAATTCACCTGTACAGTGGGGGGGGGGGGGAGCATTTCCTGGGGGCTGCTGCTCCACCACCCAACAGGGAATGGCTGCAAAAATTCACCTGTACAGCGGGGGGAGGGGCATTTCCTGGGAGCTGCTGCTCCACCACCCAACAGGGAATGGCTGGAAAATCAACCTGTAGGAGAAGGACCTTTCCTGGGTGCTGTTGCCCCTCCACCTTTCAGGGATTGACTGGAAAACTCACCTGTAGGTGGACGATCTTTCCCAGGTGCTGCTGCTCTTTAGGGATTGGCTGAAAAACTCATCTGTAGAGGGAGGTAGTTACCCTTCAGGGGCTGGCTGGGTTGAGCATTTCCTGTGTGATGCTGCTCCTCCTCCCTCCAGAAATTGACTGGAAAACTCACCTGTACTGGAGGGTATTTCCCAGGTGCTGCTACTCTGCTGCCCTCCAAGGATTGGCTGGAAAACTCACCTGTGGAGTAAGGGGCATTTCCAGGGTACTACTACTTTTCTACCCTCCATGGATTGGGTGGAAAACTCATCTGTAGAATAGGGGGCATTTCCAGGGTACTGCTGCTTTTCCACCCTCCATGGATTGGGTGGAAAACTCACCTGTAGATCCTGGTGCTGCTGATCCTCCATCCTCCAAGCAGTGGCTGCAAAACTCAACTGTAGAAGGAGGTATGTCCTGGGTGCTGCTGCTTCTCCACCCTCCAGGGATTAGATGAAAAACTCACCTGTAGAGGGGGGCATTTCCTGGGGGCTGCTGCTCCTCCACCCTTCAGGGATTGTCTTTAAAATTCATTTGTAGAGGGGGGTATTTCTCTTGCAGGGACTGTCTGGAAAACATACCAGTAGAGTTGGCATAGGGCATGTTCTGGGTGATGCTGCTCCTCCACCCTCCAGAGATTGGCTGGAAAGCTCACCTGTAGAGGGGGTTATTTCTTGGGTGCTGCTGCGCTTCCAACCTACAGGTATTGGCTGGAAAATACACCTATGGGGGGGGGGGGGCCTTTCCTGGGTGCTGCTGCTCCTCTGCCCTCCAGGCATTAGATAAAAAACTCTCCTGTAGAGGGGGACATTTCCTGGGGGGCTGCTGCTCCTCCACCCTCCACCCTACAAGGATTGTCTGGACAATCTACCTGTAGGTGGGAAAACTCTCCATGGTGCTGCTGCTCTTCCACCCTTCAGGGATCGTCTTTAAGCTCAACATGTAGAGGGGGGGTATTTTTCCTTCCAGGGACTGGCAGTAAAACATACCAGTAGAGTTGGCATAGGGCATTTCTTGGGTGATGCTGCTTCTCCACCCCCTAGAGACTAGCTGGAAAGCTCACCTGTAGAGGGAGTATTTCTCGGATGCTGCTGCCCCTCCACCCTTCAAAGAATGGGGAATGGCTGGAAAACTCACAATTAAAGGGGGAATTTCCCTGGTGCTGCTGCTTCTCTACCCTCTGGGAACTGGCTACAAGACTCACCTGTAGAAGGAGGTATTTTCTGGGTGCTGCTGCTCCTCTACCCTCCAGGTATTGGCTGTAAAACTCACTGGTTGGGGGGGGGGGGTAATTACCTGAGTGCTGATCCTCCACCCTTCAGAGACTGACTGTAAAACTCACCTGTAGAAGGGTTGGGTGGAGGGGGGGGGGGGGGTAATTACCTGAGTGCTGATCCTCCACCCTTCAGAGACTGACTGTAAAACTCACCTGTAGAAGGGTTGGGTGGGGGGGGGGTAATTACCTGAGTGCTGATCCTCCACCCTTCAGAGACTGGCTGTAAAACTCACCTGTAGAAGGGGAAAGGGGGGGGTAGATTTCCTGGGTGCTGCTGATCTTCTACCCTCTAGGGCAGTCTCTCTCAACCTTTTCAACACAGAGGAACCCTTGATATAACTTTCTGGTCTCAGAGAACCCCTGCTAAAGTTTACTATATCTACAACTCATGATACATTAGTGTAATGGTCAGTGGGAAGAATGGTGCTTACACTTGTAGATACTGGGAAGAATTGCCCCCTTACAAATAGCTAAAAAGATTAATGGTGGCAGTGGGAACTTATCTAAGAGGCTAATTTCTCAAGGAACCCCGAGCAACCACTGGAGGAACCCTAGGGAGGAACACTAGGGTTCCATGGAACCCTTGTTGAGAAACCTTGCTCTAGGGATTAGCTGAGAACTCACCTGTAAAGGGGGCATTTTCTGGACACCACTACCATTTTTCGTATGTGCAGTACAGATGTGGGGATCCATTGCATTTCAGGTGTGGTTCACCCTTCTCAAACCTGTTCCTACTGAACGGTAATAAGTCATGTATACCAAAATAGTTTGTACATTCCTTTACACAATTACTAATTATCACTTCTGTGCTGCTTGAAGATAATTAACCAATATTCACTGCATACATTTTTTCTTTTGCTTTAGCAGGGTACATATAGGAATCTTGCCGATATCTTAGATGGGTTTCATAGAGACGTCATCTGTAAGCGCTAATTAGTGGGAAATGTGTACAAGACACGTGCAGCATTCCCGTATGTACCATGCTGAGGCACAAGAAAAGATGTATGCAGCAAATTCTGCTATCCAGTTGATGCTATTATCCATTTTTCGGTAATTTTGGTTAATGTTGTTATACATATTTATCGGTAATTCCAGTTAACGCTGTAATTCAGGTTGATGCTATTATCCATTTGCTGGTAATTCCAGTTGGTGTAGTTATCTATCTATTCAAACTATACACTGCACACTTAGCCTAGGTTCACGCTAGTGCAGCTAGTGCACCTAGTGCAGCTAGTGCAGCGCGACATTGTACATTTTAGCAATTTTGTTTTTCATGCTGCTGCGTATCTTTGTGGGGAAGGACTCATTCCCTTAAATAATGCCCCTTTAAAATGCAATCACAAAGTGAAACCCCCTACATCTCCCCCTGGGGACAGGGAGCCCTTCTCACGTGGGGACAGGGACCCCCACCTCCCCTGGGGACAGGGACCCCTTCTCACCTGGGGGGCAGTAACTTAATCTGCCCTGGAGAAAAGGACCTCATCTCTTCTGGGGACGGGGACCCCATCCTGCCTAGGGACAGTCCCCCAATGGGGCACCTAAAAATTAAAAAAAAAATAATAATAAAAAAAACTACTGATACCAGTGGTGAAACTACAGGGCTCACAAAGGTCATACCTGTGACCACGCTCTGGAGTTCCACCGCTGGACTTGGAGGGAAGGGCCCTGGCTGGGGTTCAGGGAGGGCCTTCATGGTTTCTTGCATCGGGGCCCTGAAGGTTCTAGTTACGCCACTGATGTTGGGGTTGTAGTGTTCTATGTATAGAGATAACAAGATACAACACTCTGCTACTAAAATAAGAGGATTACAATTTTTTATGGTCTCCGTGGAGAAATAATGAGGTGGATGTGTTATATATTTGCATTGTCTATATGTATGCTTGAATGTAGCATGCCTTCACCCATATAGATTTCTGGTAGACATGAGTCTTCATATTCTCATATGTTAAGGTGGGAGACAATCAGGGCTCAAGTCCTGCGGGAACACATGGGAACGGAGTTCCTGTACTTTTTCCATAACAGGAACTCAGTTCCCGTTAGCAGCCGTGTCCTGCAAGACTTTGAAGTATGTGAGCTGTGTGGTAGGTGCTACACCAGCAGCCGCCGACACAGCTCACAATAGTAAGTGCCGCACACCTGACCATTCAGGCATTGCCAGTAGGGGGCCCCATGACAGCTTCTGCTTCAATCTACCTGTCAATCACAGCTAGCTGACGGGTAGATCAGGTCTCTGCTGCTTGAGATTGTATTTAGTCAGACCTCTCGTGATGCTCCTCCCCGCCGGCCCCTCCTGATTTTCTGTCTCCCCCCCCCCCCCAGTTTCCTGCATACTTGCTCTGTGTGTCCCGCTGAATCCCCCCTCCTCCATCTTCAGTGCCATATGATGAGAGAACCCAGAGGAGGAGCACAGCTATTCTGATCACAGGACATGCAGGGAGAGAGGTGAGCTGAGGGAGGAACATTAGTTTGGGGTGGTAAGCTGGGCACAATACCTGGCAAAGTTTAATGCCAGGAGGGAAGTTTATGTGGAAATATGTGAAGGGTTGGAATAGCAGCGAGTGTGTGTTGGAGCCCCTGCAGAGTTTGCAGCCCCCCCAAGCTAACATACATCTCCTAAGCAGGAACACATCACTATCTCCCCAAGCATTCTGTCCAGATAATGTGCAGTTCATTTATGACCTTTCCGTTTAACCCTGTGTTATCCAAACTCTATTCAATGCAAATTGTAAAGTCACCACATAAACACTCTATATACAAAATAAAATTCCCCAATAAAGATCAGAACATGATGTTCACATTTGCATGGAAGCACAATGGAATTACCGTATTCATGTTTATTGAGGATTGTTTTTTTTTTTTATGTACTAACAGTTAAGCTTCATACACTCAATACGAAAATTGGATGAAAAATACCACTTTTGAAGCGTTCGTGCATATGAGCGCATAATTTTTTGTTTTTGGTGGGGGGAGTGGATCTTGGGTGGGAGTTCCCACACTTTTTTCCCCCGGACTTGACCCCTGGAGACAATTACTACTAGTTTTATGCAACAGTTTGAATATTTACTTTAATATTTTTTTATAGCTGTTTATTTTTCATAAGAAAGATTTTAATTTTTTCCAGAACATATAGAAAGTATTGTTGGGCAGCTATTTTCACTAAACAGACGATTGCTAGAACACGGCCATCCTCTACCTAGCTTTTTCTTTTTTTCCCACCTTCTCATCTAGTCTTTTCTTTGTCACCTATTACCTTTAATTTCTGTGTTTCCTTGTTATTGTTCTGCACATTATTTCCTCCTTATACTAATTGTGTCCTCATGAGAACAATGCAATCCCTTCCCTCCTGCGCTGAGCATTGTGCACATGCAGATCCCCAGCACTCCAAGCAGGATCACGTGAAAATATATTAATCCTGGAATTGTAAAGTCAATACTCCTCTGTTCTTAAAGGGGAGGGCAAGCTGAATTATTTTTTTTTATTTTTTTTAAAGTCAGCAGCTACAAACACTGTAGCTGCTGACTTTTAATAAGCACACTTACCTGTCCAGGGTGCCCGCGAAGTCGGCCGCCCCGAAGGCCGACCCGTCCCTCGGCTCTCGGGTCCCGGGGCCGCCATTCTATCTAAGGGAAACAGGCCCGTTTCCTACTGCGCATGCGCGAGTCGCTTAACGCTTTGTGAATGGGGCGCGCTGTGTTCTGGGACATGCGCAGTTCCCAGAACACAGGGCGCCCCATTACCCAGAAGACAACGCAAGGAGGAGAAGACTGAAGATCACTGCGGAGTAGAAAGAGGCAGATTAGGACGATCTGCCTAGCAACAGGCATTTCTGGTAAGTTTAGAAAATAATTTTTTTTCATTTTTGTTTTTTTCATATTTTTTGGAACATTTTAATGTAACTTTGTTTTTTTTTTATCCATAAAAGATTTTATTGAAAAAATGCAAGACATACAAACGTGCAAGTCATATAAGCATCATAAACACAAGGTGCTGCCACGACCTTAGCTACTCGCAATACAGACAGCGCTATTACCCTGCTACATTGGTCGTGGCTAATAGAACATTGCTATACAGAGGCACAACTGATTAGCAAACACAGAAATAATGTGGACCTATCTTTTAAAGAGGCTTACTCAGGTCGTGCCGGGTAGTGCTGGGCCCGTAATTTTGTTTTTTAGGGAGGCCCTCCACTTTAAACAATACCTTTTGGAGTCTCCAAAGGATTTATGGTTTTCCAATTAGTTTATTAATGGCTTTTATGCCATTTTAAAGCGGAGGTCCACCCTAAAGTGGACCTTCCGCTCATTGGAATCCTCCCCCCCTCCGGCGCCACAATTGGCACCTTTCAGGGGGGAGGGGGTGCAGGTACCTGTACAGTACAGGTATCTGCACCCACTTCCGGGATAGCTCTCTGCAGAATGGGGCGTAGATTACGCCCCTTTCTGAAAGTCCCCCGCTGCCTGCTGGGAAACACACAGATCCCAGAGGCAGCGGGTCCATCCTTATTGCGCAGCGCGAATCGCGCATGCGCAGTAGGGAACCGGGAAATGAAGCCGAAAGGCTCCACTTCCTGATTCCCATACCCAAGATGGCGGCGGCAGCACCCGAGAGACGATCGAGAGAATGGCTTCGGGTGCCGACATCGCGGGCGCGCTGGGCGGGTAAGTGTCCTTATTTTAAAAGTCAGCAGCTGCAGTATTTGTAGCTGCTGGCTTTTAAAAAAAAAAAAAACGCGGACTCCCGGCGGACTCCCGCTTTAAGTAAGCACCACATCATTATTTTTACCTTTTAACCTTGGCCAGCAGCTCATGTACAGATGGGGTAACCTGGAATTACAAACAATGCTGAAGATGCAGTGCACTGGCCCCATGAAGCACGTTGGTCCATTTACTACATGACATCAAAACCATATCCTCATGTAAAAGAAGTCCAGCATATAGAAAATGATTCTGCTGACTGGCATTTGATGGGAATAAATTCCACAACACATCTCCAACAACTATGAGTAATGGCTGACATGTTTCTGGCGCCCCCATCCTCCTTCGTCAGAGCCTCTAATGCCGCGGTCTGACTTTCCGACGGGAAATGTTCGATGTGAGCTTGTTGTCGGAAGGTCCGACCTTGTGTGTAGGCTCCATCAAACATTTGCTGTCGGAATTTCCGGCCACAAATGTTTGCGAGCAGGTTCTCAAATTTTTTCCGCCAGCTTCACTTTGTTGTCGGAAAGTCCCATGTACACAAGTCCGTCGCACAAAAGCTCGCCCATGCTCGGAAATCAAGCTGAAGGAGCCGTGCTGGCCATTGAACTTCCTTTTTCTCTGCTGGTCGTACGTCTTGTAAGTCGTTGCCTTCCCACGTTTGGAATTTTGGGCCAACATTTGTGTGACCGTGTGTATGCAAGACAAGTTCGAACCAAAATCCTTTGGGGGGAAAAAAATCCACAGTTTTGTTGTCGGAAAGCCCGATCGTGTGTACGGGGCATAAAAGTGTTTTGCAAGGCCAGCATCCTCTGTGCTTAAAAGACTCTCCACCTTCTGGCTTTTTATGGCTCTTACTAGCCATAGGAATAGACTTTTGCATGCTCTCTTGTAGGGTGGTGTGGCAGGCAGTAAACACTCAAGGTACCAGTTTGCTAAAACATTGTATTGAAACAGAAAGTCAACAGCACAAACAGGCCCGGTAGAAGGCTCACCAGTCCACCACCACTTACCACCGAGTAGTAAACTGACAGCGGTCAGGAGACCAAGGGATGCGTCTGTCACAAGGAGTGAAGTGTGGTCTGGCCAGTCCGACCCAAGTGGGAAGCTTCCTGAAGAGATAGACATTGTCCTTGCTCTCTCCCTACTCCACCAGGACCTTTCCCTGTCCCTTCCACTATCTATGTCAGACGGGGGTCCTATCCCTAAACTGTCCACTTGTATAACTCAGGGGTCAGAGTCCTAGTTTAATCTTATTTTTTTTTAGGAGACCAAAAATAACAGACATTGTGTAGGTAACAAAATATTACACAATATTTTGGTATGAATTACAAAGAAAGCTAAATAAAAACAACAATACTGCGCAGTGGTCAGCGAAAAAGAAATACAGCTAAACTAAAGGCTGCTAACACGCTAAAATTGGGATCTTTTTAGCTGGGAAAAATGTCAAAGATATAAAGTGTAAGCGCCCAACTTATGTGTATATGACTCTTGAAGTGATACAACAATATACAAACATATGTGCACACATCTGTAACAGATGAGTACAACGTGACCCCAAAAAAATGGGGATAATATTGGTATATGAACCAAAAAAAACAAAAAAAGTGAATATAAGTGACAATCTAAAATATATATGTCAAAATGACTGAAAAATATAAATGCTTATCTCAGTGAAAAAAAAAAAAAATCAATCAATATAAACACATAAAAGTGTAACTACCGTAATAGAGGTGATAAAGTCCATAATAAAAATTAGACGTGCAAAATATAAGTCCCAATGTACTTCGGTGTCCACCGAGGTCCTATGTTACTATAACCAAAATGGTGTTCCACCCTGTGAAGCTCCCACCACCTTAAGAAGCGCAGGCTTACCGGATGGATATGACCCAAGTAGACATATGCCTCAGGGGTCAACAATGGCTTGTAATCCCGGCTAAAGTAGTCCGGGATTGGGCGTTCCAATCGCACCACATACGGTTCATACAGACGACTACGTATAATCACTGTTTTTCATATAAATGGGCAACTCCGACAACAGCTCAGGCATGGAAGATGAAAAAATAGAGCCAACATGGCATAATAACGTTTTTTAAAAAAAAGAACTTTAATAAAAATTGTTCAAACTCACATTTCCAAAATGGTCAACAAAGCATGTCAGAGGAAAATAGGCAGTGGCGGAGTCCTCCCGACGCGTTTCGACCTACAGGTCATCATCTGGGGTCCGTAATTTTGTCCGTCCAAACTTGGTTTTGTCCATCCAAACTTGGTTTCAGCAGACAGTCCGCTCGTGTGTAGGCAAGTTGGACGGACTAAGTATGGCGCATGCTCAGAAAGGATTTACACGGCCGAAGGTTGCATTGCAGTGTATTGGACGTCGTTTTTCTAGTCCCGTCATACGTGCTGTACATCGCGCAAGTTTTCAGCGGACTGTCTGTTCATCGTGTGTGGTCAAGTCCGTTCATTCAAAATTTTGACGGACTGTCTGTCGGATTGTCTGACGAACTTAGTTGGGCAGACAATCCGCCCGTGTGTACGCGGCCTAAGGTATTGTGTACCATGGTGGTAAATTATTATATATAGAGAACATAAGCCATGCGGGTCATATATCGTGCCATATCAGAGGAGGCTTTATTCAGGTAATGCTCTAAGAACAGAGAAGGGTTTAGCAAAGCCTAGAGAAGGCCTTCTCAACCTTTTAACCCAAGAGGAACCCCAAAAAATTATTTTCATATCTCGAGGAACCCTTACTAAAACCAATTTATCAGGGGTCAATAGGAACAATGCCCCAGATACTGGTGACCAATAGGAAGGATGTCCCCCTTAAAGTGGTGCTCAGATTGCCACCCTTAAAGGCAGCTAAAAAAGATATTCGGTGTCATGCCGATGGGCTTTGCTAAGTGATGCTGAACCTCGAACTCTGTAGGTACCATCAAAAAGGTGGTTTCATCAGCCACAGCTCAAGGAACCCCTAGCAACCTCTGGAGGCACCCCAAGGTTCCACGGAACCCTGGATGAGAATGATTGGCCTAGAGGTTAGATTGGAAAAGAAGGATAGAGTAGGGTCAGATTAAGAGGAGAAGAGAAAAGACACTCCATCTAGGTGTGTTGGTGTTTCGTCAGACTCGGCGACTCGGCAGAATGTGCAAAAGAAGTGCCGTTCCGTCGCCGCCATCTTTCTACACCCAGCACGCCTCCACAGTAATGCCCCGTACACACGGTCGGATTTTATGATGGAAAATGTTCAATGGGAGATTTTTGTTGTGTGTGGGCTCCATCGGACATTTTCCATCGGAATTTCCGACACACAAAATTTGAGATCTGGATCTCAAATTTTCCGACAGCGGATCGTGTGTACAAAGTTCCACACATGCTCGGAATCAGGCAGAGGAGCCACACTGGCTATTGAACTTCCTTTTTCTCGGCTCGTCGTACGTGTGGTACGTCACCACGTTCTTGACGCTCGCAATTTCCGACCAACTTTGTGTGACCTTGTGTATGCAAGACAAGTTTGAGCCAACATCCGTCGGAAAAAATCCATGGATTTTGTTGTCGGAATGTCCGATCAATGTCTGATCGTGTGTACGGGACATAAGGATACACTGAGAAGGGGGAAAAGCGGACATGTTGTTACACCCATCGGAGTTTTGCATTTTACACTTATTTTTAACAATAAAGTGAGTTTATATAGTGAAATACAGGACTTAGAACTCCGTATGACTGGTTAGATGTTGGATTTTAAAAGCAGCAAACTTCTGTCAGGTTAGCAAACCTGTAAGATGAGCAGGCTTGCTGCTGCAAGATTAGATGTAGCACAAGCCGATCAGCGGGAGCCGGCCAATGGATGACCGCCAGCAGCCACTGATTGGCGAGGAGGAAGACGGGACGGAGCTCTGTAATTAGTACAGTGACTGCATATTTTTTTTGCAGTGATCACTGTATTAGTGTTACTGGTTCCCACAAAGTGTCAGTAATGCCGCGTACACACAATCAAACAATCCGACGGAAAAGTCCGGCGGACTCGAGTCCGCCGGACAATCCCCCCGTGTGTGGGCTCCCGCTGCCTTTTTTTACCCAAAAGTCCGGTGGACTTAGAAAGTAGTTTTCCATCAAAATTTGACGATACGGCCGTGTGTGTGCTAGTCCGCCGTACTTTTGAAATGAACGGACTTTTCCCGTACGGAGAAAAGTCCGTTCATTTTGAGCGCGGCTCCGGGTAGCAGGGACTAGCGAAGGGAGTCGCTGGCCCCGTCACCTGGTATGGAGTTACCCCCTAGGTCCATATCAGACCCTTATCCGAGCACGCTACGGTCAAGAAAGGGGGTGGGGATGAGCGAGCGCCCCCCCCCCCCCCCCGAGCCGTACTAGGCCGCAAGATGCGGGACTGTCCCGCATCTGTTCATTTTGAGCGTGGCTCCGGGTAGCAGGGACTAGAGAGGGAAGTCGCTGGCCCCGTCACCTGGTCTGGAGTTACCCCTTAGGTCCATATCAGACCCTTATCCGAGCACGCTACGGTCAAGAAAGGGGGTGGGGATGAACGAGCGCCCCCCCCCCCCCGCCTCCTGAGCCGTACTAGGCCGCAAGATGCGGGACTATCCCGGGCAATGCGGGACTGTCCCGGGCAATCCGGGACAACTGATTAAAACCCAGGTTTGGAGCAAATGGTTTGGAGCACTCACACTACACAAACAAACAGGACAAAGGGGATGATGCTGTTGTGGTTACCGAAAGACTTTCGGCATGGGTTTAGGCATTGACAGGACAGCAAATGTCAGACCTAAGGGGCCCCTCTTAGAACCCAGAGCCATTCTCAAACAAAATTAAATAAAAGGGTATATAAAATCCTTTCCTAGGAAAGTCTATGAAATTATAATTTCAGACTAGAATGTTCAGATCCTTACATAAGCCTAAATGTGGCTGTTCCCTTTAATAGTTCCCACCCTGAACTCCCCATCTCTGGAGGACATTATTGTGAGTTATGGCACTCCAGCAGCATTTGCGTTCTCGGCTTTGCGTTCTCCCGTGGGTTGGTAGAGCCACCTGCAGCGTGGCGTATGTTATATCATAATACAGTCAGTTCTGAGCTCTCCGATAAACAAGACGTTTTGTACGGCACTCCTACGGAAGGCTTTCAGTAGATTGCTCCATGGGGTCTCTGGAACATTTTAGGTAAAGCATATTGCTCTGCCACCACTAAAAAGCTTGATATTGTTTCTACCAAAAGAGCCAACCCCCATATTCTGCAGAAGGCCATTGTTGAATGGTTTGAAAAGCCTTCTGTGCTTTATTTCTCTAAATTTAGTTTAGTGGCTCTAGACTGGCCAAAATAGCCATTAGTCCATCAAAGTAATTGGAAATAAGTATTTATGTTACAATCTATTGTACGTAGGAGCCGCTGGTGAAAAGGGATCCCCCACCCTGCACAGCCAGGCACACCAAATTTCCACAGGCCCCCAGAGTCAGAAAACAGTCCAGTGCTTGTTTTGTATTTTAATGGAGGGGATAAAACTTAATATTGGGAGTAGGGGTATTATGGGATGTCCACTTGACTCTTGACTCAACTCTTCGGGAACAACTTTCCTATGTACCCCCCACTGCTTCCTCTGGCACATTTCCTTGCAGAAATCCTAGCTGGCACACTAATAGTTGATCTGATAAGGAAGGAAGGCAACAATCAGATTTTGAAGCTTAAGCCCTTTACAGGCAGGGCCCCTGGGCCCCTTGGATTGTGTATCAAAATACAGTGTCCAGCTTCCAGCTTCCCTGTGGCTACTGATCCCAGCACCACCTCTTCAGGCACTGCCAGCCCGCCTGGCTGCAGCTGCCCCTTTCTCTAACCCACCTGGCTACTTCTCCACCACAGTCCTCCCAGACTGCACACGCTCCAGCCACCCCGGCTGAATTCTACTGGAGATCTCCCGGATGTGCTGACTCTCTCCCGCTGTCCCCACTCCTGCTCCCATGCATCCAGGGCAGGACTCCTCCTTGTGTTGTAGAGGATCCCTCCAGCAACCTGAGCCTCAGGCCCGAGGTCACTCCCCCCAGACTAGGGAGCACCCCCAAGGACCGCCGACAGCCTCCTCCTACCGCCCGACTGTCCCCCGCTGGCATGACCCACAGTATTTAAAAGGTGTCCACCCCTTTGCAGCTTACTTGCTGGGGATTGGCTGGGGCCCTCTTCAATACTCCAAGCTGCTCCTCCTATCCTCTCACCCAGTGGCGGCCCATCCATTAGGGGCGCCCTGACGCCGCCCTCTCTCTCCATGCCACCGCCTATATGCAATGGATAGCATGAATCTATCCAGGGCCGCCACGGCCACCCCCTATTCATACGTCCGGCCCCTTTCAGGAGACCGGGCTCATGAATTACAGCGGACGTTTTTTTTTTGAACCACCTGATTAGAGTCAGAGGCTCTAATGGGCTTCAAAATAGGGTGGGCCCGGGTCGCAGAGAGTGCGATCTGATCCCACCCAGGTGTGTTACAACAGCGAATGAATATTGTTTAGTTAGGTAGTGTTTAGTTAGTCCTGTACTCTTCAACTTGAAAAATAACAATACTGTGCTGTCACCCAAATACAAGACAGCAGCCAATAAAGCAAATGACAATCGCAAAAGGAAAAAAAATATATAAATGTGCAGCGCTAAATCAGAATGGTCGTAATGAATAAGACTGTATACAAACAGAAGATTAATGTTAAACACTCTAAACAATAAACAAAAAATAAACACAATGGCATCAGCAGGCTCATCCCGGCACGTTTCGTCTAAGGAGACATCATCTGGGGTGTGATGTCACCCCAGATGATGTCTCCTTAGACGAAACTCGTCGGGACGAGCCTGCTGATGCCATTGCGTTAACTTTCAGTCTTCTTACAAGCACTTCTTTATCTACTCAAATGTGAGTGTTCCTCAAATTTTAAATACATTTCCTTGTTATGTGGATTCACACTATGTGGAATTTTTATTTAATTTATGGTTGCATCCTGTGAGAATATGAAAAGGATCTGATCTACCTACCTCTGAGATTCCCTCCTCGATGTGAGTTCACTGAGGGACACTGTGAGCATTATCTTCCTGTGTCAACATCCCCAGACGTGGATGTTCCTGGTGCATTGTCACCACAAGCCAAGACAACTCATTGGGCCTTGTTGAGTCCATTAGCTCTGGTAAGCCTCTTTTATGTTGGTCGGTGGCTTCTCCCGTTATCTTCTCTTCACATTTGTTTTCCTATTGATATCTGGAAGTTGATATTAGACATGTGCGATTCGTTTCGTACGAATCTCAAATTCGTATGAATTTCTCAAAATTCGTACGTTCGGGAGGATCCGAAATATGAATTGCCGTGCGTCCGAATTCTGTACGGAATACAAACTTTTGTTTACAAATTACGGATCTCAGTCATTATGCTTATTATGACTTGCAGAAGACTTCTGTGATAGAAGTCAATGTAAGTTGCCTGAAGACATCAGTGAAGGACTTTCCTCCTCTCTGGGCTGCCAAGAAAAGATCAAAATGATACCATGTTTCTTCTTCAATGGGCTGAACTCCCTGTGTAGAAGTTCTCAGTTTAACCATTTAACCACTTCCCACCCGGCCAATGCATATATACGGCCGGGTGGGAGCCGTCTACTCCTGATAGGACGTTCGGGAACGTCATTCAGGAGTAGCGGGATCGCGCGCGCGCCCGCGCAGCGGCGCGATCCCGATGTGCTCGTGTCACCCGGACACGGCACATCTCAGATCGGCAGGAGGGCTCTGTGATTGGCCCTCCTGATCACATGACGGCCGTGTCCAATCACGGCCGTCATGTGATGTAAACAAACAGCCGGTTGCTAGGCAATCGGCTCTCCTCTCCTCACACGGAAGTCACCGCTGAGAAGAGGAGAGCAGAACGCTGCAGCCGGCTGATGATCAGTGAGTATGGGCTGCTTTTTACAGCTTTTTACTCACTGATCATCTGTGTAGTGTACACACACAACACACCACACAGTCCCCACATATGTCCCCAAAACACACATGTCCCCAAAACATACATGTCCCCAAATAATAAAAACACATGTCCCTAATAATAAAAACATGTCCCCCACATATGTCCCACTAAAATCACATGTCCCAATGATTATCTGCACACATATGTACGTGATCACCTGCACACATATGTACATGATCATTTGCGTACATATGTCCGTGATCACACAAACCAATTATTATACACTTAACGGAATTTTTTTTACCAAAAACATGTAGCAGAATACATTTTGGCTTAAATTTATGACAAAATTTGATTTTATTGGATTTCTTTTCAAATAGAAAAAAGAAAATATTGTTTTTTTTCCAAATTTCCGCTATTTTTGCGCTTATATCGCAAAAAAAAAAAAAAACGGAGTCGTGAATAAATAACACCAAAATAAAGCTCTATTTGTGCGAAAAAAATGATAACAATTTCATTTGGGTACAGTGTAGCATGACCGCGCAATTGTCACTGAAAGAGCGAGAGCGCTGAAAGCTGAAAATTGGGCTGGGAAGGAAGGGGGTGAAAGTGCCCTGTATTGTAGTGGTTAAAGACTAAATCTTTTCTGATACTTGTTGCTTACAAGTAAAAATCCAGTATTTTCTGCTAGAAAATCACTCAGAAGCCCCAAAAATTATATATATTTTTTTAGCAGAGACCCTAGGGAATAAAATAGCGGTTGTTGCAATATTTTATGTGACGCGGTATTTGCGCAGAGGTCTTTCAAACACAAGTTAGCCCTTTATCACGGTGCTGGTGTCATTGCTGTATGTCACGCTGCTGATGTCAGTGCTCTCTATCACGGTGCTGGTGTCATTGCTGTATGTCACGCTGCTGATGTCACTGCTCCCTAGAGGTCCACCGAAAAACAAAAGGGCTAACTTGCGCAAATACCGCGTCACATAAAATATTGCAACAACCGCTATTTTATTCCCTAGGGTCTCTGCTAAAAAAATATATATCATTTTTGGGGCTTCTGAGTGATTTTCTAGCAGAAAATACTGGATTTTTACTTGTAAGCAACAAGTGTCAGAAAAGATTTAGTCTTTAAATGGTTAAACTGAGAACTTCTACACACTTCAGCCCATTGAAGAAGAAACATTGTATCATTTTGCTCTTTTCTTGGCAGCCCAGAGAGGAGGAAAATCCTTCACTGATGTCTTCAGGCAACTTACATTGATTTCTATCACAGAAGTCTTCTGCAAGTCATAATAAGCATAATGAGCAATGCTTTTGCTTTTAAATTCCTCGTAACGAACGTTCGTACACGAAATACGAATTAATTTTATTATGAATCGAAACGGAACTAATTTATTGACGGCGCCCATGTCTAGTTGATATTCATCTACCTAGATCAGTGATGGCGAACCTTGGCACCCCAGATGTTTTGGAACTACATTTCCCATGATGCTCATACACTCTGCAGTGTAGTGAAGCATCATGGGAAATGTAGTTCCAAAACATCTGGGGTGCCAAGGTTCGCCATTACTGACCTAGATCAACATCACATCTCTATACTCTCCAACTGCATCAGTGGCTGACCTCACAATTGTGCTTCTGGAAGAATGGTCAAACATTCCCCATAGACACCCTCCTAAACCTTGTGGACGGCCTTCCCGGAAGAGTGGAAGCTGCTATAGCTGCAAATTGGTTATGGTGGGGAGTCATAATGTTATGGCTGGTCCATTATATTTATAGTGGAAGTTCCTTACACAAAGATTTTCCCACACAAAGGAATTCTCAGCATAACACAACCAAATACCAACTAGCGGGTACCAACTAGCGGGTACCAACTAGCGGGTACGCCGATGAAAGAAACCCATAACAGGCTGGTACTTATGGCTGATTGCAATAGTTCAGCAGTCAGCATGGTGCTGCAGCTCTCTATATGTTCCACTGGGTGGCAGGAAAACATCTGAATAAAACAAAAAGAAAGAGCGAGAGAGCGCACATCCGTCCGAGTGTAACACCATTTATTAAGAACAAGAATTAGAAACTTCAACCAGTGCACTCACATTGCACAAAAGATAAAGTAGGCACCCAATTTTACCTGTTGCCAAATGTGAGTGCACTGGTTGAAGTTTCTAATTCTTGTTCTTAATAAATGATGTTACACTCGGACGGATGTGCGCTCTCGCTCTCTCTTTTTGTTTTATTTGGCATAGCACATGAGGAACATCGTGCTTTTAGCCTCCTGGTTATAATGTATATGGAGAGAGAGAAATGGGATTTTTAAGGTGCAAATTAATTCGGGAAATAGTAACAACTAAATTATGTAAGAAAAATGTTTTATTTCAGATTTTTTTTTTTAAAAAAACACAGCAATTGGCAAGTACAAATCAACAGGATTTTATGGATACAGCACAGAAAGAGGTAATTCCCAACATGTTTCACCCATATATCAGACTTCTTCAGGGGATGCTGTACAAGCCTTCTATTGAAAAAACATATACATATAATAATTACATCAACAATAAATTCATAACATAGGATCGCATACATAATATTTTAATTTTAATTGTAATTATAATTAAAATTAAAATATTATGTATGCGATACTATGTTATGAATTTATTGTTGTTGTAATTATATATATATACACAGTGGATATAACAAATCTACAGACCCCTGTTAAAATGTCAGAGTTCTGTGAGGTAAAAAAAAAATTAGACAAAGATAAATCATTTCAGAACTTTTTCCACACACACACAGTGCATATATTCTGGGCTCGGTGCTCTGAGCCTACAGGCATTAAGGGGGGGAGAAATCTGTTGTCACCACAACACTCTTAACAGCTGGGAATCGGATAGAGGTAAATTGTTCAAGTAAAAGGCAAGAGTGAATCTTAGATAAATTCCTAAAACCTTTAATCTGTGTTACAAATCCTACTGAATGCTTTATACTGCAACTTAGTTGGCAGGAAGAAAAGCGGGATTACCATCTATTATCTGACTAGAAAGATGAGTATGTAGGTCAGCTTCTTCCACCACCAGATAACAGCAGAAAACACGGGATTCTTGATTTCTTCTACTGCCACACCTGGTCATTTGCACCTTCTAGTCCACACCTGGTCATTTGCACCTTCTAGTCCACACCTGAAACATCTGCACCTTCTAGTCCCCACCTGGTCATCTACACCTTTGAGTCCACACCTGGTCATTTGCACCTTCTAGTCCACAAAAAGATATTTGCACCTTCTAGACCACACTTGGAGATCTGCACCTTCTAGTCCACACCTGGTCATTTGCACCTTCTAGTCCACACCTAGACATTTGCACCTTCTAGTCCACACCTGGACATCTGCACCTTCTAGTCCACACCTAGACATTTGCACCTTCTAGTCCACACCTGGACATCTGCACCTTCTAGTCCACACCTGGACATCTGCCCCTTCTAGTCCACATCTAGACATTTGCACCTTCTAGTCCACACCTGGACATCTGCACCTTCTAGTCCACACCTGGACATCTGCACCTTCTAGTCCACACCTGGACATCTGCACCTTCTAGTCCACACCTGGACATCTGCACCTTCAAGTCCACACCTAGACATTTGCACCTTCTAGAACACACCTGGAGATCTGCACCTTCTAGTCCACACCTAGACATTTGCACCTTCTAGACCACACCTGGACATCTGCACCTTGTAGTCCACACCTGGTCATCTGCCCCTTCTAGTCCGCACCTGGACATCTGCACCTTCTAGTCCACACCTGGTCATCTGCACCTTCTAGTCCACACCTGGTCATCTGCACCTTCTAGTCCACACCTGGTCATCTGAACCTTCTAGTCCACACCTGGACATCTGCACCTTCTAGTCCACACCTGGACATCTGCACCTTCTAGTCCACACCTGGAGATCTGCACCTTCTAGTCCACACCTGGAGATCTGCACCTTCTAGTCTACACCTGGACATTTGCACCTTCTAGTCCACATCTGGACATCAGTACCTTCTAGTTCACACCTGGTCATCTGCACCTTCTAGTCCACACCTGCTCATCTGCACCTTCTAGTCCCCACCTGGAAAATCTGTCCCTCCTACTTCCTCACACCTACACATCTCCTCCTACTGCACACCTGCTCCTACTACTCCACACCTGTACATCTGCTCCTATTACTCCACTACTTCACAACTTCACATTTGCTCCTAATACTCCACCTGCACAGCTACTCCTAATTCACACCTGCACATCTGCCTTGACTAGTCCATGCCTGCACCTCTGCTCCTACTATTTCACACCTCCAAATCTGCTCCTAATACTCCACACCTGCACATCTACACACATGGTACATATGGGCTGTGATTGGCCCCCTGTCTGTACCATGTGATCACTGTGGCCAATCACAGCTAGCAAACACAATTGTATACAATGGATGGCATGAAAGGAAGCCATCCATTGTTTACAATTGTCATCTGATCTGCTGTGATTGGCCAAAGCTAATCACATGGTACATATGAGCTGTGATTTGCCCCTGTCTGTACCGTGTGATCACTGTGTCCAATCACAGCTAGTAACACAATTGCTTTACAAAGGATGGCATGAAAGGAAGCCATTCATTGTTTACAATTGTCATCTGATCTGCTTTGATCGACCACACCGTGTCTATTGCTACAAGGACCTAGGAATAAATTATAATGTTAACTAGTATGGAAAAATATTGGGATAAGCAAAATCCCAGATATAAGCAAAAGCTCATCTAATTTTGCAGAAAAGCAAACTGCCGAACGCAAACTCCCTATCGGGGACCAGATGTGAGATCCTAATATGCCGCAGCAACAATTAATGCTATCGATTAGCTGAAAAAAAAAAAAAAACCTGGCCTGTTAGTGGGCTCTAATGACAGGGTTGATGACCACTGTTCTAAGGTACGATCAGTACTTCTTGGATATTGGAAGAAAGGGGTAGGCCCGGATCATATACAGGCCCATGGTTTAGGATATCCACTCCTACATGTTTCGCCAAACCAATGGCTTCCTCAGGGAAATGATTTCTGCCTGTACTAAAAATAAACAACACAGAAACAAAGTAAGATTGCAATACATTATACAAATTTATCAATATCAAAAAAAAAAAACCTGCCCTGTTAGTGGGCACTGAGGACAGGGTTGATGACCACTGCTATAAGGTACGATCAGTACTTCTTGGACATTTGAAGAAAGGGGTAGGCCTTAAAAGCTTGTCCTGAAAATGTAACTGTTAGTGCCGGAAAAAAAATGGTGGACAGAACCTCAATTCCAGTTTGGTTGAAGCAGTAAATAAGAATGGGAAGATGATGGACCTGGAGCTTGAAGTTCAGCAGCAGATGGAATTATGATGGGTTAAACAAAGAGTATAAACGGGGATAAGAATGGGGGAAGGGGATTATAGCGGTGCCAAAGAGTACCTCAACACAATTATATAAAAACTTGAACAGTATGCTTTATTATGAATACATGATACAAAAAGACAAAAAAACATTCAAAAATTGACATAAAGTAATACAGACGGGTACATTGCAGATAGGTATGAATTAGTAACCAAAGGAGAAAACACAGGCCTGGATCATATACAGGTCCATGGTTCAGGATATCAACTCCTACATGTTTCGCCAAACCAATGGCTTCCTCAGGGATGATGGCAATGTAAGATTGCAATACATTATACAAATTTATCAATATCAAAAAAAAAAAAAAAAAACTGGCCTGTTAGTGGGCCCTGAGGACAGGGTTGATGACCACTGTTCTAAGGTACGATCAGTACTTCTTGGACATTGGAAGAAAGGGGTAGGCCCGGATCATATACAGGCCGCCAATGTTTCAGGATATCAACTCCTACATGTTTCGCCAAACCAATGGCTTCCTCAGGGATGATGGCAACGTAAGATTGCAATACATTATACAAATTTATCAATATAAAAAAAAACTGGCCTGTTAGTGGGCTCTAATGACAGGGTTGATGCCCACTGCTCTAAGGTACGATCAGTACTTCTTGGACATTGGAAGAAAGGGGTAGGACTGGATCATATACAGGCCGCCCATGGTTCAGGATATCAACTCCTACATGTTTCGCCAAACCAATGGCTTCCTCAGGGATGATGGCAACGTAAGATTGCAATACATTATACAAATTTATCAATATCAAAAAAAAAAACTGGCCTGTTAGTGGGCCCTGAGTACAGGGTTGATGACCACTGTTCTAAGGTATGATCAGTACTTCTTGGACATTGGAAGAAAGGGGTAGGCCCGGATCATATACAGGCCGCCCATGGTTCAGGATATCAACTCCTACATGTTTCGCCAAACCAATGGCTTCCTCAGGGATGATGGCAACGTAAGATTGCAATACATTATACAAATTTATCAATATCAAAAAAAAACTGGCCTGTTAGTGGGCCCTGAGGACAGGGTTGATAACCACTGTTCTAAGGTACGATCAGTACTTCTTGGACATTGGAAGAAAGGGGTAGGCCCGGATCATATACAGGCCGCCCATGGTTCAGAATATCAACTCCTACATGTTTCGCCAAACCAATGGCTTCCTCAGGGATGATGGCAACGTAAGATTGCAATACATTATACAAATCTATCAATATCAAAAAAAAAAAACCTGGCCTGTTAGTGGGCACTGAGGACAGGGTTGATGACCACTGCTCTAAGGTACGATCAGTACTTCTTAGGCCGCGTACACACGCGCGGACTGTTCGCCCAACCTTGTTCGGCAAACAGTTTCGGCAAACAGTCCGCTCAAAATTTGCATGAGCGGACTTGCCCACACACGAGCGGACTGTTTCAGCGAACTGTTTGCCAAACAGTTGGCTCAACTTTTGAAATGAACGGACTCGCCCACGTAAGGAGGAGGCAAATCCGCCCATTTCGAGCGCGTGTACAGGTAGGCGGGGCCCGCGAAGGAGACGTCGCGGGCTCCGCCGCCTGGAATGGGCTTAAAGGGGAACCCCAACGCCGAAAAAAATCGGCGTGGGGGTTCCCCCAAAGTCCACACCAGACCCTTGTCCGAGCACGCTACCCGGCCGGCCAGGAAAGGGGGGCGAGCGAGCGCGCCCACCCTCCTGAGCCGTACCAGGCCGCGTGCCCTCAACATGGGGGGGTGCCTTGGGGAAGGGGGGGCCGCGCGGCCCCCCCCACCCCAAAGCACCTTGTCCCCATGTTGATGAGGACAAGGGCCTCTTCCCGACAACCCTGGCCGTTGGTTGTCGGGGTCTGCGGGCGGGGGGCTTATCGGAATCCGGGAGCCCCCTTTAAGAAGGGGGCCCCCGGATACCGGCCCCCCACCCTATGTGAATGAGTATGGGGTACAATGTACCCCTACCCATTCACCTGTGAAATAAAGTACAAAAAAAAACACAACACAGGGGAAAAAATATTTTATTGCACAGCTCCGGGGGTCTTCTCGCCGGACTCCTCCGCTATGTGTGTGTAGCTCTTTTGCTAGCGGAGGAGTCCGGCTTTCTTCCTCCCCGCCGCCGGCCTCTTCTCCCGACTTCGGGGGTCTTGTCCCCCTCTTCGGTTCTTCTGCCGGGCCACCGCGCCTTCTTGTAGCTCTTTTGCAGGCGGTGGCCCGGTCTTCTGTCGCCGCTGCCTTCCGTTCTTCTGTCGCCGCCTTCGGTTCTTCTGCCGGGCCACCGCGCCTTCTTGTAGCTCTTTTACAGGCGGTGGCCCGGTCTTCTGTCGCCGCTGTCGCCGCCGACTTTCGTTCGTGTTCTTCTTCTTGTTCTTCTTGTTCTTGTTCTTCTTCTTCTTGTTCTTCATGGGCCGGCCGGGTAGCGTGCTCGGACAAGGGTCTGGTGTGGACTTTGGGGGAACCCCCACGCCGATTTTTTTCGGCGTTGGGGTTCACCTTTAAGCCCATTCCAGGCGGCGGAGCCCGCGACGTCTCCTTCGCGGGCCCCGCCTACCTGTACACGCGCTCGAAATGGGCGGACTTTCCGAGCGGTAACAGTCCGCTCATTTCGAAAGTACAGCGGACAGGCCCACACACGGGCGGACTGTTCGCTCAAACACAGTTTCAGCGGACAGTTTTTCGGAATTTCCGAAAGACTTTGTCCGTCCAACTGTCCGCTGAAACTGTCCGCTGAAAGCCCACACACGAGCGGACTGTCCGCCCAAACACTGTTCAGCGGACAAGGTTGGGCGAACAGTCCACCCGTGTGTACGCGGCCTTAGACATTGGAAGAAAGGGGTAGGCCTTAAAAGCTTGTCCTGAAAATGTAACTGTTAATGCCGGCAAAAAAATGGTGGACAGAACCTCAATTCCAATTTGGTTGAAGCAGTAAATAAGAATGGGAAGATGATGGACCTGGAGCTTGAAGTTCAGCAGCGGATGGAATTATGGTGGGTTGTGGAGGGTTTACAGAATCCGGTTATTGGATAGAGCAGCACACGGAACAAACCGCCACTTCTCCAGCTGCTGCTTGGTGTCGTTCTTCACTGTAGTGCTCTTGTCATAATGTCTTTTTCGGGTAGATTGTATTGTATGTCTCTTGTATGTCTAGAGTCTAGACAGTGCTACAAGATGAATTTTGTGCCACACCGCGATCTAGTGAATATTGTACTTGGCTCAGTAATCAGGGCTAAGAGCTTATTCAAGGACAGAGCAAGGGCGCTGCAATAAGCTGGACGATAAATGAACAGTAGATATAGGAAGCCATTGAGATGAGCTCACAATAGACCTTCCTGCATTGTAAGCACTAGAATTTCTGATTCTCTACGAGGCAAGAAATGTCTGGAGATTTTCCTTTAATATACACACTTCAATCTGCAATTGATATGTGTTATAAATGTGTTATAAGGATGCTTCACATAGATTTTGGAGAAACAGCTGAATATGCGAGGCTTCTAGCTGCAGAGCAGTTTATTCTCCTGGTTTATATAATTGCACATTTCTGGTATCTCAGCCCCAAGTGATAGTTGGGTTTCCTTTAACCTAGAAAAGTCAAGCTGTTCCAGTGTACGGGCAAATAATTCCAGTATTGTGTATTCTTTAAAGATTTCCACATACCCCAACACACATATTTTTTTTACAACTCCTGCCTACCTTGTAGCGGGGTCTGAACATTTCAGGAACTCACCCCCCTAGCGGATCTAGCAGTGCCATGCAGAATCCTCTAAGCCCTTGTACACATGGTCGGAGATTCCGACGGAATGTGTCCGATCGGACCGTTTTGTCGGATATTCCGACTGTGTGTGGTCTCCATCGGACTGTTTCTGTCGGAGTATCCGACGGACCAAGTTTTCCAACTTGTTGGTAAAATTTTCCCACAAAATGCTCCGATCGGACATACTCCGATCATGTGTAGAGAATTCCGATCGGACAAAGTGCCACGCATGCTCAGATCAAATTCCTACACCAAAGCTATTGGCTACTAGCCTGAACGTAGTCCCGTCGTAACGAAATAACGTCATCACGTCAGATTTTCCCGACAACTTTGTCCGACCATGTGTATGCAACAGTTTCAGGCAAAATCAGTCAGACAAAATCCGACGGACAGAATCCGACGGATTTGGTTGTCGGAATCTCCGACCATGTGTACAAGGGCTAAGAATGCTGTTTCTACTTGGCCCTGTGCCACCATCTTCTTATGTGGCATCATCGAAAGGTTTGCCAGCTCTTCCAAGTTCAGCTTGTATGCAGATGATGTCTACCTTCTCCACTGCAGGTGGCGCTCATCTGAAGTTCTCCTGTGGTTTCATGGGTCACTGGTGAAGCGATGCTGCCACCCCATGCAACTCTGCCAGCCATCTTGGGCCAGCAGAGCCTATTTTAGCCCCTGACTCCCAGTCTTGGCATGCTTTTTGTGAGTTGGTAGAGTAGGGACAGGTACCTCACCTGTTAGGGACAGCACTAGCAGTAGTGAAAGGTTCCTGAAGAGGAGGGAAAGCGTAGGGTCGCAACTCCTTTGGGCAACTCCTTTGGGCACCATCCAGGTTGGGCACAAGGCAGCCACTCTCTTAACATACCCTTTCAGTCCGGCTGATACTTTCTCTCCTCTTCATTTTAAACTGTTGGTCTGCTATTTCAATACCAGTTTTCCGTTGCACCTGACTGTGTGAATTATTGCTACCGCACCCTGCTGCACCCCACCTACAAGCTGTTGTTGATGCGCCACTAGGCCCACCCCCCTGCTCTTTTACCAATTAAGGGGTATGTCTCCTGGGATATGAGACATGGATATCCCAGGAGCCACATCGGGCATCATGCACGTCATTCATCTAGTCGTGCATGGGGGGGGGGGGGGGGGGCAGACCCTTTTTAATAAAAAAGGAAAATAAACAAAATTGTGTGGGTGGACAGAAACCAGTGGAGTGATTGGCACAGATGGGTGGCGGACACTTTGCAGTTGGCTAGGTGGAGTCTGGCAGCAGCATTCAAGATGAACTGAAGGTAGAGGTAGGAAAACAAGGAATGAGTTGCAGTAGTCGAGGCCAGACGTAACCAAGTAGTGATGTAGCTTGGTGTTGTTGGTTATGAAGGGGCACATTTTGGATATGTCACAAAGGTGAAGGCAGCAGGAATTTTACAGTGATTGGATGTAGGGCTATAATGAGAGGTTGGGATAGCACCTAGCACCCTGGTATGATGGAAAGGACTGATACTTGTGCTATTGATCTTGATGGAAAAGTTGGAGGAGGGGGCATGGTGGGTGATCAGTATTATGGATTTAATTTTGGAAAGACTGAATTTGACTAAGAGGTGTGATTGATGGGTTGAGCTGAGGGGTAGAAGAGCTGAGGAGTAGAGAGGTAGATGTGGGTGTTGTGTTGTCAGCATGAATATGGTATTGTAGGCCAGGAGATATTATCAGCTGACCAAAGGAAAAGATGTAAATAGAGGATAGAAGGGGTCAGAGAACAGAGCCTTGGGGAACCCTTACGAAAGGAGGAAGAAGAGAGGAGGAGACGGAGTTGTAAGTGACACTAAAGGAGCACTTAGATTGGTAGGAGGAGAACCAGGAAATAGGAGTCTTGGAGGCCAATGGAGTGAATCTTTTTTTTTGAGGAGGAGCAATTTGTTAACTGTATGAAAAGGTTGCAGAAAGGTGTAATAGTATGAATATGGAATAGTGGCCATTGGTTTTAGCAGTAAGTTGTTTTAGAAAGGCAGTTTCTGTGGAGTGTTGTCGATGAAAGTAAACTATACAAGGTCTAGAAGGGATGTTATCAATGAGGTGGCAGTGCACATGGTTGTAGATGTCAGGGCTGGGCTCAGCCCTTCCTTCTCAGAGCTGGCCGCTCAGCTGTTGGCTAATTGCCAGCTCCTATCTCTCCACAGTTAGTCAGCTGTTGATAATATCCTGCTCCTTAGTCCTGTTGCCTACTTAAGCCGTTCAGCCCAAGGGATCTCTGCCTTCGCCTTGGTCAACATCACAAGACACAATCTCCTGCTTTCCTGTTTAAAGACTTGCTTTGCTGACATCCCTTCTGTCTCCAGATCCTGCTTGCTGTTCCACTACATTGATCCCTGACTTCTGGCTTGGCTGACTATCCGTTCTAGTTACTGAATTTTGGCTAAGTTTTGACTACGTTTGTTCTTTTTACTTTTATTATTAAACAAGTGTGATTTAACTGTACTTCTGTATCGGTCTGATTTCTTGGTTTCTGACAGTAGACCAAGCAGTCTGAAAGTTTGGAGGTAAGTGGGAGCTAGGGAATGGGTCCTAAGTTATTCAGACTGGTGGGGTGCAGCATAGGCATTTAAGGGAGAACAAAGAGAAGTGGGGTTACCCCTAGTGTCACAATCATTCATAATAATAATAATAAACATAGTAAAACTGATATGTTTATTATTATGAATTACCCCTGGGTTATTGTGATATTCAATTTATTCATTTTTACTCCATACATTATTATACACTAGATATGTGCATTCGTTTTCATTCGAATGCATTTTCTTCAGAATTTCGGGTATTTTCATTATCGGTTTAACAAACAATAACGAATGTGCAGAATCCGAAAACCGAAAGATCCGACATAAACAGATGCTTTATTTTAGTTTTCGTTGCAACAGTTCGATATAGATAGGAGATTCGACGTGATGCTGACAATAGCGATCTGTGTCCATCAAACCTGTAGTCGAATGTGCCTAACCTTAGCTCTATTAATCCAAGATTATTCGATATAGAGAGAAAAGATTCGACATAGAGAGAAAAGATTCGACATAGAGAGAAAAGATTCGACATTATAGAGACAATAGCAAAAAAGGTCGAATGAGCCTTACCTAACTCTATTGGTCCAAGATTATTTGACATGGAGAGAAAAGATTCGACATGAAGATTCGACGAAGCAGTCGCAGTGAGTGGACATTTATGGTCAAATGCTCCGCCCATAGGCTATAGAAGAATTCTAATGTTGGTTGACTAGTAATAATATTTAATAAATATAATTATTACTAGTGTCCTACAACATTAGAATTCTACTATAGCTTGTAGGCGAAACACTCGACCGGAAATGTACGATGGCGGCGCCATACAGTTTAGCTGCTCCGTCGAATCTTCTTAGAACATTCGACAGACACCATAAGCCTTCAATGACAGATTCGACCTTCATTATTTCGGATTGTCGTTCGAATAAATTTTTTTAACGAAACAAAATAAATAATAACGAATTTCGGGAGTAACTAAATAAATGAAATTCCGAAATGAAATATTTCAATGTGCGCATGTCTATTATACACTTCAACATGCCTCATGTAAAGTCCCAACCCCACTTCTCTTTGTTCTCGCATAACATTTAGGGATGGAGGTTATGTTATTGCTCTAGGTTGACACAGGTCGCATTTATTGTTAAAGGGACGTCTTTAACATTGATTGGACCCTGGGCAAAACTTTTCTTGGGCCCCTCCACCCCATGCTCCACCTGCTCTGAGACATACAATAAATAGCAGCTAGACTCAAAATCAGTTTACCGAATCAGATCAGGCAGCTATTACAATTGGTTGCCAGAGGTTACAGTGTATCATTACAGCTCGCTGACTGGTTGCTAGAGGTTACAGCACACATTACGGATCACTGATTAGTTACTAAAGGTTACAGCACATGAATTCTGCTTGTTGAGTGGTTGCTAGAGATTACTGTGGATATAACCTCAGAGGGCATAATATACATATCAATGCCGTCAGCCACCGCTATTTACATATCAATGCCACCGCTATTTGCATATGAATGCCAGTAATTTACATGTAAACACAGGGTCTGCAGGTAAGTCATCTGTACACAACAATAGGGCAGAGCTGGGCAGCATAATGCCGCGTACACACGATCGAATTGTCTGGCGTACTTAGTCTGACATACAATCCGGCGGATAATCCGGCGGACTTTCTACCGAACGGACTTGGCCACACACGGACACACAGAAAGTCCGACGTTCGCTTGAGCGATGACGTACAGCACGTACGACGGGACTAGAAAAAGGAAGTTCAATAGCCAGTAGACAATAGCTTCCTTTTTCGTACTTGCTTCTGAGCATGCGTCATTCTTAGTCCGCCGTACTAGCATACTGACGAACGTATTGTCTGCTGAAACCCAGGTCCGACGGGAAGATTGGAGTGCAAAAATACTTTCTTAGTCCACCGGACTTCACGCTGGAAAAGTCAGCTGAAGCCCACACACGATCAAATTGTCCGCTGAAATGCGTTTCGGCGGACAAAGTACGCCGGACAATCTGATCGTGTGTACGCAGCATTAGTAGCAGCACGTCACACTGACATATTGGGACACAGCACAGGACTAAAACCTCAAAGGACGAGGGAATTTAAACCAGGATAGTTGGCAAGTATGAGGCAGCTGCTTGTGGCCCCACAACAATCACAGGGCCCAGGGCAGCTGCCCCTTTTGCCCTTCCTTAAAAATGGCCCTGAGTGCACGTGGAGACGGCGAAATTGAAGATGTAGGGTGTGGGTAGTTAGGGGAGATAGTGTGTCCAGGGAGGATGAAGACATTTTCTCACGTTGAGATGGTTATTGTCTGGATAGTTCTGGAGTTGACAATAAAACAAAAAATATCAGCGCACAGTACTGGGTAAGTTGATCAAAGGACTTCTCAGGTTCATAAAAGTCCACAAGTAGATCCAGAGATAGAGAAAAGTTACGGGAACACACTTGGCCCTGCAGCTCCTGGGCCAGGAGATCCAACACTTAAATTGGTTGTAAACCCTTACAAACCACTTTGACCTACAGGTAAGCCTAGATTAAGGCTTTTCCTGTAGGTCCAAGAAATATCTCCTAAACCTACACGCTTTAGGAGATATTTACCTGAAGACAGCCACCGCTGTCTACGGCGCATGCGCCGTAGACAGCGGAGCGCAGGCGCACTGGGTAAGCCACAGATCGCGGCGATATGCTGCGAGTGTCGGCTCCCGTGTGCATGCGCGGGAGTGACGTCATCGCTGCTCCGGCGAATCACAGCGCCGGAGCAGCGAGACCCACGGAGACCCACCAAGAAGATGGACGCTCGGAACTACAGGGGACAGCGGTGACTTCGCTGGCTCCTGTGTCAGGTAAGTGACACATAATGGACTACAATGCGATGTGATGCGATGCGATGTATAGTAGTCCATTATGCTTTACCTTTGCAGGGAATCAAAGAGGAAGTAAACCCATCAGGGTTTTCTTCCTCTTTAAGACACAGAGAGAAAATATGACACAAACCTTGTGCATAGAAAGTGTATTTTATTAATAAGTTTAAAAACAGCAACAGCATAAAGCTCCCTGGAGAACATGCTGCATCCTCAGCTCCATGGTTGGCCTCTTGAGAAAAGGGGTAGAGCCCCAAAACGTGTCACCTAACAACATTTCTGTAAGCACTTCTCTCCCTGAAGACATCCAGGCAACCTGGATGCTTTTCATCTTTGTGCCGTTGGTGCGTCACAAGATTGTCTATGATGTGCACCTAAATGATCACTTTGCTGCAAGTGTTTTTTTTTTTTTACTTTTTATTATCAAAATTCACTTTACTGCAACTGACTGATTACTTTGTTGTGACCACTATACACTACGCATGGGTGCTACCAGTCACATTCTTATGCACAGAGCTATTTTTCAGCGGGAACGTGGGGGAACGCAGTTCCGGCACCTCCAGCACAGAATGTATGTACAGTGGAACCTTGGATTACGAGCATAATCCGTTCCAGGAGAATGCTTGTAATCCAAAGCACTCGCATATCAAAGCGAGTTTCCCCATAGAAGTCAATGGAAACGAAGATAATTCGTTCTGCATTGACTTCTATTGCATGCAATACTGCATGTGGCCAGAGTTGCGGGGAGGGAGCGCCGAAGAGACTCGGAAATACTCGGGGATGATAGCTCGGCTGCACTCGGAAACCCTCGGAAAGACTCGGAAACACTCGGGAAGGGAGTATTTCTGAGTGATTCTATTTCCAGACGTCTCCGGACTGTTCCGAGTGTCACCGGCGCCCCCACACCTCTGGCCAAGTGCGGTACTGCATCCCACATTAGCTGAAATTCTTCTCGTTTTGCGTGACAACACTCGCAAACCGAGTCAGGTTTTTTTTTTTAAAGTTGCTTGTCTTTCAAAATGGTTAACCGCATTACTCGTTAACCAAGGTGCCACTGCACTGGCAAATGGGGCTGGGGGTGTGCTGGAGAGTCTGTTGATGCTGACTGCTGGGAATCTATTATAGCTGGGGGGGGGGGTCTCTTGTTGCTGGATGTATCTAATGTTGCTGGTAGGGGATATTTTATTGTTCTGGGGGGGATATTATTGGAGGAGATCCACCATTGAGGGGAGGGTCTATTGATGCTGGCTGCTAGGGAATCAATTGTTGCCAGCAGGGGTCTATTATTGCTGGGGCAGAACTATTGTTGTCGGGGGGGTTGTTGTTGCTGGGGGGGGTCTATTGTTGTTGGGAAGGATCTATTGTTGCTGGGGGATTTTATGATGCTGGGGTCGGGGACGGGGGTCTATTATCATTAACCAATTACATACAATTAACACCGCAAAACGATACTTGCCACTGTATTCTCAGAGGTAGGTCAGGGGAGTTCCTTCACCTATTTTCTGAGAAAAAAAAAGCCCTGCCTATCCATATGATATAAGACTTTGTTAGTTGCATTTGAACTGTCGTGTTTTGTAACAGTATATGAAATTAAGCCATATTTTTTATAATGTTTAAAAATGTACTACTAAAAATATATATATATATTTTTTTGGTGGTCAGTCCAACACCGAGCAGATGAGGGAAACAGGGAAGTCTCCACTCTAAGGCATCCCAAAGGTGTTCTATCGGGTTGAGGTCAGGACTCTGTGCAGGACAGTCAAGTTCCTCCACCCGAAACTTGCTCATCCATGTCTTTTTTTTTTTTTTTGGTCCAAAGAAAAAGTTTATTGATGTAAACATATACATACAGCCCGAGACATTATATTTAGCCAATTAAACAGCATATTAAACATAAACACACATCAAAATGAACATAACCACTAGTAGGTTTCAACCATCCCACTTATATGAGTCATCCAGTCCCATATTATGCCACATTACCCATGCTTCCCCTCCCAATATCATTGAAATCATTCTGGGGCCTTGGAAGCAGAGGGAAACGTATGGTGCACAGGGAGGGTGATCGTCTTGGCAGGGGGGCAATTACTGGGACCGAAACCCTGTATGGCTCTCTCTGCAGCAGCTGAAAGCCAATGGGAGGGAGAGGAGAAGAAGCCAGCTTTCAGCTGCTGCAGAGAGAGCCATACAGAGGATTGGTTTCCAGTAATTGCCTCCCTGCCACACTGATCACCCACCCTGCCCATATCCGATTCACCCTGCTGCCTGGGCCCTCCTGCTGGCCAGGCACCTTACAGGAGGACCAGTGGTACCCCTTTATCAATGGCCCCGCCAGCCAGTAGTGCAGTTGGCTGCAAGCATTCTAAAGGCCCGTACACACGATCTGACTTTTTGACAACAAACATGCAAATTAGCCATTTTGGAGCAACATCCGACCGTGTGTACGCTCCATCGGACAAACTTTTTCGGTTTTCATCTGACTTTTGCTGGCTGTGCGAACGGACAAACTTTTTGATAACAAAAGTCCGATGGAGCAAAGTCTGATCGTGTGTACAGAAAACCTTCGGACTTTTGTACAAAGTACAAACATGCCTGCTCAGAACCAATGCAAAAGATCAGACAACAATACAGAAGTTGACCAAAGGTGGCGCTGGAGTAATTGAACGTCCTCTGTTGAAGTGTCGTCAGTATGTTGAAACGTCACTACGTTCGTGTTTGTTGCCTAAAAAGTCCTAACGTGTGTATGCAATACAAACTTACGGCCAACGCCCTTTGTACAAAAGTCCACGCGAAAGTTTGTACAAAGTCCGATCGTGTGTATGAGGCTTAAGGCTTAATTTTGCTTTCAAGATCGACATACTTGAAAAACAAGAGAGGCAATTGCCCTTATGTAGTTTTGTTCACAAAAGTGGGAAAATGTGTAAACTTGTAAAGTCCTGATAAAGTTCTGTGAAGAGTCAGAAACGAACCGCAAGGAGCTTCCATGTATTCTACGTAAAATGTAAAATTATGTGTTAAAATGTCTTTTCTCTCTCTGCAGGTTTGCCGGGGACACAAGCAGATCTGGATAAGAGGCGGCAAGTGTATGGACAAAACTTCATACCTCCAAAGAAGCCAAAAACTTTCTTACAGCTAGTATGGGAAGCACTACAAGATGTAACTCTGATCATCCTGGAAATAGCAGCCATTATTTCACTTGGTCTGTCCTTCTACCGACCGCCTGGAGGAGAAACCGAAGGTAAGCACTATGGGTGCTTGTTGTGATTAAAATGGTATTTCTATATACCTGATGAAGACCAGCTAGGTATAATTACGGCAAATACCACACTTACGAAACCCGCTCAGCACTGCAGCACTGATGAGACAGCTTATTACTGAACACAAGAAAAGATGAGTCAAGGTTAATGTTCAGAGCTTGTCTGGTTTAATTCTGGGCGGGTCTACAACTTATATGCGCTATTATTAGCCAATCATTGCATAGAACATGGGTGTGGTTAATACAGAGGTGTACATTACACCTCATTACATATCATTAATTATGTCATCTGCTTTCATGAGTCACAGTCATGAGTCCTGTGGCCCAGACATATTGAGACCCAATTTCTTTATTTAGACAGTACAGAATTGCTTATGCAAGCAATATTTTCTTATATGTATGCTTTATAGGAAAATCGCTACAGTCTGTAAATACAGAGTTTAAACTAACTAATAGGTTAACCCAAGTTAATCTTATATGAACTTATGAAGATGGAGTCACTCCGGTTCAGCCATATCACAACAGTGCTGGTTTAACATGGATCTTTATGAATGATATGCAAAACACAGAGCGACCAACCAAAAATCTTATTTCCTGCTAAGAGTCTGTTGATGTCTGTACTGTGGCAGTCCTCAATTCTAGGGTTCTCCAGAAGAACAGCCTGGTCCTCCACCATTTGCCATATTATTGTCCTATTGCTGGGATGAGTAGAATTACTGTATAGGGAAGAATGGTCAGGATGTGAGAGGAGGTGAAGAAAGTTTGGAGACCTACAGTAGGTGAAATTTGCACACCGGGGCTCTCAAATCTCTCAACAGGAAACCTAAAGTGACAAGGAGTCGCAGCTTGTCAAACTTCCAAAAATTTTGAACACTTTGAGTCCCTTGAGTTTCAATTGTGAAGTCACCAGAGACTCGGTAGGTTTTCACTTACACTTTAAGGTAAAGTAAGAGGTAGGTGTTCAGTTACACTATAGGGTTAAAGGGGTTGTAAAGGTTTTTATTTTATTTTTTCTAAATAGATTCCTTTAAACTAGTGTATTGTTGGTTCACTTACCTTTTCCTTCGATTTCCCTTCTAAATGTTATTTTTTTCTTTCTTTTCTTTGTCTGAATTTCTCACTTCCTGTTCCTCCTCAGTAAGCTGTTCAGTAAGCTGTTCTGGCTGACTAAACACCGCTCGGATGATGGTGTGAAGTTCACTGAGGAGAAACAGGAAGCGAGAAATTCAGACAAAGAAAAAAAAGACATTTAGAAGGGAAATCGAAGGAAAAGATAAGTGAACCAACAATGCACTAGCTTAAAGGAACCTATTTAGAAAATAAAAAACGAAGCTTTACAACCCCTTTAAGTTAAAGGGTTGGCATTTGGTTACACATTAGGGCTAAAGTAAAGGGTCAGGTGTTTTGTTAAACTTTATGGTTAAGGTAAATTAGGCGTTTGGTTACACGTTAGGGTTAAAGGCTTAGGTGTTTTGTTATACTTCGGGATTAGGAAA
This sequence comes from Lithobates pipiens, assembly GCF_037356315.1. Taxonomy (NCBI): domain Eukaryota; kingdom Metazoa; phylum Chordata; class Amphibia; order Anura; family Ranidae; genus Lithobates; species Lithobates pipiens. The sequence goes on along the minus strand of NW_027507785.1, from coordinate 49,198,797 downwards.
AGGGTAGGTATTTGGTTACACTTTAGGGTGCAGGTAAGGTAGGCGTTTGGTTACACATTAGGGTTTGGTTTAAGTATTCAGTTACATGCTATGGTTAAGGTAAAGGATTAGGCGTTCTGTTATGCTTTAGGGTTAAGGTATGGGTTAGATGTTCTGTTGCGGGTTAAGGTAAGAGTTAGGTGTTCTGTCACGCTTTAGGGTTCAGGTAAGGGTAGATGTTTGATTACATGTTAGTGTAAAAGTAAGGGTTAGTTGTTCTGTTATGCTTTGGGGGATAAGAAAAAACGTAGGTGTTTACTTACACTTTGGGGGGCATGCGTTGGGAGGGGGAAGTGGATTTGTGCTATAAGGGCAGCACAGTGGTGTAGTGGTTAGCACTTTCACCCAGCAGCTATAGGGTCGTTGGTTCGATTCCCGACCACTACACCATCTGCCTGGAGTTTGCATGTTCTCCCTGTGCCTGTGTGGGTTTCCTCCAGGTACTCCGGTTTCCTCCCACTCTCCAAAGACATGCTGGTTGGTTAATTAGACCTTGTCTAAAAATTGGCCTGTGTATGTGTATGTCAATGTTGTATGTGTTTGTAAGCATGTCGGGACCTTACGGGGTAAAGGACCATGCAAGAAAGCACCCTGAGGCGATTCAGTTTGCATAGGTATCTCTTTACAAGTCACTCACTATAAGAGGTTATGTGGTAGAGGGTAGAGGGGATTTGTGCTAGAAGGGGAAATTTGGTGGGGGGGGTTATGCTGGGAATAGCAGATTTGAAGTGGGGGGGGGAGAGGACATGTACTTGGAGGGAGAATAGAGGGTTTGTGCACAAAGGAGTGATTTTTTGGGTGGGGGATTTGGGGAGAGAGAGTATTTGAGCTGGGAGGGGGGATTGGGGGGGATGGGGCAAAGATTTGTCCTGGGAGGAGGGGAATGTATTCTTCGGGGGTAAGCATGCAGATTAGTGCACAATTTTTTTTTAGGGGGGGGGGGGGTTTGCTAACACACGATGCTCATACATCTTGGAGGGGGGGCAATTTGGCATGTTCGCCATGGGCTTTAGATGACCTTGTTGCAGCACTGGATATAAGAAACCAAATGATGATGGCCAACTTCAGATGAGAACATGAAAGAATCCCCCAACTGCCTGGAGCAGTGTCCATCGTTTAGAGATGACACCAGCAGCTAAGCTCCATGGACAATGGTCTTGCCTGGATACCTCACTGTCGGGGCCGGTGCTACCACCGGGCAAACTAGGCAGCCGCCTAGGGCGCACTGCTGCCTAGGGCGCCCAGCCACTGGTGTTCCTACTCTCTTCTCTCTGCAGCAAGCAACTTAAGTTTCAGCATTAGCAGGCAGCCGACCCACTCCATTTGCACATAGTTTTAGAGGAGCAGCGGAGGAATGGAAGCAAGCAAACCCTCATTGATGGGCGCTGGTGAGACTGCATTTGATGGGCGCTGGTGAGACTGCATTTGATGGGCGCTGGTGAGACTGCATTTGATGGGCGCTGGTGAGGTTGCATTTGATGGGTGCTTCCTTAAAAAGGTGGGGTATACATGGGCAGGGCAAAGGGGGTGGAGTCAGAGGTGGAGCCGCGGGGGGGGGGGGGGGCAGCAAAATGAGGTTTCACCTAGGGTGTCAAAAATCCTTGCACCAGCTCTGCTCACTGTATACTGTATATAGGGAGATGAAGAGCAGAAAGCTCATTGTGCTCTGATGGGGTGAACACCTCCCCATGTCCTATCATTAAATGATTGCTACTGCTGTTATAACGAGCATCTACATGCAAGTTTTGTGTTTGGGCATTTGCCATCTCTTCTGCAATCTAGTTCTGAATAAAGACTTTAATCTTTGTAATTGCTGCCTCTCCTGCAAATGGGAGCAAGTGCAAATTATTTCCAGTGTTGGCTGTAAAATCCTGTTTGAGTTACTAATTCACAAATTAGGGGTATCCAGCACCGCCGAGCATGAAATCCTCAAAATTGCCTTGTAAAGAAGATTTACATTGGAGAATCGCTAAGCATGAAGTATGCCGTGTCCACACATGAAGGATCCTTTCTAAGAAACGGAAGGTGGTGTTTTTTCGGGAGGGGATTCTCTGGGGGGAAGAGTGCTTATCTTACTGCAGGCCCCGTGTGGTGGTGCCCTTCTGCCCTATATTTTTTGGCATCAGAGCTGCACTGACAATTACCTGCCCACCCAGAGGGAGAGGGTTGCGCAATGGCTTGGGGTCATTTTACCCCGGAAAGGGACTAGTCTGGCAATCATCTGCCAAACTACCAAGACTAATCATTCTAAAAATGGGACTTTAAATATGTCTCAAGTGAACAACGACAATATTGCATGATATATAAAAAAGTTATCACGCCAACATTAAAAATAGATCATTTTGAAATAAAAATCTCATAATTGCTTGCACATCATCCAGAGGTCATGACAAAAACCATCTTGACCCAATGTTCTAGGACAGGGGTCTACAAACGTTCTAAACAATGGGCCAGTTTACTGTCCTTCAGACTTCAGGAGGGCTGGACTAGGGGCGGTGGGAGTAGAAAATGTCCTGATATCCGGTTGGAGTAAACAATGCCCTATATTTGGTGTCAGTGGGAGGACTAGTGCCCCATCGTTGGTGCCAATAAAAGAAATTGTGCCTCATCATTGGTGCCTTTGGGAGAACTAGTGTCCCATCGCTGGTGCCAATAAAAGGAATTGTGCCCCATCGTTGATGTATGTGGGAGGAATTGTGCCCCATCGTTGGTGTCTGTGGGAGGAATTGTGCTGCCCCATCGTTGGTGTCAGTGGGAGAACTAGTGCCCCATCGTTGGTGCCAATAAAAGGATTTGTGCCTCATTGTTGGTGTCTGTGGGAGGAATTGTGCCCTATCGTTGGTGTCAGTGGGAGAACTAGTGCCCCATCGTTGGTGCCAATAAAAGGAATTGTGCCCCATCGTTGATGTATGTGGGAGGAATTGTGCCCCATCGTTGGTGTCTGTGGGAGGAATTGTGCTGCCCCATCGTTGGTGTTAGTGGGAGAACTAGTGCCCCATCGTTGGTGCCAATAAAAGGATTTGTGCCTCATTGTTGGTGTCTGTGGGAGGAATTATGCCCTATCGTTGGTGTCAGTGGGAGAACTAGTGCCCCATCGTTGGTGCCAATAAAAGGAATTGTGCCCCATCGTTGATGTATGTGGGAGGAATTGTGCCCCATCGTTGGTGTCTGTGGGAGGAATTGTGCTGCCCCATCGTTGGTATCAGTGGGAGAACTAGTGCCCCATCGTTGGTGCCAATAAAAGGATTTGTGCCTCATTGTTGGTGTCTGTGGGAGGAATTGTGCCCTATCGTTGGTGTCAGTGGGAGAAGTAGTGCCCCATCGTTGGTGCCAATAAAAGGAATTGTGCCCCATCGTTGTTGCCTGTGGAAGGAATTGTGCCCTTTCATTTATGTCAGTGGGAGGAATAGTGTCCTATCGTTGGTATCAGTGTAAGGAATTGTGTCCCATCGTTGGTATCAGTTGCTTGGTAAACGTTCTAAACAATGGGCCAGTTTACTGTCCTTCAGACTTTAGGAAGGCTGGACTAGGGGCGGTGGGAGTAGAAAATGTCCCGATGTCCAGTTGGAGTAAACAATGCCCTATATTTGGTGTCAGTGGGAGGACTAGTGTCCCATTGTTGGTGCCAATAAAAGGAATTGTGCCTCATCGGTGTCTGTGGGAGGAATTGTTTCCCATCGTTGGTGTCAGTGGGAGAACTAGTGCCCCATCGTTGGTGCCAATAAAAGGAATTGTGCTTCATCGTTGGTGTCTTTGGGAGAACTAGTACCCCATCGCCGGTGCCAATAAAAGGAATTGTGCCCCAACGTTGGTGTATGTGGGAGAAATTGTGCCCCATCGTTAGTGTCTGTGGGAGGAATGGTGCTGCCCCATCGTTGGTGTTAGTGGGAGAACTAGTGCCCCATCGTTGGTGCCAATAAAAGGAATTGTGCCTCATGGTTGGTGTCTGTGGGAGGAATTGTGCCCTATCGTTGGTGTCAGTGGGAGAACTAGTGCCTCATCGTTGGTGCCAATAAAAGGAATTGTGCCTCATCATTGATGTCTGTGAGAGAACTAGTGCCCCATCGTTAGTGCCAATAAAAGGAATCATGCCCCATCGTTGTTGTCTGTGGAAGGAATTGTGCCCTTTCATTTATGTCAGTGGGAGGAATAGTGTCCTATCGTTGGTATCAGTGTAAGGAATTGTGTCCCATCGTTGGTGTGAGTGGGAGGAATTATGCCCTATTGTTGGTTTCAGTGGATGGGATAGTGCCCCAAGGGCCAGATAAAGGCAAGGAAATGACCATATCCAGCCCCAGGGTGGCAGTTTGGACACCACTGTTCTAGGAGGTTGGCAGTGAGATCAGTATGCAAAGGTCGACGCATTTCGTGGGATCACCCACTTCTTCAGGACCTTAGACCTCGAATGTTCCCATGTACAATTAAAACAAAGTTGAAAATCATATTTATGCAAACAATTATACATCAATTAATAATCAAATCAAAAGAACATGATTGACTAGCTATATTAGAACCTATCCTCCAGGGGAAGGGGAAAAACCCAAATAAATTGCGATAATTCACAATAATACATTTATTGATCAGATTGGTTTTTGGCATGACCTCTGGATTTGCAAGTTATTATGAGATGGTTTTTTTTTTTCAAAATGGTCTAATATTTTAAAACTTGGTGTAATAAATATGTTGTAATAAAAACTTTCTTTTATGTCATACATACAATATTGTTGTTGACCACTTGAAGCATATTTAAAGAGGAAGTAAACCCTGATGGGTTTACTTCCTCTTTTTTTCCCTGCAAAGGTAAAGCATAATGGACTACTATGCATCGCATCGCATCACATCGCATAGTAGTCCATTATGTGTCACTTACCTGACACAGGAGCCAGCGAAGTCGCCGCTGATCCCTGTAGTCCGCCGCATCCATCTTGCTGGTGGCGTCTCGCAGCTCCGACCAATGACAGCGGCGAAGCCGCGATGACGTCACTCCCGCGCATGCGCACGGGAGTCGCGTCTCGCAGCTCCGCCGCTGCCATTCGGCGAAGCCGCAATGACGTCACTCCCGCGCATGTGCACGGGAGTCGACAAATTAGGCAAATCCATTCTTGGACTTGCCGCATTTAGTGCGCCTGCGCGCCGCTGTCTACGGCGCATGCGCCGTAGACAGCGGTGCCCATTTTCGGGCAAATATCTCCTAAACCATATAGGTTTAGGAGATATTGCTTGGACCTACAGGTAAGCCTTAATCTAGGCTTACCTGTAGGTCAAAGTGGTTTGAAGGGGTTTACTTCCTCTTTAAAGTCCCATTTTTGGGATTGGTTAGTCTTGGTACATTAGCGTAGGGATGATGCCTCTAGTAGTGAGATATTATTGATTACATTTTTCTCCCATATGTATTTCTTCTCAATCTACCAAACTACTCCTACCTAAGGAAACAGAGGAGAAATGGGTTGTTGCTTTTCCATTGTATCACGCTGTGATGGTCTAAATGTACCCCGGAAAATGTGGTAGTAGAACCTGCAGAACCTGGACTAGAAGATTAGAAGTGGTCAGAACATTCCAGATCAATGCTCATAATCATTTCAGCTGTCTCTTATGTGTATTGTATCATAACAGGTGCTTCTATAATATAATAGGCTGGCATCTGTACAGTCATTGTGTGATCAGTCCACCAATTTTCTGTCCTGGGTACATCCAACAGAGCTTTGTCACCTGACCTTGGGAGAAAATGCGAGAGAGTTGGCCTAGCCAGTAGTATCACAATGTCAGATCACCAATATCGGAGCCTCACTTTGTGCTGGTATTGGGTACAAAAGGACTTGGCTTGAATGCAAATCAATGTAAAAGGGGAATATTTAATAATAAAAAATAATAAAAGCTGATTTTGTGTTTTTACTTTGTCTTCCATAAAGTCATTTAAATTTCATTTTCAGGTTTAACCATTGTATTTTTAAAAAATATATTTCGTGGATCAGCCAATAGAGGGAGATCTGGATTTGATGGAACCCAAGTCTATTCTTCCTTAGGAGATAGAAAAGCAACATACGCTCACCAGCCACGTTATTAGGTACACCTGTCCAAGTGCTTGGTAACACAAATTGCTAATTAGCCAATCACATGGCAGCAACTCAATACATTTTGGCATCTAGACATGATGAAGATAAATTGCTGAAGTTCAAACTGAGCATCAGAATGGGGGGAAGAAAGGAGATTAAAGTGCCTTTGAACGTTGGCATGGTTGTTGGTGGCAGACGGGCCGGTCTGAGTATTTCTGGGATTTTCACACACAACCATCTCTCGGGTTTTACAGAGAATGGTGGGAAAAAGAGAAAATATCCAGTGAGCGGCAGTTGTGTGGATGAAAATGCCTTGTTGATGTCAGAGGTCAGAGGAGAATGAGCAGACTGGCTCCAGATAATAGAAAGAGAACAGTAACTCAATGAACCACTTGTTACAACCAAGGTATGCAGAATACCACCTCTGAATGCACAAAACATCAAACCTTGATGCAGCAGAAGACCACACCGGGTGCCACTCTTGTCAGCTAAGAACAGGAAACTGAGGCTACAATTGGCACAGGATCACCAAAATTGGACAATAGAAGATTGGAAAAAACGTTGCCTGGTCTGATGAGTCTGGATTTCAGCTGCGACATTCAGATGGTGGGGTCAGAATTTGGACTGAACTTGAGGGTCTAGCCTGGAATTTGTCTTTCCGGTGTCCTATCATATACAGTCCCCCATCGGAAAGTGTCCGCTGTGCCGTAACATAGCATCTGCCGTAACTCCCAGGCCTGGAGAGATCATTTTGGCTCTTATTGATGGGGAGCTTGCCACCTTCAAAATAGGAGTACAGCCTGTAGGATCTAGTATTGCTGTTACTAGTATGGAATCCCTTAAAGGCTGTAAGCCCCTGTACACACTGTTGGACATTTCGCCAACCAAATCCGTCAGATTTTGTCCGTCGGATCTTGTCCGAAACTGTTGCATACACACGGTCGGACAAAGTTGTCGAAAAATCCGATCTTTCAGAACGTGATGACGTAATTTCGTTACGATGGGACTACATTTAGGCTAGTAGCCAATAGCTTTGATGTAGGAATTTGATCTGAGCATGTGTGGCACTTTGTCCGATCGGAATTCTCTACACATGATCGGAGTATGTCCGATCGGAGCAGTTTGTCGGAAAATATTTCCCAGCAAGTTTGAAAATTTGGTCCGACGGATATTCCGACGGAAACAGTCCGATGCATACCACACACAGTCGGATTATCCGACGACACGGTCCGATAGGACACATTCCCGACAGATTCTCCGACCGTGTGTACAAGGGCTTAGTAAGTATAAACAACCTGCGTTTAAAAAACAGAGAAAAATTTTAAACTTATTATAAGATAAGTGTAAACGACATCATAAACGAAGTGCGATAATTGGTGCAGTGTAACGTCAGTGCCTAAATAGTATGGTAACAGTGGGGTCACATAACTTGAATCCTGTGTGGGCAAACTATTATCAAGTCTCCTTATGTGGCCAATCTTCTCGTATCAGCCAGGACAGTACGGACACCAACGACAGCAATCTATTTGTCTGTAGCAATCTCTGCAACACTCTATAGATGTAAGGTAGGTACTCTTACCAGAAATGTTGGACCCGCATGCTCTACGACAGTGGGTCTAAGGTGTATCCCAACTTCCAGTGGACTGAGTCTTGATGTAAAATCCTCCTATGGGTGTCCTTAGTCCCGGATAGAGGTGCTTGCCGACCGGTGTTTTTCTCACTTTTGAGAGTGGTGATATCCCGAGGGCCCAATGTGTTCAAATTTCAAAGAAGGGCTCGTGAAGGTGGCATATAACAGGAAAAAGAAAAAAAGAGAGCTCCGGATGGTGTAGGTAAAAAAAAAACAGTTGGTTTTATTAAAAATATACATATTGTACAAATATAAAAAGTGATCACAAAAGAAAATTGTATAAGAAAAAAGCAATATGGGGTGCAAGTAATGCTACCCAACACGTTTCGACACAAGCGGTCATCAACAGGGGCTTTAGATTGCCAGTGTCCAAATCCTCCTGTAGGTGTCAGTGTAACCCAAATATCTGTATATCCTCTCTCCCTCAATGAACTCTGTCAAAAGATTTTATGGTGAGTACAAATTTCTTATTTTATATAATAATATCACATCGTAATGAAAATATTTCTGTAATTTAAAGCAAATAACAGCAAGCTGACCCATGATGAGATGATTATACATTCTTTTAGAAGTTTTCACATATGTTGGTCAAGAAAAAGGTCATACATACATCTGGGTTTATAAACCGGATTCAGAGATGTATATTTTGCGAGCAGGTTTGTGATTAGAACGTCTATCTGTCATCAAATTGCAGAAGTCAACTGGGTAGAGTAAGCCTTCATGAAAGTTTTCTGCTTCTTGCAGGTTGTGGTGGAGGGGCGGCTGGGGCTGAAGATGAGGGTGAAGCAGAAGCAGGTTGGATTGAGGGCGCTGCTATCCTCTTATCTGTGGTCTGTGTTGTATTAGTCACTGCCTTCAATGACTGGAGCAAAGAGAAACAATTCCGAGGCCTCCAGAGCCGCATTGAACAGGAACAGAAGTTTACTGTGGTCCGCGGAAGCCAAGTCATTCAGATCCCGGTGGCTGAACTTGTAGTTGGGGACATAGCACAGGTTAAGTATGGTACGTTCTACCACTGAAAATATTGGCATCTCGTAGACGCGATACTCTAAGGTAAGCAGAAGCAGTGACTCTCTTAAGACATTGCTGTCTTCTATTTTCAACCCCAGGTGACCTTCTTCCAGCGGATGGATTGTTCATACAGGGAAATGAGCTGAAAATTGACGAAAGTTCCTTAACGGGAGAGTCTGATCAGGTCCGCAAAGCTGTAGATAAAGATCCAATGCTGCTGTCAGGTAAGGGCATGCTTCTTGTCCATAGGCAGAATATGTATACACAGGTCACCTACATGGGCGTCCGCAGAACTTTTTTCAGGGGGGGGGGGGGGCATAATTTTAGGGTCACCCATTTTCGACAATGTCATTATCACATTATCGTGGTCAGAGGCTGCAGACGTAGTACAATCCCTAGGATAAGTAATGCATAATAGTCAACAGAACCTCTTACCAGACCCAGCCAAACTACAGCAGTGATCCCTCCGGCTGGACGATCGCTCACTCTGGGTTCTCCGGGGGCGACTCTGGCCAGTAGTCTAGCATGTCTGTACTCTGGCAGTGGCCCGGTCTTTCTCTCTCTGGTGGCGCTGGACAGCATGGCTCTAACTGTTTGCACGGGGCAGTGTAGCTCTCTCTCTGGTGGTGCTGGGCAGCGTGGCTCTCTCTCTGGCTTCTACCAAGCACACTCCTCGTCCTTTTTCCTGTAGCACTCTCTCCCTCAGCTTTTTTCCAGGTTGCAGTCTCTAAATCTCTCTCTTGATCAAGTTGTAGCCTCCTCCCCGTGGAAAATGGGGCTGCCAATCTTTGGGATTACATGTCCCATGATGCTCTCCTCTCCTAGTGTCCTTTGATTGGCCCTCAGTTATGGCCAACAGGGAAGGAACGGCATGGGCAGGAAGCTGCGAGGGGAACCTGGTGAGAGCCGTCATCTCTTCTCCCAGACAGGAGAAGGGGGGGCAATCAGGGGAAACCTCTGATAGCCCGCAGCTCGCCTTTCTCCTGTCACAGCGCCGTCGAGTTCTCTGCTGGGCTGAGCAGGGAAAAGAGCCCGCAGTCACACTACACTGATAGGGGGCTTGACAAAACCTTGTTGGTGTCACCCCACTGGTGGGTTGCACATGGGTGTGGGCTGCCCGCACTCCAATAGCAATGGAACTGTGTTGAATTTAAGATCTGATCCCTGATTCCAGGGGGGGGCACTTGACCCCCCTTGCCCCTACCTGCGGACGCCCATGGTCACCTATTATATAAAGGCTGTGGAATCGTCTCGTCTTCTGTCCCCAACCAGAAAGAAAATCCCAGCTATGTATTCTACATATATGATAGTCTTCAGCCTACTGTAAGGCCCCATTAACACTCGTAAGACTCCAAAGTAGCTCGACGCAATGTTGATGCAACTTTGGATGGGTGTGACTCGGATGCGACTTTGGCTTCGACCAAAGATAATGAACAACTTTTGCATGTAAAACGTTCAGGTAAAACTTTCTTGCATCTTTTGAGGGTTAACATTGAAGTCTATGGCTCTCAAGTTGCATGAAAGTACGACCAAAGTAGTGCATGAACTACTTTGAAGTTGATGCCACTTTAAGTTGGAAAACATGGAGTCAGGGGCAGACTGCCCCCCGGGCAATAGGAAATTATGGGGCCCTCGGGCAATAGGCGAAGATTATGGGACCCCTGGGCAATAGGAGATTATGGGGCCCCCAGGCAATAAATTATGGGGCCACACAGTATACACACACACATACAGTATACACACACAGAATACACATACACACACTGAAAAGGTACTGGAGAGGCGGGGCAGCTATAATCTCAGGATTTTTAAAAAAACACAGATTTTTACATACTGTCCCTGGTTTTATTGAGGCTGGCAACCCTGATGGGGCCTCTTAGTGGCATGGGGCCCTCGGGCAGTGCCCGAGTGCCCAAATGGTCAGTCCGCCCCTGCATAGAGTACGACTTGTCCATATATAGTTCAATATAGTCTAGTTCTGTTCTAACCTGGAAAAGGTTTACTAATTACAGGTGTTTCTATAGCACCAACAAGTTACATAGCCCTTTACATACTGTACATTCACATCAGTCCCTGCCCTCAAGGAGCTTACAATCTAATGTCCCTATATCACATACACACAAACTAGAACCAATTTAGACAGGAGCCAATTAGCCTACCAACGTGTCTTTGGAATGTGGGAGGAAATCGTGGTAGCGGGAGGGCATCCATGCACGCACAATGAGAACATGGAAACTCCATGCAGATAGTCCGGGTTTGGTTTCCAACTAAGGCACTGCTCCAAGGCTGATCTGCTAGCCAATACGTTGCTGTGCTGCCCTCCATTACTAAAAATCTGTGCCAGATAACTTTAGCGTCCTCATATCTTACTAAAGATTTTACAAATGATTCAGTGTATCTGGTCACCTGACTTCTATACTGTCTTTCTGTACAGACACACAGTCCCCGTGTAGGCAGCTGCAGTTTGTACTCCCCACTGTAGGTGGCACTTGACTGAAGTGGCAATGCAGGAGGGGGAAGAAAGTCGCGAGGAACGTGTTTCCTCTATGACTTCCTACTGTCTGGACGCTGATGCCCTTGTGACCTCATAGCTCCCAACTGTCCCTGATTTCGAGGGACTGTCCCTCATTCAGAACAAAGTCCCTCTGTCCTCCTCATTCATCCTTGATTTTAATCTGATCTGTATAAAATTGTATATAAAATGCACTGTTTATCTATCAAAAAGTGTTTCCCATTGCTAAACCTTTCATCCAATGTCTAAATTTCTGCATTTGTAATTTCCAAAAGCCAATATATTAAGGGGGGAGTGGCAGGGGATGTGTCCTATGCCTACATACTTTTGTTAATAGGTGTCTCTAATTCCCATCTCAGAAATTCGAGAGGCATGGTGACCTCAGCGGCCATCTTGGGTCAGGGCAGTGTTTATTTAAGACACTGGCCCCTGAGTTTGGCATGCATTTTGGTTACCGTATGAGAGGGAAAGTGCTCAGAGATAGGGAAATGTTCCTGAAGAGGTGAGACAGTGCAAGGACTACACCTACCTCCCTTCAAGAAGTCTCCCTCTCAGGGGCGTAACTATAGGGGGTGCAGCAGTCGCGACCACAACTGGACCCTGTGATGCAGGGGGCCAATGGGGCACCTAAAAATTAAAAAAAAAATTTTAAAAAACTACTGATACCAGTGGTGGAACTACAGGGCTCACAAAGGTCATACCTGTGACCATGCCCTGGAGTTACACCGCCGGACTCGGAGGGAAGGGACCTGGCTGGGGTTCAGGGGGGCCCTTCATGGTTTCTTGCATCGGGGCCCTGAAGGTTCTAGTTACGCCACTGCTCCCTCTATGGGTGTGGACCGGCCAGGCCGAGTTCTGCTTCTCATTGCAGACACTGTTGGCATCTTCCAGGCCTACAGACCGCTGTGACAGTTCATAAGTGGCTCTGAAAGTTCGTGCCTTCCCATCGGGCCTAGTTGCACTGAGTTGAAACTTTCTACAATATATTGGGTGCTATATAACTGGATACTAACATTTATAGGTAAAATTGATCCAGGGAAAATCCGATTGCCTCTCTGGGATCAGGAAGGGTTTTTTTTCCCCCTGCTGTAGCAAATTGGATCCTACTCTTCTGGGGTTTTTTTTTTTGCCTTCCTCTGGATCAACTGTGGATATAGGATTGGGTATATGGGATTGTATGATATTTTTTATTTTATTTATTTATTTATTTATTTTTTTATGGTTGAACTAGATGGACTTGTGTCTTTTTTTTCAACCTAACTATGTAACTATATATTGCTCTTGCCTATTTTGGACTCTGTGTGTTTTACTGCCCGCCACACCACGCCGCACCTTGCTCACGTCCGTACTGTCCTCACATACAAGACTTCTATGTTGTCTTTACCTACCTATCCCATCCTTCTGCCTAGGGACTCATGTGATGGAAGGCTCCGGAAGAATGCTTGTAACAGCTGTCGGTGTCAATTCTCAAACTGGAATCATTTTCACCTTGTTGGGGGCAAGTGAAATGGAGGATGAAAAGAAGGACAAGAAAGGTCAGTGGTCCATACCTAGGTCGGGCTCCGGCACTGCCTAGTGCGGTCATGTCGCGCCACGTGTGTTTGTTGTCCTGTGTAGAACACTCGTCTTCAGTCTGTTGGTAGCAACCTGTAGAAACCGATGTGGAGGTAGATGAGGAAGGGTCTGCAAGTCATCATAAACCCATTTTATTTTCTTATTGTGCAACCATAATGTCCCCGCTGATTCCCATGAAACATCTCTGCATGGTTAACATCTCCCTCTTGTTTTGTTTTCGTCATCATCACACAGGAAAGAAAAATCAGGATGGAGCCAGTCTACCAGGTATATGTACACCGAATTTCCCCCCGTTCTGTAGACAAAAAGTCAACGTGTGCAAAGGAGGAAATAGAAAATAGTGTATATAGATATTTCTATAGATAGAAATAGTGAATATGGATATAAAGTAGCGTATACTGTTTGTGGTGAGGTCCATCATTCCCCAACAGAAAGTAGTGTTCTTATATATACTGTACGTGGGGAGGAATTAGAAAATAGTGTGTATAGATATATACTGTACACCATCTGGATATAAACAAGTACTGTATGTGGTGAGGGAATAGAAAATAAAGTATAAATATACTTTTATAGATATAAAATGGTCTATATAGATATACACTATATTTCCAAAAGTATTGGGACACTGAGTATGAACAGTGATTTGTCCTCTCCCCTGCACAGTCCCCCCCCCCTTCAGTTAGAACACAGACTAGGGAACACATTAACCCCTTGATTGCCCCCTAGTGTTCACCCATTCACTGCCAATGAAATTTTTACAGTAATCAATGCTTTCTATAGCATTGATTGCTGTATTAAAGAGGAAGTAAACCCTGATGGGTTTACTTCCTGTTTCATTCCCTGCAAAGGTAAAGCATAATGGACTACTGTGCATCGCATAGTAGCCCATTATGTGTCACTTACCATACACAGGAGCCAGCGAAGTCACCGCTGTCCCCTGTAGTCCGCGCATCGATCTTCTCAGTGGGTCTCGCCGCTCCACCGCTGTCATTCGGCGAAGCCGCGTGGCGTCACTCCCGCGCATGCGCACGGGAGCCGCCACGCGCAGCATATCGCCGTTGACGGGTGCCGCGCTCAGTGTGCTCAGCATGCGCCGTAGACAGCGGTGCCTGTCTTTCGGCAAATATCTCCTAAACCGTGTAGGTTTAGGAGATATTTCTTGGACCTACATGTAAGCCTTAATCTAGGCCAGTGATGGCGAACCTCGGCACCCCAGATGTTTTGGAACTACATTTCCCATGATGCTCATGCACTCTGCATTATAGTTGAGCGTCATGGGAAATGTAGTTCCAAAACATCTGGGGTGCCAAGGTTCGCCATCAGTGATCTAGGCTTACCTGTAGGTCAAAGTGTGTTGTAAGGGTTTACAATCACTTTAAACGCACATCAACTTTAATGGCATCCCAGTCTTAGTCCGTAGGGTTCAATATTGAGTTGGCCCCGCCCTTTGCAGCTATAACAGCTTCAACTCTTCTGGGAAGGCCGTCCACAAGGTTTAGGAGATGTGTCTATGGGAATGTCTGACCATTCTTCCAGAAGAGCATTTGTGAGGTCAGGCACTGATGTTTGTAGAGAAGGTCCGGCTTGCAGTCTCCGCTCTAAATCATCCCAAAGTTGTTTTTTCGGGTTGAGGTCAGGACTTTGTGCAGACCAGTCAAGTTCCTCCACCCCAAACTCGCTTATCCGTGTCTTTATGGACCTTGCTTTGTTAACTGGTGTGCAGTCATGTTGGAACAAGAAAAGGCCATCCCCAAACTGTTCCGACAAAGTTGGGAGCATGAAATTGTCCAAAATGTCTTGGTATGCCGACACCTTAAGAGTTCCCTTCACTGGAACTAAAGGGGCCAAGCCCAACACTTCAAAAACAACCCCCCACACCATAATCCCCCCCCCCACCAAATGATTTGGACCAGTCGACAAAGCAAGGTCTATAAAGACATGGATGAGCGATTTTGGGGTGGAGGAACTTGACTGGCCTGCAGAGAGTCCTGACCTCAACCCAATAGATCACCTTTGGGATGAATTTGAGCGGACACTGTGTCGTCCAACATCAGTGCCTGACCTCACAAATGCACCTCTGGAAGAATGGTCATACATTCCCATAGACACATCTCCTAAACCTTGTGGACGGCCTTCTCAGAAGAGTTAAAGCTTTTATAGCTGCAGAGGGCGGGCCAACTCAATATTGAGCCCTACGGACCAAGACTGGGATGCCATTAAAGTTCATGTGCGTGTAAAGGTAGGTGTCCAAATACTTTTGGCAATTTAGTGTATACTGTAAGTGGGGAGGTCAGAATAGTCTAGCTTTGCTTTTATTACATTCATGGCTTATCAGAATGGCTGATGTGCAGTGTAGGATTTAGCCCCATTTTAAAGTGATGCAATGCGCAAAGGCACAGGAATCGATGCATTTCCCATATCGCATTTTTATACCATGGGTATAAACACCCATGTGATCTGATTCCAGTATGGCAAAAAAAAAAAAAAAAAAAAAAAGGTAAAAGGCAAAAGTCTGCATCTTTTTTGTGTGGATGCGTTGCGATTTTAGCCATACAAAATAATGGCCTCAAATCACACTGCACGGAATCATATGTGGTTTGCACAGGAATGCGGTGCGACTTCTGTGCGAATCACATTCTCCGGAAATGTCTTGACTGCATCTCATGTGGATGTACCTAACTGCAAAACTGAATATATTTCATAGAACAACCAGCACTAAGACTCAGTTCAAAAAAACTGAAGATAGTGTTAACTTATCCTAACCAGTGAAAACCCACAGGAGGCAGCAAAACGCCAAGTGCATTAACACCGCCAGTGTTTATTAGGTTCAAAGGCCAAAAACATACTCACAAACATGAGAAGGAACAAGCACATCAAACACAACTCCAGCAATAGGCAATGTCATCTAACCATGTATGCTGTGAAGGCTAACACGTTTCGGGGGACATGCCTCCTTCTTCAGAGCTAAACCAACCAGGTACAATTTCATAGAATACAAAAATGCATAAAGTGCCTTGAAAAAGTATTCACACTTCTTGAAATATTCCACATTTTGTCACGATACAGAAAACACGTAAATTCATTTTTTGGGGATTTTATGTGAAAGACCAACACTAAGTGGCACATAATTGTGAAGTGGAAGGAAAACGATAAATGTTTTTCAATTTTTTTTTTAGAAATAAAAACTGGAAAAGTGTGGCGTGTATTTGTTATCAGCCCCCTTTACGCTGATGCCCCTGACTAAAATCTAGTGTAAACAATTGCCTTCAAAAGTCACCTAATTAGTAAATAGAGTCCATCTGTGTGCAATTTAATCTCAGTATAAATACAGCTGTTCTGTGAAGCCCTCAGAGGTCTGTTAGGGCCGGTTCACACTGCAGGCGATGCGAGGCGACACGACTTGCCTCGCCGCAATCTGACAAGTCGCCCCCCGTTCGGTACAATGGAACCGTTCTGAGAGGAGCAACTCGAGTCGCTCCGACTCAGAATAAAAGGTTACTGTACTACTTTTGGGCGACCTCGGGGCGACTTGCATTGACTTCTATACAGAAGTCATTTGCAAGTCGCCGCTGAGGTCGCGGCCGGTCGCGGCGAGGCAAGTCGGTGTCGCCTCGCATCGCCCGCAGTGTGAACCGGCCCTTATGCCCCGTACACACGAGAGGACTTATGTCCGACAGACTTCCAAAGGAGTTCCGCCGGAGTTCCGACGGAGTTCTGACAGACTTTTCGGCCGAACGGACTTGGCCACACACCATCACACTAAACTCCGACGGATTCGAACGTGATGACGTACGACCCGACTCGAATAAGGAAGTTCATAGCCAGTAGCCAATAGCTGCCCTAGCGTCGGTTTTAGTCCGTCGGAGTAGCACACACACGAGCGGAGTTTTCGAAGGGGACCGGGTCCGGCGGAGTTCCTTCGGGAAAATTTGAAGCATGCTTCATTTCTAAAGTCCGTCAGACTTTGGCGAATCAAAAGTCCGTTGCAGCCCACACACGATCGGATAGTCTGACGGACTCGGTCCTTCGGACTTTGGATGTTGAAAAGTCCGCTCGTGTGTACGGGGCATAAGAGTACCTTAGTGAACAAAAAACATCATGAAGGCCAAGACAGGTCAGGGATAAAGTTCTGGAGAAGTGTAAAGCAGGGTTAGTTTAGGAAAAAGTATCCCAAGCTTTGAACATCTCACGGAGCTCTGTTCAATCCATCATCCAAAAATGGAAAGAGTATGGGCACAACTGCAAACCTACCAAGACATGGCCGTCCACCTAAACTGACCGGCTGGGCAAGGAGAGCATTCAAGAGAGAGAAGAGCCAAGAGGCCCATGGTAACTCTGGAGGAGCTGCAGAGATCCACAGCTCAGGGGGGAGAATCTGTCCACAGGACAACTATTAGTCGTCTCTCCACAAATCTGCCCTTTATGGAAGAGTGACAAGAAGAAAGACATTGGAGAAAGAAAGTCATAAGAAGTCCTGTTTGCAGTTTGTGAGAAGCCATGTGGAGGACACAGCAAACATGTGGGAGAAGGTGATCTGGTCAGATGAGACAAAAATTGAACTTTCTGGCCTAAAAGAAAAATGCTATGTGTGGCAGAAAACTAACACTGCACATCACCCTGAACACACCATCTGTGAAACATGGTGGTGGCAGCATCATGTGGTGGGGATGCTTTTCTTCAGCAGGGACAGGGAAGCTGGTCAGAGTTGATGGGAAGATTGATGGAGCCAAATACAGGACAATCTTAGAAGAAAACCTGCAACCTGTTGTCCTGCTGCAAGAAGTCTGCAAAACACTTGCAGCAGGACAACAACCCTCAACATACAGCCAGAGCTACAATGGAATGGTTTTTGATCAAAGCATTTTCATGTGTTAGAATGCCCTAGTGAAAGTCCAGACCTAAATACAATTGAGAATCTGTGGCAAGACTTGAAAATTGCTGATCACAGACGTTTTCCATCCAATCTGACAGAGGTTGAGATATTTGGAAAGAAGAATGGGCAAAAATGGCCCTCTCTAGATGTGCAAAGCTGGTAGACACCCCCAAAAAAAGACTTACAGCTGTAATTGCAGCGAAAGGTGGTTCTACAAAGTATTGACTCGGGGGGGGGGGGGGGGGGGATTACAAATGCACGCCACACTTTTCACGTATTTATTTGTAAAAAATTTGGAAAAGCATTTATCAATTTCCTTCCACTTCACAACTATGTGCCACTTTGTGTTGCTCTATCACATAAAATCCCAATAAAATACATTAAAGTTTTCGGTCATAACATGACAAAATGTGGAAAATTTCAAGGGTTATGAATACTTTTTGAAGGCCCTGTAAAAAAAACTGAAGGACTTCTCCAGAAATAAACTTGGTAATAAGGTAAAGTAGTAATGAAACCCCGTCCCATAGCCCATGTCCACTAACTCACCAAAGTCGGTCCATGTGACCCAAGTAACCCAAACAAGGCATATACAAATACCCGGGCTGGAAGAAACTCGAAAAGGTGGTTACTTAATGGTATTTAGTAATTGGTAAATAGAGAGAATGTCTGTCGGTACCGCCTGACCCATGGAGTAACCACCTTTATGGGTTCCTTCCAGTCTGTTTTTTTTTTTTTGTATATGGTACAATACCACAGGTTGGAACCAGGTTGGTTTAGCTCTGAAGAAGGAGGCACGTCTCTCGAAATGCATTATTTCTCCAACCACAGCATACATGGTTAGATGACATAACACCTATGGCTGGGGTTGTGTTTGACGCGCTTGTTCCTTCTCATGTTTGTGAATATTTAGAGATTCCCCATCTGAGGAGGGCAGCATCGGACGGAGCATTACGGGTTGAGACACCATCGAATATACAACTGTTTGAGCGCTGGAGTGTTAGAACTTTTCTTATTATAACCAGTACCTGGGGCTTGGTTGGAATTCTTAGCCCTTGTACACACGGTTGGAGATTCGGACAACCCAATCCGTCAGATTTTTTGTCCGACGGATTTTGTCCGAAACTGTTGCATACACGCGGTCGGACAAAGTTGTCGGAAAATCCGATCGTGCAGAACGTGATGACGTTATTTCGTTACGACGGGACTACGTTCAGGCTAGTAGCCAATAGCTTTGGTGTAGGAATTTGATCTGAGCATGCGTGGCACTTTGTCCGATCGGAATTCTCTACACACAATTGGACAAAGTCCAATCGGATCATGTTGTCGGAAAATTTTATAGCCCAGCTGGAAAACTTGGTCCGTCGGATATTCCGACGGAAACAGTCTGATGGAGCGCACACACGGTCGGATTATCCGACAACGCGGTCCTATCGGACATTGTCCATCTGAATATCCGACCGTGTGTACAAGGGCTTAGCCCTTGTACACACGATCGGAGAATCCGTCGGAATGTGTCCTATCGGACCGTGTTGTCGGATAATGCGACTGTGTGTGGTATGCATCGGACTGATTCTGTCGGAATATCCGTCGGACCCAATTTTCCAACTTGTTGGAAATATTTTCCGACCAACTGGTTCGATCGGACATACTCCGATCATGTGTAGAGAATTCCAATCGGACCAAGTGCCACGCATGCTCAGATCAAATTCCTACATCAAAGCTATTGGCTACTAGCCTGAACGTAGTCCCGTCGTAACGAAATTACGTCATCACGTTCTGAATGATCGGATTTTCCGACAACTTAGTCCGACCGTGTGTATGCAACAGTTTTGGACAAGATCCGACGGACAAGATCCGACGGATTTGGTTGTCGAAATCTCCGACCGTGTGTACAGGGGCTTAGAGGAATTGGACAAACCTTCATAAAACCGGTCAAAGGCATTAGGACAGTGAATAACGAGGAAGATCATAGATTGTTCCTCCACAGCCAATCAACTTTTCTTGAGATGAGGTAAAGAGAACTGGTCTTCACTTCAAACGCCCAATCTTGAGAATAAGAAGCTGTTTTTGGTTTTATTCATTTTGCATTTGATTTGTGGATACAGGTTTTCTTCATCTCACACATTAGTAAATGAGGTCTTCATTTATCCCTAAATGAGAAATTCGTTCCCTTCCACTGACACTGGCCATTCGTGGACCATGTTATGTGAACCTCGGGCAGATTCCCTGACCTGACTTTAGGGGTGCACAGATATTTCTTTTCCCTCCTTTTGTACTCATGTTTTCATGCTGTGATTTTACTTGCTTTCTTGTCATTATTTTCATTTTCTTATCACAGTCGGTTCCACCCACCCATCCTCTCATCCTCCTGCAGCTACAGATGGGGCAGCAGGGGCAAACGTCACTGATAATGCAAATGCCAACTTAGTGAATGGTATGTCAACATCTAATTTTCCCACAATCCATTGTTCCATTTGTAACATCCTTACTCTTCTCTCTGTAGACCGAATATCTGTTTATTGATAAAGGTTAGGGAAGTACTCTGTAATTGGTAGTTTCCAAGTCTGTCGTGTCCAGGTATGAATAGGAATTTAATGTAAAGACATCCATGTTTAAACCATATAGGCGCATTTGCTATTTTTCTCCTTTTTTGGTTGGAGTCCCTCATTATTAGCCATTTATTTCAGGATCTGTGTCTTGGTAGTCCTCTAAGCTGACCTCATACAGCTTCTCTCCAAGTTATGTTATATACAAAGGCAGCTGCCATACAGTATACAAGTTCTGATGATTATCGGGTCTATCTGAGGTGTGCTCGTAGCTAATTTTACATGTTAGAAGTCAAAATGCCACATTTCTTAGAACCAGGCGACATTAATCTAGAATGACTGGAGCCTTGTGTGTTGGTAGGGGTGGTCTTTGGTGTCCATTGAAGGGCCTTACACCTACACTCCTTGTTCTCCATCAATCTTCCTTCTCATCTCTTCTAGAAAACACCCTCAGCCTACGTTTCAGAGGAGCACAAGCTGAGCGGTGAAGGTTGGAGACATTGGAAGGAAGATTTATGTAGGACACAGCTGTGTTGCCCTAAAATTGAAATCAGACTCCGAGCTGAGAATTGCAACCTTTTGTTGGCTGGACAATGTACATTAATAGATAAATAACGTATATCACAACTGCCGATTAGTAAACCAAACTGGTACTGTAACCTCTAAAAGCGAGCGAGCAATATATGAGACATCCATGTCTGTTCGTAGTGTGGATTTGGTTGGGATTTGCTTCATCTGTCTTGTTCTTTGTTTGGTCTGATGTTTCATGTTCTGCTCTTTGTTGTCTGTTGAACTTCCACTGTGTAGGCAAAATGCAAGATGGGAATGTGGACACCATCCAGAACAAAGGTAAATTCTGTGCACTGGGGAGGGCTGCATACTGCATATACAACCGAGCAAAAAACACAGCATCATATAAGGTCTTTCTACGATCTCTATTTCTGTATCTCCCTCCTTCCTATCTTCTATGCCTTCATTGAATCCCTTTCTCTTCATCGCCTCCTTCCTTCTCTACTCCCCCCCCCCCAACCTTATCTCATTCACTCTGCCCCCTAATTTCTTACCTCCCTCCTTCCTTCCATCCCTTTATTGACTCCCATCTTCTTTCCTGCCCCCCTCCTTCCTTCCCTGTGTCCTCCCTTCCCTATATCTTTTCCTCTCTCCCCTTCTTCCCTACCTCTCTCCTTCGATCCTTTCTTTCTTCGTTGTCTCCCTTCATCCCTTCCTTCCTCCCTTCCTTCCTTCCTTCCTTCCTCCCTTCATCCCTTCCTTCCTTCCTTCCTTCCTCCCTTCATCCCTTCCTTCCTTCCCTGTGTCCTCCATTCCTTGTATTATCCCTCTCTCCACTTTTCCCTACCTCTCTCCTTCGATCCTTCCTTTCTTCGTTGTCTCCCTTCATCCCTTCCTTCCCTGTGTCCTCCATTCCTTGTATTATCCCTATCTCCCCTTCTTCCCTACCTCTCTTCTCCCTTCATCCCTTCCCTGTGTCCTCTCTTCCTTATATTTTTCCCTCTCTTCCTCCCTTCTTTCTTCATCCCTTCCTTCCCTGTGTCTTCCCTTCCTTGTATCTTTCCCTTTCTCCCCTTATTTCTTACCTCCCTCCTTTCCACCTTCCTTCATTTCCTCCCTTCATCCCCTCCTTCCTTTCTCTCCCTGCTCCCCCCTTACTTCTTTCCCACTCTTCCTTTTTTATTTGTTCCTTAATTCCTTGCTCCCCACCTCAATTCTTTCCCTTTCTCACCTCCTTCCTTTCCTCCCCCTTCTTTCCTCCCCTAACTCCATCAATTCCTTCATTGCCTCCCTTTATCTCCTTCATCCTTCCTTCTCTTTCTTGGTCTCCCGCTTCCCTTTCTCCCCAATTAATAGGATACCTCCTCTACACCGTCCTCTCTTCTTTCCTCCTCCCTTCTCTTCTTCTTTCCCTTCTTCCCTCTTCCTTCCATACTATGCTTCCTTTTCTCTCCTCCTTCCTTCTATTTCTCTTGCCTCTCTTCTTCCCTCTTCCTTCTTTACTATGCTTCCTTTCCACCTCCCTTCTCTTCTTCTTCCCCCTTCCTTCCTTACTATGCTTCCTTTCCTCTCATCTCCCCTTCTCTTCCTCTTATCTCCCTTCTTCCCCCTTCCCTCCTTGCTATGCTTCCTTTCCTCTCCTCCTCCCTTCTCTTTCTCTTCCCTCCCTCCTTCCCTCTTCCTTTCTTGCTAAGCTTCCTTTCCTCTCCTACTACCCTCTCTTCTTTTCCCTGCCTCCTTTCCTCTTCCTTACTCACTGTGCTTCCTTTCCTCTCCTCCTCCCTTCTCTTTTTCTTCCCTCCCTCCTACCCTATTCCTTCCTTACTGTGCTTAATTTCCTTTCCTCTCCCCTCTTCTTTCTCTTCCCTCCCTCCTTCCCTCTTCCTTCCTTACTATGCTTAATTTTCTCTCCTTTTCCCTCCCTCCTTACTTTCTATGCTTCCTTTCCTCTCCTCCTCCCTTCTCATTCTCTTCCCTCCCTCCCACCCTCTTCTTTCCTTACTATGCTTCCTTTCCTCCCCTCTTCTCTTCCCTCCCTCCTTCCCTCTTTCTTCCTTACTATGCTTCCTTTCCTCTCCTCCTCCCTTCTCGTTCTCTTCCCTCCCTCCTTCCCTCTTCCTTCCTTACTATGCTTCCTTTTCTCTCATCCTCCTCTCTCTTCTTTTCCCTACCTCCTTCCCTCTTCCTTGCTTACTATGCTTCATTTTCTCTCCTCCTCCCTTCTCTTTCTCTTCCCTCCCTCCTACCCTCTTCCTTCCTTACTATGCTTCTTTTCCTCTTCCTCCCTTCTCTTCCTCTGGCTTCCCTCCTTCACTCTTTCTTCCTGACTATGCCTACTCTCCTACCCTCCTCCCTTCTCTTCCTCTTCCCTCCCTCCTTCCCTCTTCCTTCCTTACTATGCTTCCTTTCCTCTCCTCCTTCCTTCTCTTTCGTTCACTCTTTTCTATCCCACCTCTTTGTCTACCAACACATCCTTTTTGTTCCTGGTTGGAATAGCTATCTTCCAGCTCTGAATACATAAATATGCTGCACACACACACACAATGTGAATCATCTGCAGACTATTATATCCTAGTGCCCCTTGGGTACCTACAATTTTTTTAGTTCATTCTCTTCTGTTTGTATGGTATATTGACTTCCACAGGTGAAGATTGGTAAAATGCAGCAGCATTGTGAAATGTCTGGGCTGCAATGCGGTATGAGGGTCATGAGATCCTACCAAGACTTCTAGAAATATCTGACCCTCCATACACAACCTGGCACCAATCACTTCTTTCTGCTTTTACAGCCAAACAACAAGATGGGGCAGCCGCCATGGAAATGCAGCCTCTGAAAAGTGCTGAGGGGGGTGATGGAGATGACAAGGACAAGAAGAAAGTAAATCCACACAAGAAGGAGAAGTCAGTCCTACAGGGCAAGCTGACCAAACTGGCAGTGCAGATAGGAAAAGCCGGTAAGTGACTTGTATACTGTATATGTAGGTATATGACAGTGACCCTGGCTATTCCAAACGATTGAAAATTACCCTCCCCTTCCCGAACCAAATTCCATGCAAAGAACCTCCAGAGAACCCAATATCAGTCCTCTGTAGCCATCCAATATCTTATTGGACAGTTGGGATGGGGCCATGTATAGAACGGTGTAGCGTCCCCTCTTCTTTTACCAACAATCTGTAAATGTCCGGGAACTGCCTGATATAGGATTCTAACTGCTTAATCGTCCTAGGTCTTCATTGTCAGTGAAAGGTCTGGACTGCAGGCATGCCAGTTAAGCACCTGGACTCTTCTACTAAGAAGCCATGCTGTTGTCATAGATAAACATGTTGCTGTCATCAATATCAAAATTACCTTATTTTTTTCTTAAAACTGTATATTTTCTTAGTTTAACCACTTTTTCCCCCGGAAGATTTGTTGCTGCTAAGGAGCTGTGGGATACTCCATAATGCTGAGCAGTGATAACAGGACACATTTCTCTCTGCAGCTACTCCTTAGAACAGTCCCCACAATCAGTTCTCAGGGAATGGACAGCACTGGAGCACCATAGACAATGTCCCAGGCCAAGCAAGCCTTAGCAATAATGCGCCAAGGGGTTATAACAGGAGCACAGTCACCCAGATTCCGCTCTCAGACCAGTACTCAAGTCCTCAAGTTGTTAGATGCCTCCCTCCTGCATCAAGCAGATGTTTGAAAAGTGGACTGGCCCCTGGGTGAGACTCCCCTTCTTCTTTAGCCTTAGAGATTGCTTTGAAAGAATAGCCCCCCCCCCCCAGCTTTGTGTCTGCTGAGACCTCGCTGAGCTTATTGGCAGGTGTCACCTAAGTGACCTGGGAGGGCTACAGCCCTCCAGGCTGGGCGCCTCTCCTCCTGGAACAGGGACCCAGACTTCTCCAGCCCCAGACTATTTATGTTCTCTCATGCAAACTTCACACGCCTTCCCTAAGATTGTCTGGGACTTTATAAATATTCAGACTGCTCCACTCCTATGTTCTGGAGCAGGGGTCTCCAAACTTTCTAAACAAAGTGCCAGTTTACTGTCCTTCAGACTTAGAGCCCATTCACACAGGGGCAACACGACTTGTAGGCGACTTGAGTCAGGCAACTTGGACACGACTTGAGTTAAGATCACAGCCCGACTTCAAAACGACTTGTGATGACTTCAAGCGCGACTTGGGACGACTTACAAGTCGCCCCAGGCCAGGCGACTTTTGCCGCGGCCAAGCAGAGAATGAGCTCAAGGGGGAACTCCACGCCAAATTTCTGAAAAAAAATTGGCGTGGGTTCCCCCTCCGAGAGCATACCAGGCCCTTAGGTCTGGTATGGATTCCAAGGGGAACCCCCTACGCCGAAAAAAACGGCGTGGGGGTCCCCCCCAGATCCACACCAGACCCTTATCCGAGCACGCTACCCGGCCGGCCAGGAAAGGGGGTGGGGACGAGCGGGCGGTCCCCCCCCTCCTGAGCCGTACCAGGCCGCGTGCCCTCGACATGGGGGGGTGCCTTGGGGGAGGGGGGGCGTGCGGCCCCCCCACCCCAAAGCACCTTGTCCCCATGTCGATGAGGACAAGGGCCTCTTCCCGACAACCCTGGCCGTTGGTTGTCGGGGTCTGCGGGCGGGGGGCTTATCGGAATCCGGGAGCCCCCTTTAATAAGGGGGCCCCCGGATACCGGCCCCCCACCCTATGTGAATGAGTATGGGGTACAATGTACCCCTACCCATTCACCTGTGAAATAAAGTACAAAAAAAAACACAACACAGGGAAAAAATATTTTATTGCACAGCTCCGGGGGTCTTCCGTCTTCGGGGGTCTTCTCGCCGGACTCCTCCGCTATCTGTGTGTAGCTCTTTTGCTAGCGGAGGAGTCCGGCTTTCTTCCTCCCCGCCGCCGGCCTCTTCTTCCGACTTCGGGGGTCTTGTCCCCCTCTTCGGTTCTTCTGCCGGGCCACCGCGCCTTCTTATAGCTCTTTTACAGGCGGTGGCCCGGTCTTCTGACGCCGCCGCCGCCGCCTTCCGTTCTTCTCCTTCTTCTTCTCCTGGAGGTGTTGACTCGACGAGCTCTCCGGCCACAATGCCAGGGACGCGCTCCGCTGCCACTTATATAGGGACAATGGGGCGGTGTCACATGGGTTGATGTCGTCCCCACCCCCTTTTCTGGCCGGCCGGGTAGCGTGCTCGGATAAGGGTCTACACGTGTCTCGACGTCACGTGGGCGGAAGGCGCGCTCTGTTGTTTACAGCGGAACACCGGTGCTGAGGAGAAGGCAGCGGACAGACACGTGTAGCCCCGGGACACGCAGTCCATCAGAAGCAAGCCAGAGAGCGACACAGTAGCTCATACTGTGAAGGCTGATCCTCCCCGGATGGGGTTATTTTTCTGGTGAGAGTACAACCTAGAAGTGTCCACAATGCATGAAGATTAGATTTGGATCCATCACATTCCCTCCTCCTATCCACGGAAAAACCCCATTAATTGCACTGCACCAAAGACTTCTTGCTCTTTTTTATATCTCTTTTTTATATTTTTATCTCTTTTTACCTTTTTATATATTTTTGGATAAATATTGAATTTTTATTCTTACCCTTTTTTCACCCCCAATTTTTGGCACGTTCCACTAGATGTACTGACATCTATCACATATCTACTGTGTATTTTATTACTGCATGCTTATATTTTACCGTCACATTTGTGCACTTGAAACTTTAAAGTTTGGTTAATTTTGTGTTTACATTTCATATTTGTCACTAAAATACTTAGTAGAACTAGCACTAGCACCGTACATGTTTTGGGTACTTATATGTTTTTAGACATTAAGAAGTGATCACTAATTTATGTCTTACATTGCACATATTTCTATTTTTAGCCAGCACGCTGGCAAATATCTATTGTAGCAAATATTCTTATTTAAACAATTTCCATTTTTTATTTATATATTTCATACTAGAACAGCACATTGCACATTGTCACTTACAAATTAGGTTAAAGTAACGCTTCGAATTATTACACCATTAAGTCCCTGGAGACATACTTCCATATATAGGTATAGCGCCAGATCTATTCATAGCAAACCCCAATTTAACATTCCCCACCCTACCAGGTGGATATTAATAGAGGCAGCTCCTACCTATTTTACCTCATTTTATTTTATATTTACATATAAGCTCCATAGCGCAACCTACCACCCTTATTCCATTCCCAGTGGGAGGATTAGCGCCCCATTGTTTGGTGTCAGTGGGAGGAATTGTGCCCCATCATTGGTGTTATTGGGAGGAATTATGCCTCCATTGTTGGCGCCATTGGGAGGGGTTGTGTCCTATTGTTGTCATTGGGAGGTATTCTGCCCCTTCATTGGTATCAGTGGGGGGGATATTGTACCATTATTAGTATCAGTGGATGAAAATAGTGCCAAAAGGACTGGATAAAAGCCTGCAAAGGGCTGCATTTGGCCCCCACGTACCGCAGTTTGGAGACCACTGTTCTGGAGCTTTCCAGAAAGCAGGGAGAAGCACTCAAGGTGGAGGGAAGTGTGACGGTGTGGCGACTGAGCAGTGTGTGTCTCACAGGACGGGTGTCTGAAGAATGACCACATCGTTAGTTTCCAAGTATTACGTTATGTTATGGCGCGTACACACGACCGGACTTTTTGACAGACTAGGTCCGACGGTCTTCCCGACGGACTTTAAGCGGAGGTCCGACTTTCTGAACGAAACGCACTTGGCCACACACGACTGGACTAAGCCCATTCAAAAGTCTGTTCGTTTTGAACGTGATGAAGTAAACGGGACTAAACAAGGAAGTTCAATAGCCAGTAGCCAATAGCTTCCCTTGCGTACTATTTGGTCCGTCAGACTAGCACACAAACAAACGGTTTTCTCGATTTTTAGTCAGTCGGACTTGAGTCCGTCGGATAGATTTGAAACATGTTTTATTTATAGGTCCGTCGCACACACGATCGAATTGTCTGGTGCGCCGGACCAAGTCTGCTGGAAAGTCCGATCGTGTGTACGCGGCATTAGCCTTTTTGATCTGCATGATTTAAACTACGTGGCACCAAGCTTTTGTCCTCCAATGGTGTTTTTGGCCTGTATGCCACTTCCCAACGATGGTCTGATGTTGACCTACTGACGTGGACTCGGGACCTGCCATTTCCCATTGGGCTATCTAATCTATCAAGCTCTGTAGACTTGGGCAGTATAAGCCTCGCCACGTCACTACGATCTGGTAAGCCTCCTCCTATTTATGGTGATGGTGGTTCTGAATATTTCTTCACTTCAAAGGTCACATCGGTGGTTGGACTGTCGTATACATGTTTGGTGGAATGAATATATATATATATATATATATATATATATATATATATATATATATATATATATATATATGGACTTTACTTGCAATTTACACTTGGACTTTAATTATCCCTTTATATTTTGAACTGTATTTGTGGTAGACATGTGCGATTCGTTTCGTACGAATCTCAAATTCGTACGAATTTCCCAAAATTCGTACGTTCGGGAGGATCCGAAATACGAATTGCCGTGCGTCCGAATTCTGTACGGAATACGAACTTTTGTTTACGAATTCCGGATTTATTATGACTTGCAAAAGACTTCTGTAATAGAAGTCAATGTAAGTTGCCTGAAGACATCAGTGAAGATCAAAGTGATACAATGTTTCTTCTTCAATGGGCT
The DNA here is from genome assembly GCF_037356315.1 of Lithobates pipiens. NCBI lineage: Eukaryota > Metazoa > Chordata > Amphibia > Anura > Ranidae > Lithobates > Lithobates pipiens. The sequence goes on along the minus strand of NW_027507785.1, from coordinate 49,170,364 downwards.
GAACTCCCTGTGTAGAAGTTCTCAGTTTAACCATTTAAAGACTAAATCTTTTCTGACACTTGTTGCTTACAAGTAAAAATCCAGTATTTTCTGCTAGAAAATCACTCAGAACCCCCAAAAATTATATATATTTTTTTAGCAGAGACCCTAGGGAATAAAATAGCGGTTGTTGCAATATTTTATGTGACGCGGTATTTGCGCAGAGGTCTTTCAAACGCAAGTTAGCCCTTTTTTTTTCGGTCGACCTCTAGAGAGCACTGACATCAGCAGCGTGACATACAGCAAAGACACCTGCACCGTGATAGAGTGATCTGACACCAGCACCGTGATAGAGAGCACTGACATCAGCAGCGTGACATACAGCAATGACACCTGCATCGTGATAGAGTGATCTGACACCAGCACCATGATAGAGAGCACTGACATCAGCAGCGTGACATACAGCAATGACACCTGCACAGTGATAGAGTGATCTGACACCAGCACCGTGATAGAGAGCACTGACATCAGCAGCGTGACATAATAGCACTGACACCAGCACCGTGATATACAGCACTGACACCAGCACCGTGATATACAGCACTGACACCAGCACCATGATATACAGCACTGACACCTGCACCGTAAGCAGCCCCAGGAGGAAGTCAGCATACGGACACGAAATACGAATTACAAATTAATTTTATTACGAAACGGAACAGAACAAAACGAATTTATTGACGGCGCCCATGTCTAATTTGTGGTGCAGTCACCACACGAGTATTATTTTGTTTCATATCATTTTTGGTGGATTCACATTTCACTACCGTTTGAATCTTTATTACTTTTGAATGTCACATTCATAGATTTTTTTGCAATTTTAGCGCTGCACGTTTCTCTACTGAAGCACTCAAGCGCTCCGTCTGTGGGACTCTGATCAACCCAACACAATCAAACACTGCTCCACTGATTACAGAAGCGCATTCAAAAAGAACTCAATTTACCTCACAGCCTAGCACCTAACCTAACATGCTGCACATGTTTTTACCATTTATCAAATTCCAGATCCCTAAATACCTTCTGACAGATATTCTAAGCTTAGTTTAATGGGGTTTGAAGTTCACAGACTCATGGGTTGAATAAAGATCTATATCCCCGTGCAAAACTTTGTAAATTAAGCCTACGTTCAAATGTTGGTCAGATGGGTTTGCGTAGCCTCAAATGCGTGAAAATCAATGTATTAAATCAATAAATAAATAAAGGACATAAGTGCAAGTATTAATTCTTCAAAAAAAGTCCAATATAAAGTGCAAGCGCTAATAGTGACTTCAGTGAGGTCATATATAAGTTGAAATAAAGTCCATGCTCCAAACATGAGGCATGTCAACCACCTTCTTCTGCCCAAACGGTATCCATGTGTATCATAGATAAACAATCGTGAACGTTCACCTCTGTGCACCGTCCCCGTGCTCTCAGAACTCTCACCTCATGTAAAATAAAGACAAGCCTTTGAATAATGTATTCAATAAACTGGTATACTGCTCCACCGCTCTCCACCTTCAATAGGTACAATTCCCAGGGTTACTTGGGCACTGGTCCCTTTAAGACACGTGCAGTCCCTTTACATCTCTGTTGCATCCGCTCAGCAACATGTTAGAACACAATAAACATGCCTCCCATAGTGTAAAATATTAAACAACGACCCTTTATTGTACAGTGGAACCTTGGATTACGAGCATATCCCGTTCCAGGAGAATGCTTGTAATCCAAAGAACTCGCATATCAAAGCGAGTTTACCCAATAGAAGTCAATGGAAACGAAGATAATTCGTTCCACATTGACTTCTATTGCATGCAATACCGCATGTGGCCAGAGGTGGAGGGGGGGCACCAGAGAGACTCAGGAATACTCAGGGATAGCTCGGATGCATTCGGAAACCCTTGTAAAGGCATGGAAACACTCGGGAACTGAGTATTTCAAAGTATTTCCAAGCGGCTCAGAGTGTCACCGGCGCCCCCGCATCTCTGAGGAAACCCTCGGAAAGGCACGGAAACACTCGGGAATGGAGTATTTCCAAGTATTTCCGAACAGCTCAGAGTGTCACCGGCGCCCCCCCCCCCACACCCAGGGGCTTGAATCCTGCTCGTTTTGCGAGACAACACTCGCAAACCGAGTCAGGATTTAAAAAAAATAATAGCTCGTATTACGAAACGCTCGTTACTCTCAATCCGAGGTTCCACTGTACTAACAAAGCCTCTTACATAAAATACAGTAAAAAAAAAAAAAAACATATGTAATCTGGTGTAAAATGTTAATTAGGTTAGGGAGTCTCCCAATCAAGACCTTTTTCTGATGAGACAGTGAGCCGAAAACAATAAAAAGGAAACGGTGCTTTTATTCCATACACTGCAGTGGAGAAACACAATACACAGTTCTCAATGAAGCAGTAAAGTGAAAGTGTTTCTGAGGTTTCATCTACAGGCTATACAATTTTATATGTATGTCTATGTATAAGGTATAGGCGTGTTATAGGCGTGACCCTATAGTTTAGTCCAATCAGTATTCATATATTTTTAGTAACAATGGAACAGTTAAATGGGTGCATACATCACATGACTGGCAAAAAACTAATAGAATTCAGCAGTATCTGGTCAGTTCAGGTTTTGGTATGAAAGCCTATTTTGAGCAGCTTTCTGGGTTCTTATCAGTAGTTTGTGTCGTCACATATCCAACAGTTTCGATTTCCCTATATACATATATATAAAACGCAACATTATCAGATCCCTATAATTCTACTCAATGCTCAGCATTGCATGGTATCTCGCAACACGTCCAGTTTTGGGGTCCTACGCATTTCGTCATGCCGCACCATGTGACTTCATCAGGGGGACTGATTTACACTATGGGAGGCATGTTTATTTTGTTCTAATATGTTGCTGAGCAGATTCACCGGAGATTTAAAGGGACCGCAGGTGTCTCAAAGGGACCAGCACCCGAGTAACCCCGGGAATTGTACCCACTGAAGGTGGAGAGCGGGGGAGCAGCATACCTGTTTATTGAATATATTATTCAAAGGCTTGTCTTTATTTTTTATATGAGGTGAGAGTTCTGAGAGCACGGGGACGGTGCACAGAGGTGAACGTTCATGATTGTTTACGTATGATACACATGGATACCGCAGAAGAAGGTGGTTGATATGCAACACATTTGGAGCATGTGGAAAAGTAAAGAAGGGGAGGCGCCAACTAAGTGTAGTATTAAAAGTTCAGCAGTTAACCACTTCAGCCCCGGAAGGTTTCACTCCCTTCATGACCAGGCATTTTTTTTTTTTGCGATATATCACTGCGTTGGTTTAACTGACAACTGCGCGTTCATGCAACGCTGTACCCAAACAAAATCGATGTCCTTTTTTTTCCCCACAAATTTCTTTTAATGGTATTTGATCACCTCTGTGGTTTTTGTTTTGTGCGCTATAAAAAAGAAAAAATGTCAATTTTGAAAAAAAATAAATAATATTTTTTACTTTCTGTTATAAAACATTTTCAATAAAAAAAAAATGTAATAAGTCTAATTTCTTCATCAATTTAGGCCAATATAAATTCTGCTACATATTTTTGGTAAAACAAAAATTCCCAATAAGCGTATATTGATTGCTTTGCGCAAAAGTTATGGCCTCTACAAACTATGGGATATTTTTATTGCATTTTTATTTTTTATTTTTACTAGCAGTGGCGGCGATCATTGATTTTTAGCCTCACTGCGACATTGCGGCGGACAAATCGGACACTTTTTGGGGACCAGTGACACCAATACAGTGATCAGTGCTAAAAAAAATGCACTCTCACTGTACTAATGACACTGGCAGGGAAGGGGTTACCATCAGGGGCGATCAACGAGTGTTACAGTTTCTATGCTGTGCTACTTAGAAACCTTTCTTACTATATCTGCAAACTCCTGAAGAAGCGCATTTGTGCTCATAACATGTAGAGCGAATTCTCTGTATGACCTCATATTGTGACTCAACTACTCCACGCACTTTATCTCCATTGGATGCTGCTACTGGTTACATTTATAATTGTACCAATTTGGATCAATATATGATTTATATATCTTGGAGGTGTTATTCGAGTCTTTGTTGTCATTTAATATCAATATGTTTTCTTTCTTTGTTAAAACGCTTCCAGACCGCCGAACGCCGATATACGCCCTTACTTTGAGGACAGATATCTTAGTTATGGCAGCAGCTAGCTGCCATAGCCCCGGTATCCTCGTGTTCGGCTGGCAGTCGGCTACAAGATAAAAGTGGTCTCTGCGGCGGATTCGCCGCAAAATCACTTTTATCGGCGGCTCTGGCGCCCTCCGCCGCTTACCGAAGCCGTCGGCAGCGGCGGAGGCGATCCGGTCCTCTCTGTGGCTGTGCATGGAGACGAGTGACGGGGAAGATGGCCACCCATCTCCATGACATTGTAGGACGGAAACGACCTCAAAAAATCACTTCCGCCCATAGCTCTTAAAGGGACATTTTTTAAAAATCATTTTATATAAGCACAAATTTTTAATTTTTTTTGCATTTTAGTGTAAATATGAGATGTGAGGTCTTTTTGACGCCCAGATCTCATATTTAAGAGGTCTTGTCATGCCTTTTTTCTATTACAAGGGATGTTTACATTCCTTATAATAAGAATAAAAGTGACACAATTTTTTATTTTTTTTTGAAAGTGTAAAAATAAAAAATAAAAGTTAAAATAAATAAGAATTTTTTTTTTTTTTAAACGCGCCCCGTCCCGCCGATTGCAAAAGCGAACGCATACGTGAGTAGCGCCCGCATATGAAAACGGTGTTCAAACCACACATGTGAGGTATCGCCGCGATCGGTAGAGCGAGAGCAAAAATTCTAGCGCTAGACCTCCTCTGTCACTTAAAACATGCAACCTGTGGAATTTTTTAAATGTCGCCTATGGAGATTTTTAAGGGTAAAAGTTTGTCGCCATTCCACGAGCGGGCGCAATTTTGAAGCGTGACCATGTTGGGTATCAATTTACTCGGCGTAACATTATCTTTCACAATATAAAAACAAATTGGGCTAACTTTACTGCTGTCTTATTTTTTTAATTAAATTTTTTTTCTTTTTTCCAAGACCGCTGAGCAAATACGGTGTGACAGAAAGTATTGCAACGCCCGCCATTTTATTCTATAGGGTGTTAGGAAGAAAAAAGTAGACTGTTTGAGGGTTCTAAGTAATTTTCTAGCAAAAAAATAATTGTTTTTAACTTGTAAACAACACATCTAAAAAAGAGGCTCGGTCCTTAAGTGGTTAATATGCGTTTGTAAACCACAATTTTAACTTTATCCAATTAAAAAGTTCAATTTATTTTGACCAATTCTATGCGTGTGCCTACAAAGTCCATTTTTCTATTTTAAAATTGTGATATATGACCCCACTGAAGTCACAATTAGCACTTGTACTTTATATTGGATCTTTATGAAGAATTGATACTTGCACTTATGTTGTTTATTTACTTATTGTTTTAATACATTGATTTTCACGCATTTACCATTTAGGATGCGCAACCCCATTCTACACTATTATATTATCACATGGTGGGAACACAATTTAGGGTTGCAGCAACCCACGCACCTATATTTGTATTCACATTTTTTGCAACACTTGATCCCATACACATAGCGCAGAGGGTCACAACACTTATTTTAGCTACACGAACCACCTAAACAGAAATGCTAAACATACTCACACAGTTCCCGAAGAAAACATAGTTCCATCCAGTGTTGGTCACATGACTATAAGCAGCGGTGGCTGCCCCCCCCCCCCCCGGTTGGAGAATAACAACAAAAAAAACACAACAAAATGACAACTAAAATATGCGGAAAAACGCATTTCAAAAAAGTTATCAATTGATTTGCATTTTAATGAGTGAAATAAGTACTTGACCCTTTCGCAAAACATGACTTAGTGCTTGGTGGCAAAACCCTTGTTGGCGATCACAGAGGTCGGACGTTTCTTGTAGTTGGCCACCAGGTTTGCAGACATCTCAGGAGGGATTTTGTCCCACTCCTCTCTGCAGATCCTCTCCAAGTCATTAAGGTTTCGAGGCTGACGATTGGTAACTTGAACCTTCAGCTCCTTCCACATATTTTCTATGAGATTAAGGTCTGGGGACTGGCTAGGCCACTCCAAGACCTTCATGTGTTTCTTCTTGAGATACTCCTTTGTTGCCTTGGCTGTGTGTTTTAGGTCATTGTCACGACCCATTTCCAATGCCCTGGCTGAGGGAAGGAGGTTCTCAGCCAAGATTTGGTGGTACATGGCCCCGTCCATCGTCCCTTTGATGCGAGGAAGTTGTCCTCTCCACTTAGCAGAGAAACACCCCCAAAGCATAAAGTTTCCACCTCCATGTATGACGGTGGGGGATGGTGTTCTTGGGGTCATAGGTAGCATTCCTCCTCCTTGAAACACGGCGAGTTGCGTTGATGCCAAAGAGCTGGATTTTGGTCTCATCTAACCACAACACACTCAACCAGTTCTCCTATGAATTAATTAGATGTTCATTAGCAAACTTCAGACGGGCCTGTACATGTGCTTTCTTGAGCAGGGGGGCCTTGCGGGCGCTGCAGGATTTCAGTCCCTCGCGGCGTAGTGTGTTACCAACTGTTTTCTTGGTGACTATAGTCCCAGCTGCCTTGAGATCATTGACAAGATTCTTCTGTGTAGTTCTCACCGTTCTCATGATCATTAAAGTGGTTGTAAACCCTTACAACACACTTTGATTTACAGGTAAGCCTAGATTAAGGCTTACTTGTAGGTCCAAGAAATATCTCCAAAAACCTACACGGTTTAGGAGATATTTGCCAAAAGACAGGCACCGCTGTCTACGGCGCATTCGCCGTAGACAGTGGTGCGCAGGCGCACTGAGCGCGCCGCGGTCAACGGCGATATGCTGTGAGTGGCGGCTCCCATGCGCATGCGCGGGAGTGACGTCATCGCGGCTTCGCCGAATGGCAGCGGCGGAGCGGCGAAACCCACCGAGAAGATGGATGCGCCGGACTACAGGGGACAGCGGTGACTTCGCTGGCTCCTGTGTCAGGTAAGTGACACATAATGGACTACTATGCGATGCGATGCGATGCGATGCATAGTAGACCATTATGCTTTACCTTTGCAGGGAATGAAAGAGGAAGTAAACCCATCAGGGTTTACTTCCTCTTTAAAACTCCACAAGGTGAGATCATGCATGGAGCCCCAGACCGAGGGAGATTGACAGTTATTTTTTGTTTCTTCCAATTGCAAATAATCGCACCAACTGTTGTCTCCCTCTCACCAAGCTGGTTGGCGATGGTCTTGTGGCCCATTCCAGCCTTGTATAGGTCTACAATCTTGTCCCTGATGTCCTTGGACAGCCATGGTAGAGAGATTGGAATCTGATTGATTGATTGCTTCTGTGGACAGGTGTCCCTTTAAGAGAGTGCTCCTAATCTTAGCTCGTTACTAGTAGAGAAGACACCTGGGAGCTAGAAATCTTGCTGATTGATAAGGTTTCAAATATTATTGAGATATAAATATATATATATTGTATTGAAATTATTTCACTCATTAAAATGCAAATCAATTTATAACTTTTTCTAAATTCTTTTTTCTGGATATTTTTGTTGTTGTTCTGTCTCTGACTGTTAAAATAAACCGACCATTAAAATCAGACTGATCATTTCTTTGTCAGTGGGCAAATGTACAAAATCAGCAGGGGATCAAATACTTTTTTCCCTCACTGTACCCATCTAGGTTACGGACAGGCAGCACTCCGAATGGTGGCGGCTTCTATTGCGTCTCCTCCTCCTCTACATCACAAGGGCTTCTCCTTCCTCCTCCTCCTAGGCATCCAATAGGATTGTCTGTCCTTTCAGCCAATTGGGTGACAGGTCTCAGGATCCGCTTCCTGATTGGCTGGGAGGAGGATCAGTGGGACAATAGCGAATATTCATTCACTACTGTCACACAACTGGGTGGGCTCTGTGCCCCTGGGCCCACCCTTTTTTTAATCATGTGCTTAAAAAAAACACCCCTACCATTGGAATTCATGCGTCCGGCGCCCTGCATATAGATTAGGGGGCCAGACGCATGTATAGGGGGGGGGAAATGCCTGTGTGCCCCTAATGGACGATCCGCCACTGACTATAAGCATAGGCATTTGGTCACATGATCTTTTCTAAAGAGAAGTAATAGCCAATTGTAACCTTGATCCTCCCCTTTAAACGGAAATCACAAGGCCTTTTGGTCATGTGACCTGCACTGAAGGGAGCCTAGAAAAGCATTCTAGCCCTTTTTGTTAGTCTTTCTTAGCCCTTGTACACACGGTCGGACATTCCGACAACCAAATCCGTCGGATTTTGTCCGACAGATTTTGTCCGACGGATTTTGTCCGAAACTGTTGCATACACACAGTCGGACAAAGTTGTCGGAAAATCTGATCGTACTTAACGTGATGACGTTATTTCATTAGGACAGGACTACGTTCACGCTAGTAGCCAATAGCTTTGGTCTAGGAATTTGATCTGAGCATGTGTGGCACTTTGTCCGATCGGAATTCTCTACACATGATCGGACAAAGTCCGCTCGGATCATGTTGTCGGAAAATGTTATAGCCCAGCTGGAAAACTTGGTCCGTCGGATACTCCGATGGAAACAGTCCGATGGAGCCCACACAATGTCGGATTATCCGACAACACGGTCCTATCTGACATTGTCCATCGGAATGTCCAACCGTGTGTACAAGGGCTTATACATTTCAGCAAGACCTCAGGTTTATGATAACTTTCAGATGGAGGTCAACTGCAATATGGAGTCTGTTTATTTCAGGGAATTGATGACACAGTATGGAACTGACATTGTTCTCCTTCTCTGAGCTGCCGCGGCTAACTGTTGTCTTTGTCCTGCAGGTTTGGTGATGTCGGCCATCACGGTGATCATCCTGGTTCTTTATTTTGCTATTGATAACTTTGTTGTCCAGAAAAGGCAATGGCTTCCCGAGTGCACTCCCATTTACATCCAGTACTTTGTGAAATTCTTCATCATCGGTGTCACTGTGCTGGTTGTAGCCGTCCCTGAGGGCCTTCCCTTGGCTGTAACCATTTCTCTGGCATATTCTGTTAAAGTAAGTCTTTTAACTTAAATTTTTCATGTCCAAAGTCCTGACTGGCCATCCTGTTCACTGACAATAACACGAATGCTACTTTATTACAGAAAATGATGAAAGACAACAATTTAGTACGACATTTAGATGCCTGTGAGACTATGGGCAATGCCACGGCAATCTGCTCGGATAAAACTGGAACCTTGACAACCAATCGAATGACTGTGGTTCAGGCTTACGTTGGAGATGTCCACCACAAGGAGATCCCAGACCCTGGTTCCATTTCAGCCAAAACTTTAGATCTTCTAGTGAATGCCATTGCAATCAACAGTGCATACACATCCAAAGTCCTGGTAAAGTCAAGTTATTGTGCCGTCTCTTGGACTGAATGTCAGGAGCACTAATCTTTGGTTCTTTTGAGAAGGTCAAATAATTGTCCTTTGGATAATTCCAGGCTGCGGTTGTGTTTGATGTTTTATCTAAAAGACATGACAAGTCCTTCCCCATGTTTTCCAATGATAACCATTTATATATGTGAAACTTAAAGTTGCAGCAACTTCAAAGTAGTTCATGCACTACTTTGGTACGACTTTCATGCAACTTGAGGGCCATAGTTTTCAATGTTAACCCTCAAAAGTTGCATGAAAGTCATATCTGAATATTATACAATGCAACAGTTGTGCAACACTTGTCTATTACCAATGGTCAAAGCCAAAGTCGTTTCCAAGCTGCACCCATCCAAAGTTGCGTCAAGGTTGCATCAAAGGTGCACCAAAGTTGCACTCTAAAGTCAGAGCAATTTTCGAGTCGTACAAGTGTAAATAAAGCTTCAGTCGCACAAATGACAATATTTGTGTTAGGTTAAAGGGAAACTAAAATTACGTGGGCTCATATTTTTATATTTTAGGTTTGGATGTTTTGTTTTACAGACAAAGAATTTCCAGAGCACGATGGGTTAGCCAAAAAGAGATGGCTTTGATTGCCAGTTTTTCAAACTCTCATATAAGGGATCAGTCACTGCTCTGATGGTTTTAAACCTCAGCTTGAGTTACTGAGTTATGTAAACAAGGAACTTTAAAGCAAAGTGAGACCTTGAAAAATGTGGAAATGAACTTAACGCTCCATTTGTTGACCCTAAATATAATGCTTGGTTAGCTGCTTCCCTGGCTGTATCAGCTTCATTCACTGCAGAGGAGTTTGAGGAAAGGATGTTCATCGGTCTTCTGCCAAGTGCCATCCTGAAGCTCTTCTAGGTGGTCTTGGCTCTTGGGAAGAGCAGGAGAGCCCAGGAACCATACCAGCCGTACTGTAAAAATGATCAAGCAGCGACTGTATTACTTTTACTTTACAGCTTTAAGCCAGATGAACAAATGAGCACAAGTTTATTGCTGTCACTGCAGCCATGAGTTTGTGCTAACCCTTTACCCTCTGGATACCTCCGAAGGAACTGCTTAAGTTTGTTACTCTGCTTCTCAACCCCAGAAATAGCCTCAGCCCCTCTGGCACACCTGGCAATGTGATTAATAGAATACCACAGTAATGACACACTGTCAAAGTTCAAATATTAATGTTTTTCTTCAATTTACTTAGGTGACAAGAAACTCAAAATGGTATTGGTCAACCAGATCCCGGACAAACAACCAGGATTTGTTTGACGTGATTTTAATAGTGCTCAAGTAAATTTCTAAGATATGCAAATGGACATCATCAATACAGTCAGTGACAGATAATACGTAAATACCTTCTTCAAAACAACTGAGTAGTTGTAGATATTACCAATACTAAAGGGGAACCCCAGGCCAAACTATTAACTGTTAACTCTAATGAGAGGTCTGACTTAAAAGTAATGGTATAAGGGCCCTTATAGCAGAAACGACAGTAATATCTTCGTTGCAGATCTGATGGTCTTCACCGGCATGTAGGAGCTCATTAACTTTTATCCAATAAGGTGTAGTAGCAAGCAATAGGTTTCTTAAAATGAGGAAAGCTAAAGGTGTCTATGCACAGTGTTCAAAGTAGGTTCAGTAAAGTATTCCTAAGGTAGAGATGTCTGTGCAAAGTGTCCCAGTGAAACCATAAGAAAGGATTTGTAGAGGTGGGTGACTGTCTTCTCACCAACGGTAAACCTGATGCAGCCGCTACATATATATAAAGTATATATATATATATATATAAAACGAACCTCACAAGCAATAAGGGAGCAAAAAATCAATGGCCAGTAGTGGCAGCCTAAACCAAACTGATCCATAACAAACAAAATCTATAACAAAAGCACTTCTTTGGGTATCTGCGGTAGATTCCACGTTTTGCTATATATGGATCTCCTCACCTGGCAAAATGGCTGTCCTGTCACATACATGGCAAACACCTAAATAGGTAATATTGTACTTTCTTACAAGCTGGGAGTGACTTCATTGCAGTGTCCATTTAGGTATGTAAATTTATACACCAAATGTATGTGTGGATGGGCATTATCCAAAGGACAAATTTGGTTAGCTATCTGTATTATTCATTTTTATATATATATATATATATATATATATATATATATATATACATATATACATATATACACTGTATAAAGACATAGAACTGTGCAAACTTTTTAGGCAGGTGTGAAGAAATGCAGTAAAGTAGAAATGCTTTAAAAAATGTATGTTATTTGCTTATTTATATCAATTTACAAAATGCGAACAGAAGAAGAATTGAAATCAAATCAAAATTTGGCGTGACCACCCTTTGGTTTCAAACCAGCATCAGTTCTTACACTTGCACAAAGTCAGGGATTTTGTAGGATTAGAGTCGGGTGTATGAATAATCAATTATACCAAGCAGGTTCGAATAATCATCAGTTTCGTATGTTGAAGCACGGTGATTAACTCTGTAGGCTTTAAAACTGGGTGAGGAACAGCTAAACTCTGCTACTAAGGTGAGGTTGTAGAGGACGGTTTCATGTCACAGGTCATACACCATGGCAAGACTGAGCGCAGCAACAAGACAGAAAGTAGTTATACTGCATCAGCAAGGTCTCTCCCAGGCAAAGATTGCAAAGCAGACTGGGCTTTTGAGATGTCCTGCTCAAGGTCTATAGAAGAAGCACAAAGAACGGCCAACTTTGAGGACCGCATATGCAGTGATCGGCCAAGGAAGCTTAATGCAGCAGATGAAAGGCACATCATGCTTACTTCCTTCCACATTGGAAGATATCCAGCAGTGCCATCAGCACAGAACTGGTAGACTGGTAGGCTTAAAACTGGGTGAGGAACAGCTAAACTCTGCTACTAAGGTGAGGTTGTAGAGGACGGTTTCATGTCACGGGTCATACACCATGGCAAGACTGAGCGCAGCAACAAGACAGAAAGTAGTTATACTGCATCAGCAAGGTCTCTCCCAGGCAAAGATTGCAAAGCAGACTGGGCTTTTGAGATGTCCTGTTCAAGGTCTTTTGAAGAAGCACAAAGAACGGCCAACGTGGAGGACCGCATATGCAGTGGTCGGCCAAGGAAGCTTAATGCAGCAGATGAAAGGCACATCATGCTTACTTTCCCTTCCACATTGGAAGATATCCAGCAGTGCCATCAGCACAGAACTGGTAGAAACCAGAGGGACCCAGGTACACCCATCTACTGTCTAGAGAATTATAAAGATTGGAGATGGCCCCACAAGATAATGAATTAAATTACAAATAAAACCTTACATCGTGCACCATCATACAAAATATATATGGAATGGGTATTTGAAATTCTGGTTTCCAGCCAGAAATATCAACAAAAATGCGAGCAGAGGGACTATTACGGTGCACATTAAACATATGAACACATTGAGAAAAACAATTATGTAAAAAATGTTTTATCTCAATTTATTTGAATATAAAAGCATTTAACAATACAACATATCAATAGCTCATGGGGATAGCTCAGACAAACCGGGGGAAGCATCCCCCGGCGACTGGGAGAGGTATTTCTCCCGGTTTGTCTGACATATCTCGGGGCGAAGGCGTTTGGGTAAGACTCTGAAGATATTGATATGTATTGTAAACATGTTTTCCTCTCCATTTTTTGTTGTCATTTATGGTCACTTCACACAATTTTTATTGATCTAACTGTGTTTCATGTATATATTCCTAGATGTACCGTATTTATCGGCGTATAACACGCACTTTTTTCCCCTTAAAATCAGGGGAAAATCATGGGTGCGCGTTATGCGCCGATCCTCCCACCGATCTGCCGATCTGCGCTCTGTGGAGCGCCGCCGACATTTACCGAGCTGAGCCGAGTGTATTGTGAACTCGGCTCCGCTCTCAGTCACGCCCAGTCCCGCCTCCTAGCCTTTACGTCCCGCCATTGGCCCGGTGTTGTGTCCATCACAGGAGCCAGGACAAGAGGCGGGACGGGGGCGTTACTGCGAGCAGAGCCGAGTAGCCGAGTACCCTCGGCTCGGCTCGGTCTATGTCGGCGGCGGGAGGAGCCGAAGATCTCGGCGGTGGGAAGAGCCGAAGATCTCGACGGCAGCGGCGGGAGGAGCCGAAGATCTCGACAGCGGCAGCGGGAGGAGCCGAAGATCGCGGCAGGAGGAGCCAAAGATGGCGGCGGCGGTAAATTTAAAACTAACCATACTGCAATTTTGTGGAAGGCTGCAGGGGGACAGTGTAGGGCTGCAGGGGGACAGTGTAGGGCTGCAGGAGAACAGTGTAGGGCTGCAGGGGGACAGTGTAGGGCTGCAGGAGAACAGTGTAGGGCTGCAGGGGGACAGTGGAAGGCTGCAGGGGAGCAGTGGAAGGCTGCAGGGGGACAGTGTAGGGCTGCAGGAGAACAGTGTAGGGCTGCAGGGGGACAGTGTAGGGCTGCAGGAGAACAGTGTAGGGCTGCAGGGGGACAGTGGAAGGCTGCAGGGGGGCAGTGGAAGGCTGCAGGGGGACAGTGTAGGGCTGCAGGGGGACAGTGGAAGGCTACATTGATGGGCATTTAAAATGTAAGGTTTTTTCCTTAAACTTGCCTCCTAAAAGTTTTTTTCCTTAAACTTCCCTCCTAAATTTGGGGTGCGTGTTATACGCCGATAAATACGGTATGTATTTCCTGAAGAAGCTGTGAAGAAAAACTAGTCGAAATACTTCACCTTCCCCATGAGCTATTGATATGTTGTATTGTTAAATGCTTTTATATTCAAATAAATTGAGATACAATTTTTTTTTTACATAATTGTTTTTCTCAATGTGTTCCTATGTTTAATGTGCACCGTAATAGTCCATCTGCTCGCATTTTTGTTGATATTTCTTGCTGGAGACCAGAATTTTCAAATACCCATTCCATACTGTCTAGAGAAGTCTGGCGAGAAGTGGTCTTCGTGGAAGAATTGCGGCCAAAAACTCTGATGTGGAAACAAGGCTCAGCTACTCAACGATGCAGGAAAACATAGGAACTGGGGTACAGAAAAATGGCAGCAGGTGCCCTGGATTGACGTGTCAAAATGTGAAATATTTGACTGTAGCGGGAGGCAGTTTGCTGGTGAAGGGCTGGAGAGCGTTACAATAATGAGTGTCTGCAGCCAACTGTGAAACATGGTGGAGGTTCCTTGCCAGTTTGGGGCTGCATTTCTGCAAAAGGAGTTGGAGATTTGGGTCAGGATCATTGGTGTCCTCAATGCTGAGAAATCTAGGCAGATACTTATCCATCATGTCATACTATCAGGGAGGTCCAAAATGTATTTTGCAGCAGGACAACCACCCCAAACATACAGCCAATATCATTAAAAACGACCTAATGGTTTTGCCCCTCAAAGAGCCATGATCTCAATATGATTGAGTCTGTCTGGGCTTACATGAAGAGACAGAAGGATCTGAGGCAGCCGACATCCATGATCTGTACTTAGTTCTCCAAGATATTTGGAACAATCTACCTGCCGAGTTCCTTCAAAAACTGTGTGCAATTGTACCTAGAAGAATTGATGCTGGTTTGAATGCAAAGGGTGGTCTCACCAAATATTGATTTGAATTTATTTTCTGTTCATTTATTTTCTGTTTTGTTCTTTAAACCAGGGGTCATCAACCCCCGGTCCCCGGCCCACTACTGGGCCATGGCCCTTCTGCAGGTGCGGGCGGCCGCAAGACACATGCTGGGCTACCGGCATGAGAGCGCTGGGTGGATGGAAGAAGCGAGCGGGCGGGCAAGTAGAGATGATATCATCTCTCTCCGCCCCCCTCTGCATCACCGCTCTTCCGCCCTCAAAGCCAGTCTGTCGGAGGTGCAGCGGGGAGCAGAGAGATGACATCATCTCATACTGCCTGCCCCGCATCGCCGCTCTCCCCCGGCTCCTCGGTGTGTGGAAACAGGATTCCTTGTTCAGCGGCGCAAATTGCCTGCCCCCCCAGACAGCTAATTAGGGATGGCAGAAGGGTGGAGCCAGAGACTGAGAGCCGAAGGAGTCCCGGACCCTCCCTCTGCCTGATGAGACCAGTTGCAGCATGAGGAGAGAGACACCCTGCAACATCCAGAGGGGCGTTCCCACAGAGATGTGACGTCATCAGTGACAGGTGAGCTGTGTGTGGGAGTACAGGTGAGGTGTGCTGGGACTTGTAGTTCACCCCCTCATACCACAAGGGGCGCTCCACTCTCTCCGCATCTGGTGACAGGCAACGTGGCAGGTGGCAATCCACATCTTGTGGCAGGCAGTGTGGCAGGTGACTAGGCACATTTAGCAGCAGGCGACAGTGGTAAGTGACACACTCAGGGCTCCCACTGATTCTACAGTATGGCGAGTTGAACTATTTCATTTATTACTGCAGTGTAAAAATTGAACTAATGCGCTTCGATCACCCCGACACCATATCAAGCATGGTGCCGTGATGATTGAATCACTAACACCAGCCATTGACCGTGAAAAATTGTGACCCCCCTCCCCGGTCCTTGGCACAATTTTCAGCCACACAGCCGGTCCCCGGTGCCAAAAAGGTTGGGGACCACTGCTTTAAACTATTAACACTTCTATTTATGAAAACATTCTTCATTTACAGCATTTTTTTTTACACCTGCCTAAAACATTTGCACAGTAGTGTATATAGTGAGTTCCTCACCATATTGAACTTTCAATCTTCTTGCTCAGCCAGCGGAAAAGGAAGGTGGTCTGAAACGGCAAGTTGGCAATAAGACGGAATGCGGTTTGCTAGGATTTGTGATGGATCTGAAGCGAGATTACCAGGCCGTGCGTGCTAGTATCCCCGAGGAGAAACTGTACAAAGTGTACACCTTTAATTCTGCCAGGAAATCCATGAGCACCGTCGTTAAACTGGAGGATGGAAGTTACCGCATGTACAGTAAAGGAGCCTCAGAGATCATTCTGAAAAAGTAAGCAGATGACCAGGCATGTACTGGCCTTTGGGACTACAGGGAGTTTCCCGGTGGGCCGATGGCTCAGTGGGCCACTCTGATGTAAGGGAGTGCTGATGGGACACTTGATGTAAGGGGGTGCTGATGGGACACTCTGATGTAAGGGGGCTGGTTATGGGACACTCTGATGTAAGGGGCTGCTGATGGGACACTCTGATGTAAGGGGGTTGGTGATGGGACACTCTGATGTAAGGGGGCTGGTGATGGGACACTCTGATGTAAGGGGGCTGGTGATGGGACACTCTGATGTAAAGGGCTGCTGATGGGACACTCTGATGTAAGGGGGCTGGTGATGGGACACTCTGTTGTAAGGGGCTGCTGATGGGACACTCTGATGTAAGGGGGCTGCTGATGGGACACTCTGTTGTAAGGGGGCTGGTGATGGGACACTCTGTTGTAAGGGGGCTGCTGATGGGACACTCTGATGTAAGGGGGCTGGTGATGGGACACTCTGATGTAAGGGAGTGCTGATTGGACACTCTGATGTAAGGGGGCTGGTGATGGGACACTCTGATGTAAGGGGGTTGGTGATGGGACACTCTGATGTAAGGGGGCTGCTGATGGGACACTCTGATGTAAGGGGGTTGGTGATGGGACACTCTGATGTAAGGGGGCTGGTGATGGGACACTCTGATGTAAAGGTCTGCTGATGGGACACGCTGATGTAAGGGGGCTGCTGATGGGACACTCTGTTGTAAGGGGGCGGGTGATGGGACACTCTGATGTAAG
Source organism: Lithobates pipiens (assembly GCF_037356315.1). Taxonomy (NCBI): domain Eukaryota; kingdom Metazoa; phylum Chordata; class Amphibia; order Anura; family Ranidae; genus Lithobates; species Lithobates pipiens. Next base: position 49,153,131 of record NW_027507785.1, on the reverse strand, counting down.
GGAGTGCTGATGGGACACTCTGATGTAAGGGGGCTGCTGATGGGACACTCTGATGTAAGGGGGTGGTGATGGGACACTCTGATGTAAAGGGCTGCTGATGGGACACTCTGTTGTAATGGGGCTGCTCATGGGACACTCTGACGTAAGGGGGTGCTGATGGGACACTCTGATGTAAGGGGGCTGCTGATGGGACACTCTGATGTAAGGGGGCTGGTGATGGGACACTCTGATGTAAGGGAGTGCTGATGTGACACTCAAAATGTAAGTGGGCTGGTCTGGATGAAGTCCAGGGCCAAATTTCTGTCCCAGTCCAGCCCTGCAGATGACTTATCTGATCCCGCTATGAGCTTATGGGCACCGGGGGAAACAGGCGACTTCATCATCTTATGTTTTGTAGGTGTTCGCAAATCCAGGGTGGAGATGGAGAGACCAGACTTTTCAGGCCCAGGGATCGAGATGAGATGGTAAAAAAGGTGATAGAACCCATGGCCTGCGATGGACTCAGGACAATCTGCATTGCATACCGGGATTTTAGCCAGAGTCCAGAGCCGGACTGGGAAAACGAGAATGATATATTGGCGGATCTGACATGCATAGCTGTTGTCGGCATTGAAGATCCAGTCAGGCCAGAGGTAAAGTATGTACCTTGTTTGAAGACTGTTTTCTTAACTTCAATGAAAACAAAGAAAAATGCCATGTGATCTTTTTGATTTTTCATAATAGTAGTGTGAACAATGTTTTTTTTTTTTTTTTTTTTTTTACTCACCGTAATCCTGTTCCTGGAGATTATTGAGGGACACAGAAAGTCTTTCACCTTTGGGTTATAGTGCTGACTACAGGGGGATTAAACATTAGCAAGCGAGGAAATATAACCCTTTAACCACCAGAATGACTCAAAGAGAGCATTATCTTAAACACAGAGTAATAGGGAACTTTTTCTCTCAATGGGCTCCAAGCAGGGGTGTACCTACAGGGGTCGCAGTGGTCACCATTGTGACCCAGCCTCATACTCCAATGGGCCCGTCCAGTCCTCCTGTACAACTGGATGTGAGGTGCAGCGGGGGCAGCAGCATGTGTAAGCAGCTGATTCCTCTATGCAGTCACCGTATGCCCGCTTCTCCTCTCCCTCCCGCAGACATTCAGCTATAGCCGCAGGAAGGAAATGAAGGTCATTGGTCACTCTACATGCCACCCCCACCGCCTACCTATCCATGTCCTGCTGCCCCTGGCCCCTGTGTGCTCCCATGCCCCCCCTCCCCCCTGCAGCAGTTCTGGGTTTCCCGGTGGTAATCTGTCCAAGGAGTATGGAACGACCCACACTATCCCATGGAAAGTCACACAGATTAAATGTAAGACAAAGGGAAAGGGAGCACAGACATACCCATAAGTAGCCTTAGATGCTAAATTACATTCAAATCACATCTAACACTGATGGGAATTCTTTCAACAGTATATATGTATGTAAGTGTATATCCCACTTGATTGTATAATAATTCAAATCCAATGTAGTGAGTAGAATTATAGGGGTCTGATGAGATATATATATACTTTCATCTTGCACCTACCTGGATATGTGAGGAATTCCCAGTATTCCTCGCATGAATCCTTGATCCCTTAAACTTAGTTATTGTACTGTATATGCCCCTGCAAACAGAGGACCTGTAGAGACAAACTACTGTTAAATCCGGTTGGGGAGTCTCCAAAACAAGACATTCAGATGAGATAATAGATCTAGATAGGTGCATTTTTATTCACTGCAGTGGAGAAATACAACACAGTTCTCGGCTACTGTAAGCGAGTAAAAATGAAGGTGTTTCTGAGCTTACATCTACAGGTTATACAATTTTATACGTATGAATATGCATAAAATATGGGTGTGTATTAAGTGTATTCTAGTGATATTGATTGTATAGTTTAGTTCAATCAATGTCCATATCTTCTTATGGGGAACAATTAAACATGTGACTGGCAAAAAAAATAGATTTCAGCAGTATTTGGTCGATTTAGACTGGTTTTGATAAGGAAGTAATTTTGAGCAGTTTTTGGGGTTCTTATCAGTAGTTTGTGTCGTCACATATCCAGTAGATTAAATTTCCCAGGAATTGAAACAAAAGAAAAGGAGAACGTCTAGGGAAAGTAAAGACACATGCATTACCAATTCTTAAAGTGATAGTTATATATATATATATATATATATATATATATATATATATATATATATATATATACTGTATATATATATATATATATATGTATATAAAATCTATCAACATTATCAGACCCCTAAAATTCTACTCACTACATTGGATTTGAATTTATTATACAATCAAGTGGGATATACACATATATACACATATACTGCTGAAAGAATTCCCATCACTGTCGGCTGTGTTTTGAATGTTATTTACCATCTAAGGCCACTTATGGGTACGTCTGTGCTCCCTTTCCCTTTGTCTCACATTTAGTCTGTGTGACTTTCCATGGGATAGTGTGGGCACGCCCCATACTCTTTGGACGGATTACCACCTGAAAACTACCCCGCCTATATGTTTTTAATCGACTCTGATCATGCACGATATTTCAATTTGGAGATGTCTTCATCCTCCTGAGGAAGATCAGAACAGTATATGATCGAAAAGCGTTGGGGCTCTTTTTTGAGCAATAGCATTTAGTGTTAAGAAACTCTTTTTTGCTATCTGCATTTATAACATTGACATCTCATGTTTGGATACCATGCATACCAGAGCGCATGTGGTTTTTAATTCATGTGGGTTTTTCTCATATATTTGTATGCAATAAAGAACTTTTTTTTAATATATTCTTTTCAGTACTTTTTCTAGCTGCCTATAGGGGCTTGGGAGTAGACTTGTGCACAATGGAAAATTTTGTTTCGTTTCGGTTCGTTGTCATTCGTAAAATACATCATTACGTTCTGTTATATTCATTAATACGTTTTCGGATAATTCGTTATTATTCGTAGAGTGTCGAATTTGTTCGTTCGTATTCGTTGAAATTCGCTTTTTATGTATGTATAGACATTCGTGATAATGATTCGTAGTTTGGAAAGTCGTTTGTTTATTAAATCTTTTAACACACACAATGACAACGTCTCTTCTCTTCGGCTCAAATACAATACAACACCCTTCTCACTCAGTTCTCAGGAATGCACTTTGCCAGTAATCCAACCTCCGGCACAAAATTAATTAGCTGATTGGACTATAAGATTTACTTTGAGCTGACCTTTTGTTTCATTAGATCTTTAAAGAATTACTGAATTATGTCGAATTCATTCGTTATATTTATTTCGTATTCGTTGTTATTCGTTATTTTTTTATTATTTTATTTTATTTGGACATTCGGATGCATCCAAATGTCCAAAAGATGCAAAATTCGGCCGAATTTCGATTCGTTACGAAACGAATTGCACAAGCCTACATGGGAGCAATTTTTCATATTTTGGGCTGGCAGCACTTTCTCTCCACCTAGGTGGGTGGGTTTCACTTCATTTCATCTTATTGATAACCTTATTTGTAACTATCATTCTTCAGTTTTTTGCTAGTGTCCTAAGAGACCAGATGCCTTTTTCTAAGCTCGGCTGTGACAAACACTCATTTCTTTTATTTTTTTTTAACATAATTGTTTCTCTTCAATCAAGATATATTGTTATATTCGTAAAAAATCGATCTCCTCTATTTGCCGTATCAGGAGACATTGTAGGATATCCTGGAACTCTTTTTTTCCCCCCACAATTCCTGATGTCTATGCTAATCTTTTCTCAGATTAGATTTTGTCTCATTGAACCATGGGAGTCCTTCTTCTAAGGTTGTGTGCTTCTAATGCCACGTACACTCGATAGAATTGTCCAGCGTACTTAGTCCGCCGAAATGCATTTCAGCGGACAATTCGATCGTGTGTGGGCTTCAGCGGACTTTCTCAGTGTAAAGTCCGGCGGACTTAGAAAGTATTTTTGCAGTCCAATCTTTCAGCCGGACTTGGGTTTCAGCGGACAATACGTTCGTCAGTATGCTAGTCTGGCGGACTAAGAATGACGCATGCTCAGAAGCAAATTACGAAAAGGAAGCTATTGGCTACTGGCTATTGAACTTCCTTTTTCTAGTCCCGTCGTACGTGCTGTACGTCATCGCGCTAGCAAACGCCGGACAATTCGATCGTGTGTACGCGGCATTACACTCCTAGTGCAAAGCTGTATGAGACTCCAGACTTCACTGAGAAGGTTTGGTTAGGTCAAGGGTCTCCAAACTTTCTAAGCAAAGGGCCAGTTTATTGTTCTTCAGACTTTAAGGAAATGCTGTTTGGTTCCTCAACAGGTTCCTGAGGCAATCAAAAAGTGCCAGAGGGCTGGTATTACTGTTCGTATGGTAACAGGAGATAACATTAATACAGCACGTGCCATTGCCATTAAATGTGGCATCATACATCCTGGAGAAGATTTTATCTGCATTGAAGGGAAAGAGTTTAACAGACGGATACGCAATGAAAAGGGAGAGGTACGTCATTCAGAATACATGAGCACGTGTGAATATGTTGTGTTGTGAATGTCACCTTATCATGGTGTGCTTGTTGTCTGTGTGTAGATTGAACAAGAGAGGATTGATAAGCTATGGCCAAAGCTGAGGGTTCTGGCTCGCTCATCACCTACTGACAAACATACACTGGTGAAAGGTAAGACTGTGCTGTCACTGGACATACTGAGACATGTACAATAGCGAAAGCGGAGGTCATGATCTTACTGATATATATATATGGGAAAGTTACGACCGTGACCTTATTGACCCATACACAGAGGTGAGGTTAGACTGTGACCTTAGACTGTGACCTTATTAACCCATACACAGAGGTGAGGTAGGATCATGACCTTTTTAACACATACACAGAGGTGAGGTAAGACCATGACGTAATGAACCCATACACAGAAGTGAGGTAAGACCATGACCTTATTAACCCATACACAGAGGTGAGAGGTAAGACCATGACCTCATTGGCCCATGCACATGGGTGAGAGATAAGACCTTGACCTTATTGACCCATACACAGAGAGGAGGTAAGACCGTGACCTTATTGACCCATACACAAAGATGAGGTAAGACCGTGACCTTATTGACCCATAGACAATCGATGAGGTAAGACCGTGACCTTATTGACCCATACACAGAGAGGAGGTAAGACCGTGACCTTATTGACCCATACACAGAGAGGAGGTAAGACCGTCACATTATTGACCCATACACAGAGAGGAGGTAAGACCGTGACATAATTGACCCATACACAGAGAGGAGGTAAGACCATGACCTCATTGGCCCACGCACATGGGTGAGAGATAAGACCTTGACCTTATTGACCGATACACAGAGGTGAGAGGTAAGACCTTGACCTTATTGACCCATACACAGAGAGGAGGTAAGACCGTGACCTTATTGACCCATACACAGAGGTGAGAGGTAAGACCTTGACCTTATTGACCCATACACAGAGGTGAGAGGTAAGACCTTGACCTTATTGACCCATAGACAATCGATGAGGTAAGACCGTGACCTTATTGACCCATACACAATCGATGAGGTAAGACCGTAACCTTATTGACCCATACACAGAGGTGAGAGGTAAGACCATGACCTTACTGACAGATATACAAAGGCCTGCTGGGACAGTTTCCTTTAATACTCAAGGCAAAAAGGCCAAATCGTAGCCCCCTTACCTGAGCTGTGAACTAACCCTAGGTTGCAGACCCTGCCATTATTGCACCCCTTCCTGCTGAAGTGCCCATGGCAGCTGCTACTTCTGCCTACAACTCAGCCTGGCCCTGGGTAAAACCATCACCATACAGACACAAATCAAGGTCCATAAAGACACGGATGAGCGAGTTTGGGTTGGAGGAACTTGACTGGCCTTCACCTCGACCCGATAGAACACCTTAGGGGTGAATTAGAGCGGAGACCGCGAGCCAGGCCTTCTCCTCCAACATCAGTGCCTGACCTCACAAATGTGCTTCTGGAAGAATGGTCAAACATTCCCATAGACACATCTCCTAAACTTTGTAAGAATAAATAAATAAATATTAAACCCTACGGACTAAGACTGGGATGCCATCAAAGTTCATGTGCGTGTAAAGGCAGGCGCCCCAATACTTTTGACAATAAAGAGAACATATAGAGGTGAAAGTTAAGGCTGTCATCCTTACTGACACAGATGAGAGGTAAAAGTGTGACTTTACTGACACCTACAGTATACAGAGATAAGAGGGAAGACTGTGAGCTTACAGACATATAGATTTGAGACGTGACCTTTTTGATACATATAGGAGAAAACCCGGGACCATACTGACGTGTAGAGATTAGACATTACACACTTACTGACACATAAAAAGAGGGGAGAGGTAAGACCATGACTTTACTGACGCATACAGTATACCAAGGTGGGAGGTAAGACTGTGACCTTACTTACATGTATACAGAAGAGAGTGGTAAAACCACGATGGCCTTATTGATACATGTCCTTACCAATCTTATACCAATATATGTATAGAACAATGAATGTGTATACCTTACCAATCCTACCCAATATATAGTTTATATAGATTGCAGTGATGATCTCTTCCTGTTGTAGGTATCATAGACAGCACACAAGTGGAGCAGAGGCAAGTAGTTGCAGTAACCGGAGATGGAACCAACGATGGTCCTGCTTTAAAGAAAGCAGATGTTGGATTTGCAATGGTAAGAACGCTCCTGATTTCTAATATGCTTGAAAACATTTTAATATCTCACACCCCTCAAATACCCCCCCCATTCATCAGACGTCTGTAATAAGTATTTGTATTTTACTATTTTACTAGCACTCTTTTTCCAGAACATTTTTTTTCTTCAATCAAAGACTTTTCTCTACGTTGCTGCGAAACCTTTGACTTTTCGTATAGCAGCTATCTGGCGCGATCATCCATAGCCTGGCTTTTGGATTGCCTTGCCCACAACTTTCTGGGTTGGATGCTTTATGGTTAGCATGAAGCTGGCCTTTTCCGACAATCGGTCCCGTGTAGGGTGCTTTACAGAGCCTGTTCTGGTAAAAGCTAGCCGTGGAGAGCTTTCGAGGTCCACAGCTGCTGGCATTGCCTCCGTTTGTGTAAAAAGCTTTTTTTTTTGGCCATTTTTCTCCTGGGGAATCACAAGAGAGCACATGACTAGGGCAGTCAGATACCTTACTACCCCAAACAAACATGTTTTACTGACTTATTAATAATGACACTGACACCTGCTGGATGTAAATGGCCTCTTCGGCCTTTTATTAAAGCGGTTCTGCACCTAAAATAAAAGTATTAAAAGCCAGCAGCTACTAATATTGCAGCTGCTGACTTTTAATAAATGGACACTTATCCCAGGGTCCAGCGATGTCGGCGGCAGATGACGAGCGATCGCTCGTCTCGCTGATGCCCCCGCCGCCATCCTCTGTCAGGGAATCGGGAAGTGAAGCATTACAGCTTCACTCCACGGTTCCCTACTGCGCATGCACGAGTCGCGATGCGCGTCTCTTATGGTCCCCCGCTGTGTCTCTGGGAACTGTGTGGGGGGGGGGGGGCGTCTGCGGGGGTCTGCGGCGGTCTGGCCGGAAGTGGGTGCAGTTACCTGGATTATCCAGGTAACTGCACCCCCCTCCCCCCTGAAAGGTGCCGATTGTGGTACCGGAGGGGGGGAGGGATCAGATTAGCAGAACTTCCCCTTAGGGTGAAGAACCGCTTTAACAATAAATAACAAAAAAACTAAATAAAACCAAAAACTTTATTTACAACAAAACCTTTCCAGCTCCAATCCCAATACCTTTTGTTGCTGGTCCCTGACGACCCCCATCTTCAAACTTTTTTGGTCTGTAATACCTTTAAGTTAGTATCTGTCCCCAGCCGCCAGAAATTGCCTCGGGGACCACTAACTGACCACAGACCCCACCAAATTTTGTTACCCGGTAGTCTATACTTCAACCAGACCACCGGGAGGACTCCACACCTGAAATGGGTCCCACCATTTAACCAATACCTCCTAAATTTTATTCCTTGTCGTCAAAGACCACAACGCCGCTTACCACCCATAACCACTACCCTTATGTACCATCAAAAACCATAGGGCGGGCGGGCCGGAACTTCTCACCTCTCTTCTCCTTCCCAAACTGCTGACCTTTGCTCGACCCTTCCTTGGACACCAACTACACTCCTCCCCTACTGCCCCGGCTACCAATCCGGTAAGACCTAAACTTCTTTTTCTTCCTTTCTTAACCCCTTGTTATCGTAAGCTACTTACACCCTGTCATGTATGTCCTACGCCTACTCTGCTATTCGGCTGCGTACATGTCTTAGTTCTCCACTCCTGTGTCCCAGATTCAGCCGACAGCGGGCTAAAGCCCACTGTTGGCTAGCGCCACAGAGCCAGACCAGGGATCCTGACAATAATACTGGGATCTGCCCAGATGCCTGACTGGCAGTTGGCTCAGGCTCTCAGCAGGCTGCTGAGAGCCTGAACCAGCCGCTTCCCGCCTCCTGCACATCCCGGCGCGCCAGTGAACGCTGGAGGGGCACAGCAGAGAGCCAGTAACTGAACGTTACCACTCTCTGCTCACTGGAGACCAAGAGCTGAATGATCAGTAGACTTTGATTGCTCAGTTCTCAGTGAAGTGCCAGCAGGGGACAGCTGCAGCATCAGATTGATGTTGCAGTCATCTAGGTGAGTACTAGGTCGCTGAGCATCTTTAAAAATTTCACGTTTCCTGCTGATTTCCTCTGCAGAAGGGGTGATTGCTGTGGGACTGAATGCAGATGTCCTCTACCACGAGGAGTGTCACGTGCACAATCGTCATTAGGCGTCGAGGAAGCATCTTCCTGCTGCTGATCCTGCTTGCAAAGAGCCATGTAGAACTTTGATCCTTGATCCATTTCTACTGCCTACCTAAAAGTGACTTTGGTCACCTTCGGTTATCCTGAGTATCTGAAGCCTTACCACCACGTGGTCAATAGACTAGCTATGTGGTAGCATATTGCTGGTGTCAGGTCCTCTCACCCTGCCATGTATCTACGCCTGGACTGCAGGCCTGGGATTGGCATAGTAGGTGTCTCTGGGCAGAGATGAGAGAACCCGGGCATTGATGTAATACACATCGCTCCCAGGTTCATTGACTGCAGGGAGGACTGGTTGGTTTGGCTGACTGGTCAAAAGAGATTATACCACTGCTGCATTGGATCCCTTGGTCATAGAATTCATGAAGCCAATGGGTGTAGCTTAAAGTTTCAGTTTTAAAAGTCTGGTGAACACTTCCTGGCTTATCCCTCAAATGTCTCCTGTCTGTATACAGGCATAAGTTATGTAGCTGTACCGCCGTAGGCGCTGCTAAGTCTTGTGGTCCACCTGGCACCCCACCCAGCCCGGCATTCAATCCTCAGTCACTCCAAGGCAATGAAAAATCCATGTGTTTGTTTTTGTTGTTTTTATTGAGGGAATAGAACTTGGATGGGTAAAGGAATCTATGGGATGCCCAGTGGAATTTTAGAACAATCAATTGGGACAGAACCATGTACACTCTCTGTACGTGGCACTACTCCAGACTTCTCCTGCACAACTCTTGCTTGCAGACTATGGCTCTCTCTTCCTCCTGCACAAATGTTAGACCCCATTCACACCTGAGCGTTTTGTAGCTTGAAGCCTGAAGCTACAAAAAGCTAGAGGGGAAAAAAATCTATTATTCTCAATGGAGATGGTTCACATCTCCACTACATGTCGCCTGAAGCCGAACGCCTGAAGCTCAAACAAGTTCCGGACCCTTTTTTGTCGCTCGAATCGAGTAGATTTGGGCGTTTTTCTTCTTTTAACATTGGTGACCTTTTGCCCTGCACAAAATCGCAGCAAATCGCGGTAAAAAAAACGTTGCGAATCGTGGTAAAAAACGCAGCAAACAACGCAGCAAAATCGCTGTAAATTTGCGCGATTTTCTGCTTGAAAACGCTACGCTCAGGTGTGAATGCAGCCTGAACTCCCAGGAGCAGATAGCACATGTTTAGGCCTGATACTGGCTTAGCTAGGCCTCAGCAATTGCCCTGTGCAGGCAGGGACCACGGGCCTCTATAGTATAGCAGAAATAGGAAGTCTTTAGTGCTAGCTGTCCTACCAATGTGCTACTGCTCCCAGTAAGTCCTCTTCAGGCCCTGCCAGCCCTCCTGCTGCAGTTGCCCGACTCCACTGCCCATTACATTGCAATATATTTTACTGGCTCTGCTCTGACTGTTTCCTCTCAGTCCTCTCAGGCGTGCCTCCCCAGTCCTCCTGACTGCACATGTCACTCACCAGCCCTCCTGGCTGTGACCAGTGGTTCCCTCTTGAAGACTTGCCTGGCAGTTCTAGCTTCTGCTGTCCTCTCTTGCTCCTACTGTGCCTCCTTTCCAGAACCTTCACAATTTCCTGAAGGGCTCTGTCCTGCACCCAAGCCCCAGTCCCAATGTCACCCCCCCTCCCCCAGACTGGGGAGCTCCCTCAAAAGCCCCGACAGCCTAGTAATCCATCTCCAGTTCTTCCACCCGACAACTCCTCCCCAGCTGGGCTGACCTCAGGTATTTATGCCCTCTGCTAATCCAGGTTGGGGATTGGTCAGTGCTCCTTAGAACACCACAGGCAGCTCCACCTCTCCTTGTAGAATCCTCTAGAAGAAAGAGGGCGGTCTAAGTGACACTGCTTGTGAGTCACCAGCTGCTACTCTGAGCCACTCCCAGCCCACACAAACCAAAACAAACAGGCCTGCCTAAATTTGCCTACACTCACCAAAAATCCTAATCTAGCACCTACCCATGTAGAGGGTGCTACAGTTATTTTGGTTGACGTGCCGGACTGCAGAACCAGTGTCTAAGAACTGTTTGATCTGCATGGACTTTAAAACTTTTCTTTGCATTGATACTTGTCCCCTGGGGCAGGACCCAGGTCCCCAAACACTTTCTATGGCAATAACTTGCATATACGCCTTTAAAATGAGCACTTTTGATTTTTCATGTTCGTGTCCCATAGACTTTAACGGTGTTCGCATGTTTGCCCAAATTTTTTGAATGTTCGAACCGAACCGGGGGGGGGGGGGGGGGTGGTGTCGTTCGGCTCATCCCTACTTCCTGTAAGTTTTACACACACTTGTGAGTCTCGGGGCTTCCACCCCTAAGAATTTTTTGTGGGATGTAGCCTTTTCTTCCAACAGCTGCGCCTTGACCAAGATTTGGCTCTCGGCACTATCTTGGGTTTCTGCATTTATATTCTGTTTTCGAGAGTATCTTACTGCTTGATTAGGACTTTTGTACAGGGAGTCACTAATATAGGACCCCTGTTCTTTACCCTATAGCTCTATGGAATCCAATCGTGGTTCTCTCTGGTATTCCCTCTGATCTATCTTGCATTGGATTGTATTGTAACTGTATTGCCTCCTTTTATTTTGTAAAGAGTTATTTTTACTTACCGGTATATGGTGATTTGCCATCACCTTTAAGGGTTTTTTTGTACTGACGGCCTTTTCCATCACCCTTTATGGTTTTGCATAGAGACAAGGTGGTGGTGAGGCCTACAACTTCCTTCTTGCTTAAGGTAGTTTCTCCATTTCACCTCAACCAGGACATCACTCTTCTGTCCCCCTGTCTGACCAGGCATGTACTGGCCATCGGGACTACAGGGAGTTTCCCGGTGGGCCGATGGCTTAGTGGGCCACTCTAATGTAAGGGGGCTGCTAATGAGACACTCTGATGTAAGGGGGTGCTGATGGGACACTCTGATGTAAGGGGGTGCTGATGGGACACTCTGATGTAAGGGTGCTACTCATGGGACACTCTGATGTAAGGGGATGCTGATGGGACACTCTAATGTAAGGGGCTGCTCATGGGACACTCTGATGTAAGGGGGCTGCTAATGAGACACTCTGATGTAAGGGGGTGCTGATGGAACACTCTGATGTAAGGGTGCTGCTCATGGGACACTCTGATGTAAGGGGGCTAGTAATGGGACACTCTGATGTAAGGGGGTGCTGATGGGACACTCTGATGTAAGGGTGCTGCTCATGGGACACTCTGATGTAAGGGGGTACTGATGGGACACTCTGATGTAAGGGGGTACTTATGGGACACTCTGATGTAAGGGGGTACTGATGGGACACTCTGATGTAAGGGGGTACTGATGGGACACTCTGATGTAAGGGGGTACTGATGGGACACTCTGATGTAAGGGGGTACTGATGGGACACTCTGATGTAAGGGGGTACTGATGGGACACTCTGATGTAAGGGGGCTGGTAATGGGACACTCAAAATGTAAGTGGGCCGGTCTGGATGAAGTCCAGGGCCAAATTTCTGTCCCAGTCCAGCCCTGTGTCTGACTCTAGTTCACCAAGGTTGTTTGGAAGGCATCCACCTGAACTTCTGATCAGATGTTCTCTATGTCTTAGCAGGTAGATTTTGCCACCTCAACGGATGCCAGTTTTAGGCATAAGGTCCTTTAGGAGGCTTTTTTTTAGAAGTTATCTGTTGCTATTCCATCAGCTTATAGGCAATCGTTTGCTGTGTTGCTCACCCCTCAGTTGAACTGCTTTTGGGCGTCCTGAAGGTTACAACGTCTTGTGTTCCTCAATGGATGAGAAAAAATAGGACTTTTGTACTCATGTAAAATGCTTTCTATGGAGTCCAGTGAGGAACGCGGGTCCCACTCCTCTTTTTTTTGATCATGCTCTTGGTAAAGCGTTTTTACAAAATTGAGACATGCTGCTAGTAGGAGGTTCTCTGGGGCTTGCCTTCAGTTCTTTGTTTGCAAGTGTCCATTTTCCTGTAGGTAACCTGAGCAATTTGCTATGTCTAGACTCCAAGAAAAAAAAAAAATGATGGTGAGTTCAAAAATCCTTTTGTTCCCCAAAGGAACCAGTTTTCATATACAATTCTTTTTTATTGTAGGCAACAAATGAAAGGCAAACATTTGATTACTGGGTGTCTGGTTCATGGATCATACCTAAGCTTACCCCCTTATAAGTCTAGGCCAAGCAGGGCAGCTGATAGAAATCATGGGGCCCTGTACAGCCTACCTGACAGGGCCCCCTTTAGCTCCACCCCTGGTCCCTCCTTCAGCCCCACCCCTGGCTCCACCCGTGGCCCCTCCCCAGACCCCGCCTTGAAACTGTCTCTGCAGCACATTACGGAATTGGCGGCATGGGTGACACTGTCTCTGCAGGCAGCACATGCGGTATAGGCCATAACGTATGTGCTACCTGCAGACAGTGGCACCCATGCCACCAATGCCATATTATGCTGCAGACAGTGCCACCCATTACGCTAATGCCATAACGCATGTGCTGCCTGCCGACAGTGCCACCCATGCCATATTGTGCTGCAGACAGTGCCACCCATGCCGCCAATGGCATAATGCAATTGTCAGCATGGGTGGCACTGTCTCAGCAGGCAGCACATGCATTATGGCAATACTGTAGCATCATGGGTAGAACTGTCTGCAGCACATTACGGCATTGGCGGCATGGGTGGCACTGTCTGCAGGCAGCACATGCGTTATGGCCCATACTGCATGTGCTGCCTGCAGAGACAGTGCCACCTATGCCACCAATGCTGTAATGTATAGATGCTGCTGCAGTAGTAGTAGATCTTGAATCCCCCCAAGCAAGCACACACCTGTTATACGGGCCCCAGGAGTCACTTCCTCCCTGATCCTGCTGCCTGGACTGGAGTGTCCACAAACTATCTGATTCAGATGCCAGCTGCTTCTTTTTTTTTTTCTCCCACCGGCGCCGCCACTCGCCTCACTGCTCTCAGGCCGAGTGAGGAACAGAGCAGAGGGGGAGGAATCACTTCGTGGCACCAGGGAAGACACTACAGAGTACACGCTGGCCGGGACTTGAGCCAGCATGAGGAGCGGGCACGGAAGAGACATTCTGACATTCTTCCCCATCCAAAATAGGAGAAATAGTCCCTCTCCCTGCCGCCACCTGGGGGGGGGGGGGGGTGGGGGTGCAGGGACGGGACTGTTTTGGGTTGTGTGTGAAGTGGTCGTGATAGGTGGCCGGGGGGAGGGGGTCGATGTTCGGTCATGGTGGCTGTAAGAGTTTTTTTTTTTTAATATTACATTAATTCGTTTTCTGTTAAGGCTGCCCGGGCCCCCCTGCTGGTCGGGCCCGGTACAACAGGGCCAGTTGTGCTGCCCTATCAGCGGCCCTGAGGACAAGGCTTGTAATATACTGACATCTTTTGCTCCTCAATAGAAAATCATGTGAAATGTTTTATTTCAGCAAAGTTGCGTAATGTATTTTTTGCCCTTTTTATGATCTTCCAGGGGATTGCTGGCACGGATGTTGCTAAAGAAGCCTCTGACATCATTCTTACCGATGACAACTTCAGCAGCATAGTAAAGGCTGTGATGTGGGGCCGAAACGTGTACGACAGCATCTCCAAATTCCTGCAGTTCCAGCTGACTGTCAACGTGGTGGCTGTGATCGTGGCATTTACCGGGGCCTGCATCACCCAGGTGAGGAGGAAAAGACCCTTCTCGTCACTTCTTCTAGGAAACGCCAATCTCTCTACCCACTGTCCAAGTGACAATACGTGATACGCCTGTGTGGCATCAGAAGGTTCCAATAAAGGGTTTATGAAAATAACTACATTTAAAGGAGAAACAAAAGCAGACAGAAAAGAAAAGTTTTCCGCTGGGATATTTTTTAAGGTGTTTCTAAAATCGTAACTGAAAGGGAGTCTGAGAGCAGAGGTGACACACCAGAGATTAATATAACATCAGAGCTGCTGAGGACCGCAATACTGCAACATACTCCAAGTGACCATCAGCTAACCGGCTATGATCAGATGTCAGCACTGCAATTTTGTCATAGACTTATGCCCTGTACACACGGGCGGATTTTCCGCCGGAAAAGGTCCGATCGGTTTATGTTGTTGTAAAATCCAATTGTGTGTGGGCTCTATCGGACTTTTTCCATCGGAAATCCCAATGGAAAAAATTTGAGAGCTGGATCTAAAATTTTCCGACAACAAAATCTGATCTGACTTTTTCCGATCATTCGTAGAGAATTCCGACGGACAAAGTGCCACGCATGCTCAGATCAAATTACGAGACCAAAGCTATTGGCTACTAGCCTCTACGTCAGGGATATGCAGTTAGCGGACCTCCAGCTGTTGCTAAACTACAAGTCCCATCATGCCTCCGCCTCTGGGTGTCCTGCTTGTGGCTCTAAGCCCTTGTACACACGGTCGGACATTCAGACGGAAAATGTCCGATTGGACCGTGTTGTCGGATAATCCGACCTTGTGTTGGGCTCCATCAGACTGTTTCCGTCGGGAATATCCGACGGACCAAGTTTTCCAGCTTGGTTATAAAACTTTCCGACAACATGATCCGTTTGGACCTTGTCCGATTGTGTGTAGAGAATTCCGATCGGACAAAGTGCCACGCATGCTCAGATCAAATTCCTACACCAAAGCTATTGGCTACTAGCCTGAACGTAGCCCCGTCGTAACGAAATAACGTCATCACGTTCTGAACGATCGGATTTTCCGACAACTTTGTCCAACCGTGTGTATGCAACAGTTTCGGACAAAATCCGACGGATTTGGTTGTCGGAATGTCCGACCGTGTGTACAAGGGCTAAGAGTCTTGCTATGCCTCATGGGAATTGTAGTTCTGCAACAGCTGGAGGTCTGCTAATTGCATATCCCTGCTCTACGTAGTCCCGTCGTACGCAACGAACGTCACCACTTTCCGAACGATCGGATTTTCCAACAACTTTGTCCGACCGTGTGTATGCAAGACAAGATTGGCACAAAATCCATCTGAAAAAATGGGGATTTTGTTATCGGAATGTCCGACCGTGTGTACAAGGCATAAGCGTTTGAAACCCAGGAAACAAAATAAGTGACAATATATATATATATATATATATATATATATATATATATATATATATATATATATATTTTTTTTTTTTTTTTTGGGGGGGGGGGATATTTATTATAGCAAAAAAGTAAAAAATATTGCTTTTTTCTTTTTAAATTGTCTCTCTTTTTTTGTTTATAGCGCAAAAAATAAAAACCGCAGAGGTGATCAAATACCACCAAAAGAAAGCTCTATTTGTAGGGGAAAAAAAAAAGGACGTCAATTTTGTTTGGGAGCCACGTCGCATGACTGCGCAATCGTCAGTTAAAGCGGCTCAGTGCCAAATTGCAAAAATGTGGTCTGGTCTTAAGCCAGCAAAATGGTCCGGTCTGAAAGTGGTTAAAGCGTAAAAAGTAAAAACCGCAGAGGTGATCAAATACCACCAAAAGAAAGCTCTATTTTGTGTGTGTGGGGGGGGGGGGGGGGGAGGATGTCAGTTTTGTTTGGGTGCAACGTCACAGGACGGCGCAATTGTAAGTTAAAGTGGTTGTAAACCCTTACAACACACTTTGACCTACAGGTAAGCCTAGATTAAGGCTTACCTGTAGGTCCAAGAAATATCTCCTAAACCTACATGGTTTAGGAGATATTTGCCCGAAGACGGGCACCACTGTCTACGGCGCATGCGCACTGAGCGCGACACCGTCAACGACGGAGATGCCGCGCGTGTCGGCTCCCGTGCGTATGCGCGGGAGTGACGTCATCGCGGCTTCGCCGAATGACAGCGGCAGAGCTGCGAGACCCACCGAGAAGATGGATGCTCCGGACTACAGGAGACAGCGGTGACTTCGCTGGCTCCTGTGTCAGGTAAGTGACACATAATGGACTACTATTTGATGCACAGTAGTCCATTATGCTTTACCTTTGCAGGGAATGAAAGAGGAAGTAAACTCATCAGGGTTTACTTCCTCTTTAAAGCGGCGCAGTGCCGAATCGCACAAAGTGCTCTGGTCAGGAAGGGGGTAAAATCTTCCGGGGCTGAAGCGGTTAAAGTAGCGCAGTGCTGAATAGGAAAAAGTGGCCTGGTCATTTTGAGGCTAAAACCTTCCGGAGGTTAAGTGGTTAATGTCCTCACTGCAGTTTGATCAGATATTATATGCTGTACAATAATCTCTGATGTCATCATGGGGGGGGGGTTAATGTAGTTCTACAATGGGTCTATCCTTTATGGTAAACACCAAATTCTCATACACCAACGAGACCTATTGGCACACAACGCTACCGAAAAACGGGTTGTATCACAAGAGATATTATTTTGCATGTTATTTCTCATTTCAGGACTCTCCACTGAAGGCTGTGCAGATGTTGTGGGTAAACCTAATCATGGACACATTTGCTTCTCTTGCGTTGGCGACCGAACCACCAACAGAGTCACTTTTGCTGCGTAAACCATATGGAAGGAACAAGCCTCTCATATCACAGACAATGATGAAAAATATTTTGGGGCACGCCGTGTACCAGCTGACTCTGATCTTCACGCTGCTTTTTGCTGGTAAGATTGCTTACATAGCCGACGGCGCTGTTTTCTGTGCTCCAACATAAGGCCCTAACACACCTTGTGTTTGCAGGAGAAGGAATCTTTAACATCGATAGTGGAAGGAATGCCCCCCTGCACTCTCCTCCATCTGAACATTACACCATCATCTTCAACACATTCGTAATGATGCAACTCTTCAATGAAATCAATGCCCGAAAGATCCACGGAGAGCGCAACGTGTTTGACGGCATCTTCAGAAATCCAATTTTCTGCACAATTGTAGTCGGCACCTTTGGAATCCAGGTAATACTGATATACACATTGGCTGACAATGGCAAGGCCTTTACAATACATCTAATGATGATTTAACCAGTTGATAGCAGTACTTCCTTGGTGAACTTCCTGGTTTAGAGGCGCACGTGCGTGCGACCCCTGCTGATTTGCGCTGTGATTGGACACTAATTTTTCAGCAGGTTAAAGCCAATTATTTTGGCTGTGCACCTGCTGATCAGCTGTGGCCAATCACCCTATGTGCGGTTGGACACTAGTTTGTCAGCAGGTTACGGCCAATGATTTTGGCTGTATACCCGCTGATCAGCTGAGGCCAATCACAGCACAGAGATCTGTGTGTTTGTAAACACGGCACGCGGATTCTGGCTGGACTGCCATCACCAGGACTCACCCTTGTTGGGACCCACATGTCTATACTTACTACTTAAATGTTATGTACCATTAAAAGTTCTTAACGTCTACACTCAGAGGCGCCTCTCTCCTTGTCTCTTGCAGTACTTTTGGAACTTGGTTTCTGTTCCCATATGATGGCAGGCTTGAGTGCTCTTGACTTCCTATTCCCCATATGCTACTGACTACCTACATGGACTAATATAGACTGTGTATCCCATGACAGACTATGTTGCTATTGGGATAATAATGGTTCTGGGTCTTTTGCGCCTTTACTTGTGTCTGGATGTCCCATCATTGGTGTCGTTGTGCCCCATTATTGGTGTCATTGGGAGGAATAGTGCCCCATTGTTGGTGTCATTTTAAGAAATTCTGCCCCTTCATTAGTGTCAGTGGGGGGGAATTTTGCCCCATTGTTGGTATTGGTGAATGAAAATAGTGCCCCAGAGAAAAGCAAACACATGGCCACATCTGGTCCCCGGGCCACACTTTGGAGACAACTTGCCAAGGGGAATAAGATGATATACTTAAAACTATCTATAGTATATAAGGCTATATACTTGAGCAGGTCATACCTGTGTCCTAGGTTGTGGGTGGGCTCTCGGAACTCTTCTATTGAAAGTCATATACTCTTGGGTTATGGTGTCGCCTTTAGGAGAATTGGACAATGGTGAACCAAAAGTGGCCAGCTCAAGGTAAATCTCCCTATTCCCAGCATGCCTCAGTTTTTTGCTAGTGTTCTAGAAGGATGGACATCCGTTCTTCAGCTCTGCTGGGAAAAGTCTAACCATTTTGCTAAGAGCCACATGGAACCCTGCTTTCCAGCCCATTGCTACTGCCGGCCTACAGTGACCTTGGTTAGCTTTGGCCTTCAGACCCTCTTTAGCTAACAACTGTCTGTGTTTGTGAGTACCTGAGGCTTTACCTCCTAAACTGAGCTAGTTGGATCACCGGCACATGGTCGCAACATGTCTGTATCCCGACACAAAGGGAAGGGTCCCACTGCAACCGGTCACAGTAACCAACAGTTTTTAAGTGTAGATTACAAAACAGAGCCTCTTGGGCATACCCGGGCTCAGAGACACAAAACAACAAGAACTAAAACAGCAAAAGCAAGACTAAAACATTCTAAAACAACCAAGAATTGTATGTTCAGTCCATCTATGCAAGTTGGGGTATAGGAGCTTTACCAGGCATGGAGAGATGCCCTCTCTCCCAGAACCCAGTTAACCAGGAAATTGCCCACCCAGTGTGGCAGAAACACCGAGTTCCGCCACCTTTGGAGGAACAAATTGCATAGCCTGACACTCCCTAGTCATCCAGAGAATCTGCATTTGTAACTGAAAGAGGAAGTAAACCCTGATGAGTTTACTTCCTCTTTCATTCCCTGCAAAGGTAAAGCATAATGGACCACTATGCATCGCATAGTAGTCCATTATGTGTCACTTACCTGACACAAGAGCCAGTGAAGTCACCGCTGTCCCCTGTAGTCCGGCGCATCCATCTTCTCGGTGGGTCTCGCTGCTCTGCCGCTGTCATTCGGCAAAGCCGTGATGACATCACTCCCGCGGGCGGCATATCGCCGTTGACGGCAGCACGCTCAGTGCGCCTGCGCCATAGACAGCGGTGCCTGTCTTTCGGCAAAAATCTCCTAAACCGTGTAGGTTTAGGAGATGTTTCTTGGACCTACATCGGCTTATGGGGCTCTGCTCTGCAGCCATTTTCTTCCTTTAACACCAGCTTCATTCACAACACCGATGCTGTGGTATGACGGGTCAGCAACCTCCGATCTGGTCTTGCTAACCCACCATTCCAGAGCAGGAGGTCGCGGGCCACATCAGAGGGCTCCGTGGGCCACATGTGGCCCCCGGGCCACTGGTTGGCCCCCCCCCTGCTCTATGTGGACTCTAAGCACACTGAAGGCTTCGATACCCCATCTAAGCATGTGTTGAAACTGAGGGAATTTAGTAAATGGTGGTCTGTACCCACTGTACATCTTCTAGTGACCAACCTTAACAGGGAAACCACTAAGCCAGTGGATGGCATTAACTTTGAGTATTCTATTGACCAGCAGGGAAATATTTCCTAACTTTGAGTTCTTACTGGTGGGCTCTGCCCTTCGCCCTGTCCTGGCTGTGATCCTAGTTTGTCAGACTGTGACAGAATAGTTTATATTCCCTCAAAAGAGATCTCTACACTGCTGCGGTAGACCCCTTAGTAGTGTGTGGAGCAGATGTCTGGAGCCATATGTTTTGTTTGTGATGGCTTGCTAGAAACATCTAAGCTTGTGTCCTGTATGGTTCTGTTGTCCATCCAAATAAGTCAAGCACTCCGGTTAAGGTTATGAGACTCAAATGCCATATCCAAGGAGCACCTGACTAGCATGGTCTTTGGACTTAACCATGACTAGTGTAGCCCAGATAAGACCCACTCTGTTGTAACAGACCCTTTTACTCCCAACCTTTTACCCCCTTTTATTAAGAGACCACACCATTCTTTTTGTGGAGTAAAATGGCCACAACAGCCTTTATTAAACCAAACAAAATAAAACTCCAAAATTAAATTTTAATATAATAAACATTTTCCACAACATGTGGAAACAACATATGAGAAACAACATGTTTTACCCAATTTTGTTGGTCAGTGACGGAGCTACTTTTTCCAAGTATACATATCTGTATACACACCGGGGGGCACTGCGGGACCTTTACCACAACCTTACTGGCCTCCAGCTTTACCGCTCAGAGACAACCACCTTTCCCGCAGTGCAACAACACCATTATCATCAAAACTTTTGATGTACACACCGGAGGGGCCATCTCCCGATGAGCCCCCCACCTACTTAACCACCTCTTTTAATGCTACCGTCACTGACCAACAATAAATACCGCCAACCCACCAGCTGTTGTGACGACCCACCATATTCCAACCTGAAATGACAAGAAAACCATTAAAACATTCAAAACTAAACCATAACCAACTATGGAGGGTGGGTGGGAAAAACTGCCTCCTCGTGCATTCTCTCTTCCCGACTGCCCGCTCGTGCCTCCGCCCCCTTTTAAATGGCCGCTCCCCCTCCTCCATTCCGCCTACATTTTCTTTAAACACCACCCCCTAGTGTGTCACTCGACACACTGTCATGTCCGGCCCTCCTCTACATTCCTCTTGGATTCATTCTCGATCCGGTCCTCTCTGGACATCCTTTTTCAGGATATCACTGGAGATTCAGAACATTCGCATGGCTCAGCATAAGACATCTAAGGAAGACTGAGCCACACCCTCTAAGTCTGGTTCTACGTCTGCCATCAGAATTTTTTTTAGCATGAAGGTACACCCTTCACTTATGCTGGTGGGGAGACAGTTGCTAATCCTGGGTATTTGGGAACATTGCCCTTCAAGCATCCAGGTGTAGAGAGAGCCCCTTTAGGTTTACAGGCCAGTACTTTGCCTCTGGCACTCTCTTCAGCTGCCCACACTCCACCTCTCTGTGCCACTGGCTGTTCCCTACCCCAATGGGTTCTCCTCAACCCACTGGTTCTTCCTCTATCCTTCTGTTGCTTTCTCTAAGTAAAGAAATGTCATCAGCACACCACTTATCTGACGAAGGGACCCTGCGCGGATCTGAAACCTTGCCTCATGTTTACCAGGGGGCCACAAAATTAAAGCTTTTGACCCTTTTTGAGGAATCCTTGGTGTGCTGATGACATTTCTTCTTGGATTCTCTATGGCAGTGATGGCGAACCTTGGCACCCCAGGTGTTTTGGAACTACATTTCCCATGATGCTTGGCTACACTGCAGAGTGCATGAGCATCATGGGAAATGTAGTTCCAAAACACCTGGAGTGCCAAGGTTCGCCATCACTGCTCTATGGTTTCCAGTCTACGGTCATTACAGCGCCCAATATCACGAAATATCAATTGTTCAGGAACGTGTGTGTGGGGAATTTCTCTAAGCCCTTGTACACACGGTCGGACATTCCGACAACCAAATTTGTCCGAAACTGTTGCATACACATGGTCGGACAAAATTTGTGAATATTTAGAGATTCCCCATCTGAGGAGGGCAGCATCGGATGGAGCAATATGGGTTGAGACACCATGGGATATACAACTGTTTGAGCGCTGGAGTGTTAGAACTTTTATTATTATAACCAGTACCTGGGGCTTGGTTGGAATTCTTAGCCCTTGTACACACGGTCGGAGATTCCGACAACCAAATCCGACGGATTCTGTCCGTCGGATCTTGTCCGAAACTGTTGCATACACACGGTCGGACGAAGTTGTCGGAAAATCCGATCGTTCGTAACGTGAGGACGTTATTTCGTTAGGACGGGACTACGTTCAGGCTAGTAGCCAATAGCTTTGGTGTAGGAATTTGATCTGAGCATGCGTGGCACTTTGTCCGATCGGAATTCTCTACACATGATCGGACAAAGTCCGATGGGATCATGTTGTCGGAAAGTTTTATAGCCCAGCTGGAAAACTTGGTCCGTCGGATATTCCGACCGAAACAGTCCGATGGAGACCACACACAGTCGGATTATCCGACAACGCGGTCCAATCGGACATTTTCCGTCGGAAAGTCCGCCCGTGTGTACAAGGGCTTAGTCTCCTCCACATCTCCACTTTTTTTTGCTGCTGTGATCTGACTTCTTGTTAGAGGGTGACTATGTTTGTTCTCCTAACTAGAACTCCAAACCAACGTTCACTGCATTACAAGGAAAGCAGAAAAACAAAGTAAGAAATGATTTCATGAAAAATAGATTACAGGGCCATTAGGTAGTAGATGTGTATGGATTAAATTTGGAGTATAGGGATATTTAGTGTCACTTTAAACAATTGTTAAACTTTTCTGCATTACTGATATTGATTTGCTTTGCTTGATTATAGATCTGATCTTATATTTATGATGCTGGCCTGCCTTACAGTCTGTCCTAATGGGAAAAATGTTCTCCTCGCAAACCTTGTGCCTCTTATGAGCTACTAATTGATTTATTGACAAGCACTCTTCCGTCCCATCTCAGAATAGGTTTATATCAGATTATGGAGAAGCTACAGACGAGGGGGGGGGGGGGGGGCACAGACTGATATTGTCTATCTCCGTCCAGGTACATTTCCTCTTTATGTACAGGGCACTTAAACACAGCACTTTAATTAAGGCACAACCAATAAATCAAACTAACTGTAACAGGCAGGCTAGTGCAGGTCAAGGCACCAGGAAGCAGGGGTAATCAGCCCTGCATGGGGTGATTAGGGTGTGCCCAGGCACACCCGACACACACTGTGCGCACGCCCGTGGATCTAGGCTTCAGACAGTCATTGCCAGTAGAGGATTCTCAACAAAATATTAAAAATTAACATTTTATTTATGATTATATTCAATGTCCAATTACATTTGAGCCCCTGAAAATGGGGGGGGGGGACTGTGTATCAAAATGGTTGCAGTTCCTAAAATTTGTTCTTGTCTGTCAGTACTGTTCCTCGGTTGCTACCTGCAAATTGAATTGAATAAATGATTACATATTGGCGGTAAACAACAGGCGTTTACCTCTTTTATATTTTGTAGTGGTAATGTTTCTTTACAGTAATAGACTAAACATTGTGCCGTGTAAATCTGCCAATCAGACTCTGTCTTCCTATGATTCTTTAATGCCCCCTGGTGGTGGAAAACGTGTATATTTCCTTTTTTTTATTGTGGAAGAGAGTGCCCAATACGTGTTGTCTCGGCGTTACATAATCTACTGAATCTGTTCTATTGATTGGAGTCTGGAATGTGTTGATCAGAGGTTATTGTTATAGAAAATCGTTTTGACAGCATTTGGAGAAATGTCTAGATAGATTTTGGTGTTTAACATATGCCTGTAAATTAAATCTATATCTGTTCGAACGTTTAGTCATTTTATTTTTAATTGTATTAAAGCGGTAGTAAACCCTGGAGAAAAACACCCCCCCCCCCCCCCCAAAGAAAAAAACCTGAAAGTTAATGGCATAATGTGCTAGTATGCATCGCGTACGTTTAGGAGATATTCATATTACCTACAGGTAAGCCTTATTATAGGCCTCATTATAGGCTTACCTCTAGTTAAAAATCACAAAGCGGGCCATACATACCCTAAAGGGGACCTTCCGCTCATTGGAACCCTCCGGTGCCACAATTGGCACCTTTCAGGGGGGAGGGGGGTGCAGGTACCTGTACAGTACAGGTATCTGCACCCACTTCCGGCGTAGATTCTCCAGAAGCTACGCCCCTTTCCGAAGGTCCCCTCACTGCCTGCTGGGAAACACACGGATCCCAGAGACAGCGGAGACCATCCTTATTGCGCAGCGCGACTCGCGCATGCGCAGTAGGGAACCGGCAAATGAAGCCGAAAGGCTCCACTTCCTGATTCCCATACCCAAGATGGCGGCGGCAGCACCCGAGTGACGATCGAGAGATCGGCTTTGGGTGCCGACATCGCGGGGCGCGCTGGGCGGGTAAGTGTCATTATTTTAAAAGTCAGCAGCTGCAGTATTTGTAGCTGCTGGCTTTTAAAAAAAAAAAAAAAACGGCGGACTCTCGGTGGACTCCCGCTTTAAGTGCGATATACTGTAGTTTGCTAATGTTCTAGTTATTTTAAAGTATTTGTTTCCCCAACAGTTGCTATTCCTGATGTGTGTCTGTTGTATCATGCATCTTTTTTTATTTAAATTGCTTCTTTTGTGTGAAATACCCGGTAATCGATCCTGCCAGTCCCCCTGCTTTCCTGGAAGCATATCTGATCTAGCATGGTCAGTTTTTCTCTTTGCAGTCTATTTGGGAGCACAGCCTGCCTGTAATCCAATGGTCAGACGAAGGCTGACACCTTCTTGGCAATTTTTCTGAGAATATGAATGATAACACAAAGACTTTTCTTTCACTCGTGGTCGGTGATTGGCTGAAGCCATTTATTATCAGTAAACTGTGTTTACTCTTTTTAAATCATAATGGCAACAGAAACTACCCAAATGACCCTGATCAAAAGTTTACATACCCCAGTTCTTAGTACCGTGTATTGCCCCCCAGGGGTCAAGTCCTGGGGAAAAAAGTGTGGGAACTCCCACCCAAGATCCACTCCCCCACCAAAAAAAAAAAATTGGACATTGGGGCACTTCAGGGAACGGGGCACCTCAGGGCATGGGGCACATCAGGCCACATAGCACATCAGGGCACGGGGCACATGGCACATTGGAGCACATTATGGCACATTATGGGGCACATAGCACATCAGGGCATGGGGCACATAAGGGCACGGGGCACATAAGGGCATGGGGCACATGGCACATAGCACATCAGGGCATGGGGCACGTCAGAGCTCAGGGCACATCAAGGCACATTATGGCACATCATGGGGCACATTCGGGGCACATAGCACATCAGGGCACATTATGGGGAACATAGCCCATCAGGGCATGGGGCACATTAGGGCACATGGCACATCAGGGCACATTATGGGGCACATCAGGGCACATTATGGGGCACATAGCACATCAGGGCATGGGGCACATCAGGGCACATTATGGGGCACATCAGGCCACATGGCACATTAGGGCACATAGCACATCAAGGCACATGGCACATCAGGGCACAGAGCACATCAGGGCACATTGGGGCACATTATGGGCACATAGCACATCAGGGCATATTATGGGGCACATAGTACATCAGGGCACGGGGCACATAGCACATCAGGGCATGGGGCACTTCAGGGCACATTATGGGGCACATAGCACATCAGGGCATGGGGCACATTAGGGCATGGGGCACATAGCACTCAGGGCATGGGGCACATCAGGGAGCACATTACAGGGCACATGAGGGGATCTTACTTGCCAGTATGCAGCGTAGCGCAGGAAGCGCCTGTCTGTAGTAAGTTCTCCCTCTCATATCACGCAGCGCCTGTCTGTAATAGGTTCTCTCTCTTGTCACTCAGCGTTGTTCCCTCCCCAGCGGCCCCTCCTCTCTTCTCGTCTATCCCAGATAATGTCACAAGCCAATGGGGATAGACGAGAAGAGGGGAGGGGTCGCCGGGGAGCGAACAACGCTGAGTGACAAGAGAGAGAACCTATTACAGACAGGCGCTTCCTGCGCTACTCTGCATACATCTCATTCGGCACGGGCGGCTCTAGTCCTGCAAAGGGAACGGCCTTCCTGCTGTGAAAAAAGTGCAGGGACGCCGTTCCCACGCGTTCCCGCAGGACTCGAGCCCTGATTGCCCCCTTTACCATCAATGACAGCTTGAAGTCTTTTGTGGTATTTGTAGATCAGTCTCTTTATCTTCTCAGATGATAAAGCTGCCCATTCCTCTTGGCAAAAAGCCTCCAATTCCTGTACATTCTTGGGCTGTTTCGCGTGAATGGCACAATTGAGATCTGCACAATTGAAGAGGAATGAGAGTCTTTCCTGCAGCAGGAGGGGTAGTTTGGTTGCTGTTTTGGATGGTACCGATTAAGGACAGTCCTGTGGAGGCCAGTTCTTTCCAACTTTTTGCTTCTGGATCTGGATATGAGGTCCACTATCCCAGGTGTGTCT
This sequence comes from Lithobates pipiens, assembly GCF_037356315.1. Taxonomy (NCBI): domain Eukaryota; kingdom Metazoa; phylum Chordata; class Amphibia; order Anura; family Ranidae; genus Lithobates; species Lithobates pipiens. The sequence goes on along the minus strand of NW_027507785.1, from coordinate 49,126,482 downwards.
CAGACCCTGAGCTGCAAGTGAAGGACATTGGAGGAGGGCGCTGTGTGTCTCCCCGGGTTTTGCAGAACAAACTAATCTCTTGGTACTAGTATCCTCTGACAGGCAGGGGCGGAATAACAACTCCTGGGGCCCCCGGGCAATCAGAGATTATGGGGCCACACAGTATACAATCACACAGTATACACATACACATACATGTACACACAGTATACACAGACATGTTTCTATTGGCTGAGAAGGTACTGGAGAGGTGGGGCAGCTATAATCTCTGGATTTTTAGACCAAAAGGATGTCGGTAAGGGACATTTCAGAGACAGATGAAAAAAAAAAAAAAAGATTTTTACATACTGTCCCTGGTTTTACTGAGGCTGGTAACCCTGATGGGGCCCCCTAGTGGCCCTCGGGCAGTGCCCGAGTGGCCGAATGGTCAGTCCGCCCCTGCTGACAGGTATTGTCTCAATGACTTCATGTAACCTGTCCGCCTTGGGGTTGGAACTCTGTTCCTTGGCTGATTCATAGACACCTAAAGCCCCCATACACACTATCAGATTTTCTACTGAGTTTTTCCTTCAGATTTACCAAAACCATATACCGTATATACTCGAGTATAAGCCGAGATTTTCAGCCCTTTTTTTGAGGCTGAAAGTGCCCCCCCTCGGCTTATACTCGAGTCACCGCCGTCTGTCTACCCGATCAGCGTGTCGAGCAGACAGACGGCGGCCATTCCACAGTTCAAAAGCCGCGCCTCCCTGTCTGTGATAGGCGGAACACTCAATTTCCCAGCAGTCAGTGGTCCGCCTATCACGGACATCCGCTCATCCTCATACTACGGACGAGGATGAGAGGATGTCCGTGATAGGCGGAACACTGACTGCTGGGAAATTGAGTGTTCCGCCTATCACAGACGGAGGCGCGGCTTTTGAACAGTGGAATGGCCGCCGTCTGTCACAGACAAGAAGAGGTGCGGCGATCCTGGCATGTTTTTACATGCAGATCGACACAGGCTGCAGAAGGACAAAGGCACAGGACACAGGTAGGATGGACACACAGGGATGGACGGACACACAGGGATGGACGGACACACAGGGATGGACGGACACACAGGGATGGACAGGCATGTCTCACCCTCGGCTTATACACGAGTCAATACGTTTTCCCATTTTGTTTGTGGTGAATTAGGGGCCTGGGCTTATATTCGGATCGACCTATACTCGAGTATATACGGTAATATGAGGACAAACCTTAGGAGTTTCAATGTGTATGCAATCAGGCAGGCCCTTCTACTACATGGTTTTGGTAAATCTGAAGGAAAAACTCAGCAGATAATCTGATAGTGTGTATGGGGCTTAAGGAGTACTTTTCCCTGTTTTGAAATCACTCTGGCAAATATTTCTTTCTGTTCTGATAAGATCCCTGTCCCTTATTCCATAAATGTTGCTGCCTTGTTGGCAGGAGCATTCTTAGTCCCTATACACACTATTAGATTTTCTGCAGATTTTTTTGTCTTCAGATTTACCAAAACCATGTAGACCAAGGGCCTGCCTCATTGCATACAAATTGAAACTCTTAAGGTTTGACCTCCATATTATATAGTTTTGGTAAATCTAAAGACAAAAATCTGCAGAAAATATAATAGAGTGTTTGGGGTCTTAACCTGTAACTTTCTGAGGTTATTGATAGGCAGGATCAGGGGCGGACTGGCCCTGGGCCACTAGGGAGCCCCATCAGGGTTGCCAGCCATGGTTTGATGCCCCCTTCTGTATCAAGTCATTCCTCTCAAATTGGTGACCATTTTACTTTTGATCCTGGGCCTCAAGTTTGTTTTTTTGTATCCTCTGTCTGTTTGTGTTGGCAAGTTCACCGAACAGGCAGGGGTTTGACCTCTGTCCAGTGTCAGCGTTGGGCTTGTTAGTGGTTGCTGCTATTTGCCCAGCACCAATTGGACATCCCGGCAGTGTAAGCCCTTGTACACACGGTCGGGCATTCTGGACAGAAAATGTTTCCTGTCGGAATATCCGACCGACAAAGTTTTAGAGCTGGGCTATAAAATTTTCCGACAACATGATCTGATGTAGAGAATTCCGATCGGACAAAGTGCCACGCATGCTCAGATCAAATTCCTACACCAAAGCTATTGGATACTAGCCTGAGCGTAGTCCCGTCGTAACGAAATAACGTCATCACGTTACGAACGGTCGGATTTTCCGACAACTTTGTCCGACCGTGTGTATGCAACACCAGTTTCGGACAAAATCCGTCGGACAAAATCCGTCGGACAAAATCCGTCGGACAAAATCCGTCGGACAAAATCCGACGGATTTTGTTGTCGGAAAGTCCGACCGTGTGTACAAAGGCTAAAGCCGCGTACACACGGGCGGACTGTCTGGCCAACTAAGTCCGTCAGACAATCCGACGGACAGTCCGTCCTACTTTCGAATGAACGGACTTGACCACACACGATGAACAAACAGTTCGTTGAAAGCTTGCGCGATGACGTGTACAGCACGTACGACGGGACTAGAAATAGGACGTCCAATACACTGCAATGCAACCTTCTGCCGTGTAAATCCTTTCTGAGCATGCGCCATACTTAGTCCGTCCAACTAGCCTACTCACGAGCGGACTGTCCGCTGAAATGTGTTTCGGCGGACTAAGTTGGACAGACAGTCCGCCCGTGTGTACGCGGCTTTAGACTTCTTGCGTCATTCAATGGACAGAAAGAGAATACGATTTTTGTACCGACTGTTAGGCTGCATTCACACCTGAGCGTTTTCAAGCGTTTTTTTGCGGCGTTTTTTACCGCGATTCGCTGTGTTTTTTACCGCGTTTTTTACCGCAATTTGCCGCTATTTTGTGCAGGGCAAAAGGTCACCAATGTTAAAAGAAGAAAAACGCCCAAATCTGCTCAATTCGAGCGACAAAAAAGGGTCCGGAACTTCAGGCGTTCGGCTTCAGGCGACATGGAGTGGAGATGTGAACCATCTCCATTGAGAATAATAGAATTTTTCCCCTCTAGCGTTTTGTAGCTTCAGGCTTCAAGCTACAAAACGCTCCGGTGTGAATGGGGTCTTAAACCCTCTCTTGGCATCCATTGAGGGACCCCGGTCTTGTTCTCCAAGTTTATGACCATGCTTTTGGTACCGTTTACTGCAAACCAAGATATGCTGGGAAGAGGAGGAGTTACACTGGGCTCGCCACTGTCCAATCCTCCTGTAGGCAGTAGTATAACCAAATAGTAAATGAATTGTTGTGTCCCTCAATGAACTCCAAGAAAAAGATATTACAGTGAGTGCAAAATCCACAGGTTCGGCTTTAAATGTTTTGACTGAAAGGTGATTTTTATTTTTTTATTTTATTGCAGATAGTAATTGTACAGTTCGGTGGAAAGCCATTTAGCTGTGCTCCGCTACAGCTGGACCAGTGGATGTGGTGCATATTTCTCGGCTTTGGAGAACTGGTATGGGGACAGGTAGGTGTCGAACTGATCTAAAACACTTTTTTTTCAGGTTGGTGAGATTCAGAGGAAGTGAAGGTTTTGTACACATTATACAATGCCCTGCTAGAAAAATGTCGACAGGAATCTGCACAGTTTACATTCCATATAATTACACCGGACTCCATTTACAAAAGGTATCTACCGCTTTAGGATCTGTAGTAAATACCCTTTAGCGTTTTTCAAAAACATTTTTGCAATTCACAAAAAAAAAACACTACTAAAATACCGGATGAGCTATTTTATGTGATTCAGTATTGTAGTAGTGAAAGCTAGCGTTACTTTAACACTGGCGTTCTTAACAACCAGTAAGTAGCTGGTTGTTAAGGAGCGGGCAGCTGTTGCATCCTTAGCAACCATAACTCATCTGCTGTCGGCAAGATTCCCTGCTGACAGCAGAATGTAAACATAAGAAGTGTGGGCAGGCATGTACTGGCCATAGGGACTATAGGGAGTTTCCCGGTGGGCCGATGGCTCAGTGGGCCGGTTTCAGTGACAGCCAGTGGCATCACTGGGGGGGACTTTTGGGGCTATAGCCCCCGAATCTGGGGCCCATAGCCCTGAGTCAGTCCAGGAGTCCCCAATCACAGGGTCCCAGCCCACTACCTGCCCTCTTTCTGGTGACCCTGATGTAAGGAGGGGCTCTCTGGGGACCCTGAAGTAAGCCGGAGGCTCTCTGGGGAACCTGATGTAAGAGAGAGGCTCTCTGTGGACCCGGATGTGAAGCGGATGATCTCTGGGGACTCTGATGTAAGGGGGGCTCTCTGGGGACCCTGATGTAAGGAGAAGGCTATATGGGGACCCTGATTTAAGGGGAGGCTCTCTGGGGACCCTGATGTAAGGGGGGCTCTCTAGGGGCTTTTTTGCCCAATTGCTTACAGTTTATATACTGTTTTTTGCGTGTTTACAAAATTAAAGTGGGCCGGTCTGGATGAAGTCCAGGGCCAAATTTTTGTCCCAGTCCAGCCCTGAGTGTGGGCATTATTATTTATTTTTTTAAACAGCAATGGGGGTTCCTCCCCCCCCCCCCAATCCGTACCGGGCCCATTGGGTCTGGTATAGATTTTGAACTAGATGTAAAGGTGAGCTGGGCTAAAAAAACAAAAAAAAACTAAAACCAATAACCTCGACTCTAATATAAAGGCTCAAATGCCACATATATTGAAGGGTCTACAACCCCAAAGAAATAGTGAAAAAATACTAAATGATGTAAAATAGGATATTAGAAAAAATATATATAAGTGAATGGTGTCCTAAATAAATAAGTGAAAATCAAAAATAAACAACAGTATCAAATCACACATGGGGACCTTAGCCAGAGTCCCCCAAAAAGCAAATGATTACAAACAAAAAGACAGTGAATGTCACAGAGTGTATATATCCCTCATGTGTAAAAACGCATAAAGAATTAAAAAATGCAAAACAAAAAACAATTCAAATAAATATACAATGAGAATAAAAAATAAAATAAAAAAATAAAATCAATTAGAGTCCCAAAAAAGAACAGTCAGCAGATGGTGATAATTCGTCCAAAGTGAGGATGAAAAGCTGGCACCCACAATACTTCGTGTCTAAAAGGGTCCGTAAAAGCCACCTCCACCAGTGAAAAAAGGGCGCTTACCAGAGTTGGAGATCTCAGTATCAGTGAGATCAACAGAGCAAGTGTGCAGGAGTTCTGGATGAACCGTCACAGGAGCCACACCGAACTTGTCCTTAACGCAAGCTCCCAAACGTAAAGCGATGGCATCGTTGATCATATAAAAAACAAAGAGGCACTCGCATAGCGTAAAAAAAAAACCTTATTTTAATAAATATCAAAATAAAACTCAATGCACTCACGTGTATATAGAAGAAACAAGACGTATAGTAAGAACGAGCCGGCCGGCTCTCGTTTGCCGCCCGCACTTCCGGGTCTGGCGTAGAACGCGGTGACGTCAGCACGCCGTACCTCCCTGCGCGTTTCGTCACTAGACGGACGTGTTCACATAGATTTTGAACAGATTTCCACATTTAAAAAAAACGTTTTAAATGGTGTGGGGTCCTCCCCAAAATCCATACCAGACCCATGTCCGAGCATGCAGCCCAGCAGGCCGGAACCATACCAGGCCACATGCCCTCAACATGGGGGGGGGGGAGGGGGTGCTCCAAAGCATGTTGATGAGGACAAGGGCCTCTTTTTTTTTTTAAGGATGTAATAAAGGATGTAATAAAGTTTCTTGTATTTTAATAACAGTGTTTTATATGTTCTCACCTAGGCGCATTTAAAGTGGTTGTAAACCCTTACAAACCACTTTGACCTAGATTAAGGCTTACCTGTAGGTCCAAGAAATATCTCCTAAACCTACACGGTTTGGGAGATATTTACCCGAAGACAGCCACCGCTGTCTACGGCGCAGGCGCACTGGGTAAGCCGCAGATCGCGGCGATATGCCGCGAGTGAAGTAATCGCTGCTCCGGCGAATCACAGCGCTGGAACAGCGAGACCCGCAAAGACCCAACAAGAAGATGGATGTGCCGGACTACAGGGGACAGCGGTAACTTCGCTGGCTTCTGTGTCAGGTAAGTGACACATAATGGACTACTATGCGATGCGATGCGATGCATAGTAGTCCATTATGCTTTACCTTTGCAGGCAATCAAAACCCCCATCAGGGTTTACTTCCTCTTTAAAGTCCCGTCTCTATTTTTATATCTACATCCTTCGGGGTGGTTGAGGAGCTTATTAGCTGCCCCTAGATCTGCTTCATAAAGTCTTCTGTTCCATAGGTCATCGCTAGCATCCCGACCAAAAGGTTGAAATTCTTGAAGGGGGCTGGCCGCCTGACACAGAAGGAGGAAAATCAAGAAGAGGAAATGAACGAGGATGCTGAAGAAATAGACCACGCTGAGAGGGAGTTAAGAAGAGGGCAGATCCTCTGGTTCCGGGGACTCAACAGAATACAAACTCAGGTACATGGGTGGCAGCACATTGGTGGGGGGAAGGGAAACAGTATTCCAGGTCCTGGTGCGCTCTATGCCCAGGAAAGCCCAGCTTACCATAAATCTGATGTGCAGTCAATGTATCTTATTATGCCATGGTGCCAAAATACGGTCAACATAGACTGCCAGCAAGGGCAAGAACTAACCTATAGGAAATTGAGTGGATTCATTGGTTCACTTTAATGAAATACTATATCAGAATTTGTTGCATCGAAGCATACTGGAGAAAAACATACTATGAAACCAAGCACTTAACGTTAGTAAGTAATAAACACTGTATTAAAATCCTAAATGTGTAGGCGGTTTAGTACACACACCATGCCATAGAAAATAGCATAAGGAGTATACTTTATATACACTATATGGCCAAAAGTATGTGAACCAGCCCTCCAAGTGATGGAGTTCAGATGTTTCTAGTGAAGGGTCCTCTCAATACTATAATGTACAAAGCCATTGTAGACGATTGTACTCTTCCAACCTTGTGGTAACAGTTTGGCGAAGACCCTTTTCTGTTCCGGCACGACTGTCTCCTGTGCATAAGCCCAGTTCCATAAAGACATGGTTTGATGAGTTTGATTGTTTGGAGGAACTTGAGTGCCCTGCACAGAACTCCGACCTCAAGATTACTGAACAACTTTGGGATGAATTGGAATGTCGATTGGGAGTCAGGTCTTCTCATACGACATCAGTACCCAAAATCTTGTGGAAAGTCTTCTCAGGAAAGTGGAGGCTGGTATAGTCACAAAGGGGCAACTCCATATTCATGGCTTTGGAAAAGGGTTTCCAACAAGCTTATATAGGTGTGATGGTCAGGTGATCACTGAATTCTGGCCATATAGTGTATCGCACCAGAGGAGACAGTATAGTGAGCGTACTGCATACAGCATACCATATGGTATAGTATAGAATGCGTACTACATATAGCACACTATACAGCATAGTATAGAGAGAGTACTACATATAACACACCATACGGCAAAGTATAGAGAGTGTACTACATGTAGCACACCATATGGCATAATATAGATTGAGTACTACATATAGCACACTATACAGTTTAGTATAGAGAAAGTACTACATATAACACACCATACGGCAAAGTATAGAGCGTGTACTACATGTAGTACACCATATGGCATAATATAGATTGAGTACTACATATAGCACACTATACAGTATAGTATAGAGAGAGTACTACATATAACACACCATACGGCAAAGTATAGAGAGTGTACTACATGTAGCACACCATATGGCATAATATAGATTGAGTACTACAGGTAGCACACTATACAGTATAGTATAGAGAGCGTACTACATACAGAACACCATATGGCATAGTATAGAGAGTGTACTACATGTAGCACACCCTATGGCATAGTATAGAATGAGTACTACATATAGCACACTATACAGCATAGTATAGAGCAGTGTTTCTCAACTCCCGTCCTCAAGGCGCCCCGCTAGGTCATGTTTTCAGGCTTTCCATTATTTTGCACAGGTGATTTGATTAGTTTTACCGCCTTAGTAATTATCACAGCTGTTTCATCCGAGGGAAATCCTGAAAACATGACCTGTTGGGGCGCCTTGAGGACTGGAGTTGAGAAACACTGGTATAGAGATTGTACTACATACAGCACACCATAGGGCATAGTATAGCATGAGTCCTACATAAAGCACACTATACAGCATAGTATAGAAAGAGTACTACATGTAGCACACTATACAGCATAGTACAGAGAGCATATTACATATAGAACACCATTCAGCATAGTAAAGAGTGAGTACTACATACAGCACACCATGCAGCATAGTACAGAGAGCATATTACATATAGAACCCCATTCAGCATAGTAAAGAGTGAGTACTCCATACAGCATACCATGCAACATAGTATAGAGAGTGTACTACGTGTAGCACACTATACAGCATAGTATAGAGAGTGTACTACACATACCACACTATATAGCATAGTATAGAGAGTGCATTACATATAGCTAAGCATACCATATGGCTTAGTAAAGAGTGAGTACTACATGTAGCACACTATACAGCATAGTATAGAAAGAGTACTACATGTAGCACACTATACAGCATAGTATAGAGAGCATACTACATATAGAACACCATTCAGCATAGTAAAGAGTACTACATACAGCACACCATGCAGCATAGTATAGAGAGTGTACTACGTGTAGCACACTATACAGCATAGTATAGAGAGTTTACTACGTGTAGCACACTATACAGCATAGTATAGAGAGTGTACTACGTGTAGCACACCATGCAGCATAGTATAGAGAGTGTACTACACATACCACACTATACAGCATAGTATAGAGAGTGTATTACATATAGCTAAGCATACCATATGGCTTAGTAAAGAGTGAGTACTACATATAGCACGCTATACAGCATAGCATAGAGTGAGTACTACTACATACAGCATAGTACAGAGGGCATTCTACATATATCACACCATACAGAACAGTATATAAAGCGTACTAGATTTATCACATACAGCATAGTATGGATTATGTACAATATATATTACAACCTACAGAAAAAACATAGGAGTATAATACATATAAAATTCTATACAGGATAGTACGTTACATATCATACCATGTGTAGCACATAAGGGACTACTACAAAGAGCATCTGCTGCAACCAGTAAGAAAGGGGCATAGGGCCAGTGTCAATGGGTTTTTGTTTGCTTTAGAACTGTTTCTCTCCCCACACAAGTCTATGGGGATGCAAAAGCAGCTGAAGCAGGTCAAATGCAGGTCTTTATTGTACACTTACAATGTAAATATGTACAGTTGTGCTCATAAGTTTACACACCCTGGCAGAATTTATGATTTCTTGCCCATTTTTCAGAATATGAATAACACAAATCTTTTCTCTCACTCGTGGTTGGTGTTTGGCTGAAGCCATTTATTATCAATCAACTGTGTTTACTCTTTTTAAATCATAATCACAACAGAAACTACCCAAATGACACTGATCAAAAGTTTACATACCCTGATGATTTTGGCCTGATAACATGCACACAAGTTGACACAAAGAGGTTTGAATGGCTATTAATAACCATCCTCACCTGTGATCTGGTTGCTTGTAATTAGTGTGTGTGTATAAAAGGTCAATGAGTTTCTGGACTCCTGACAGACCCTTGCATCTTTCATCCAGTGCCGCACTGACGTTTCTGGATTCTGAGTTATGGGGAAAGCAAAAGAATTGTCAAAGGATCTGCGGGAAAAGGTAGTTGAACTGTATAAAACAGGAAAGGGATATAAAAAAAGATATCCAAGGAATTGAGAATGCCAATTAGCAGTGTTCAAACTCTAATCAAGAAGTGGAAAATGAGGGGTTCTGTGGCTGTTTCAAGATGCACAATAAGAAGGCACTTGAAGAAAGATGGGCTGCATGGTCGAGTCGCCAGAAGAAAGCCATTACTATGCAAATGACACACAGTATTCCGCTTACAATACGCCAAACAGCACAGAGACAAGACTCAAACCTTGTGGCACAAAGTCATTAGGATTGATAAGACCAAAATCTAGTTTTTTGGCCACAACCATAAACACTACATTTGGAGAGGAGCCAACGAGGCCTATGATGAAAGGTAAACCGTTCCTACTGTGAAACACGGAGGTGGATCGCTGATGTTTTGGAGATGTGTGAGCTACAAAGGCACAGGAAATTTGGTCAAAATTTTTGGCAAGATGAATGCAGTATGTTATCAAAAAATACTGGAGGAACATTTTCATTCATCAGCCAGGAAGCTGCGCATGGGACGTACTTGGACATTCCAAAATGACAATGGTCATGAATGGTCTCCTGACCTCAATATCATTGAGCCACTCTTAGGAGATCTCAAACGAGCAGTTCATGCAAGACAGCCCAAGAACCAGGGGCGGATCCAGAGTCTAGTTTCGGGAGGGGCACTGCCAGAAAATATTTTTTTTTTGCAGGCAATTTATCGGGAAAATGGCTGGCGTTGTCGCTTCAATCATCACGGCGCTATGGTTGATATGGTGTCAGGATGATTGAAGTGCATTATTTATATTATAACATTGTTATATAAAATTAAATGGTTCAACTCACCATAATCCAGAATCAGTGGGAGCCCTGAGGGTGTCACTTGCCACCGTCGCATGCCACCAGATGCGGCTTGTCACTTGCGACGTCGCCTGCCGCACCTTGCAGATTGTCACTTGCCACGTCACCTGCCACAGCTTGCGGATTGTCACTTGCCACATCACCTGCCACACCTTGCGGATTGTCACTTGCCACACCTTGCGGATTGTCACTTGCCACGTCCCCTGCCAAACCTTGCGGATTGTCACTTGTCATGTCACTTGCCACACTGTGGATTGTCACTTGCCAGGTCACCTTTCGCACTGGGGAGGCAGTGAATGCCTGAAAACTGCCTCAGTGGTGCAAATTGGCACACATTTGCACTTGAATGGTGCTTCCCCCCCTTCTATATAGCAGGTCAGTGACAGAGTTCAGTCACAGCCCCCATTTTTCTGCCACCAAGCCCTGACAGCACGCCCACTCTCCTCTTTCCTTCAGACATGCACTCCTTCCAGCGTGCAAACTCCATCCAAAGCCCTTCGCGCCACCACCCCTCCCCTCACACACTGCTCAGAGGGCGGAGGGGACCCGCTGCATGGTGGACGGGGACGGAAGGGGACGACGTGATGCCTCATCATCACGTCGGCTCCGTGACTGACTCCAAGACGTCACTCGTTGCTAGACGCCAGGTGGCCCAAGCGCTAGCAACGAGTGCAGGGTTGCCATGCCAGCGCCCCAGCTCCACCCACCTCCAGGCTCCTCCTGGTCCCAGCGCCGCATAATTGATCTCTAGAGTCTCTCTCTGTTCCGCTGATCGGATGATGAGAGAGAGACTCGGGCAGCGCTGCAGCCTGCAAATGACTGTTACAATCATGTCGGTGTGATATTTTCGGGGGGGGGGGGCAATTGACCCGTTGCCCCCCCCTGGATCCGCCCCTGCCAAGAACTGGAGGCTTTTTGCCAATTGGAATGGGCAGCTTTACCATCTGAGAAGATAAAGATCCTCATGCACAAATACCACAAAAGACTTCAAGCTGTCATTGATGGTAAAGGGGAGCAATACATGGTATTAAGAACTGGGGTATGTAAACTTTTGATCAGGGTCATTTGGGTAGTTTCTGTTGTCATTATGAGTTAAAAAGAGTAAACACAGCTGATTGATAATAAATGGCTTCAGCCAAACACCAACCATGAGTGAAAGAAATGTTTTGTGCTATCGTTCATATTCTCTGAAAAATGACCAAGAAACCATAAATTCTGCCAGGGTATGTAAACTTATGAGCACAACTGTATATCTCATAAATAAGGTTGTCTGAGGATGCTTACAATTGCTGTAGTAGTCAGTGCTACTACAGTAATAGCAGCTATCTAACAGATCCTATGGCAGTGATGGTCAACCTTGGCAACCCAGATGTTTTGGAACTACATTTCCCATGATGCTCATGCACTCTGCAGTCTAGTTTGGCATCATGGGAAATGTAGTTCCAAAACAACTGGGGTGCCAAGGTTCGCCATCACTGTCCTATGGCATCACCGCCACCATTCACAGAATACCTTGTATTCTTTTAATAAACACAAGGTGTTCTTTGATTGGACAAGGTGGAGAGCTGGGGTGATAGAGTCACAATCTTCGCCTCATCCAATCAGAGAGCATCTTGTATTAACTGAAAAAATACAAGCCTTTCTATAAATACCAGTGGTGCTGGGTGAGCAACCCCTTGCAGTCAGTATGCGGAGGGGAAGGTGTTCAGCAGAAGACCTGGAAGATAGCAACGATCACTGTAGTAGTGCAGACTAACACAGTGATTTCCAGCTTCCACAGTGGTCCACCGGGTATTAAATATGCATACTTTCATTGGCCCAAGTTGTCACAATGTAGTTATGCAATTAGGAATATACCTGAAGTTCAGCTTTAAGCAAGATACCCAAAAATTATTCCTGAACATACGAGTATACTGGATTGCAGCCAAATGGAAATGGGGGCCCGATATTCCGCAAGCCCCCCAGAGATTATTCCTGGACAGATCTACTGGATGATCCAGATTACCAGAACTTGGAAGCCAATCATAGATGAGGAGATGGGGCCGGATCTTCAGTAGACCATCCAACTATATCTGAACAGATGACTTTAGTGAATGAGCCAGATTATCAAAACAGTAGAGTAGGAGACAGAGTCTAATCTTTAGCAAGCCCCCAAAAGATCAGTCCTGGACAAAGGAGTATACCCGATGAGCTAGATTACCAAAATTTGGAAGCCAAGTGTAGATGGGGAGATGAGGCCTTGATCTTCAGCTAGCCACCCAGAGACTATTCCTGAACAGATGAGTATACTGAATGACCCAGATTACCAGAACATAGAAGCCAATCGTAAAGGAGGAAACGGAGACTGATTCCTGAATAGATGAATATACCAGATGAGCTAGATTACCAGAACCTGGAAGCCAAGTGTAGATGGTGAGATGGGGTCTGATCTTCAACGAGCCACCCACAGACTATTCTTAAAACGATGAGTATACTCAAGGGGCAAGAATACCTCCTAAGTGACCTGCAGCCAGTCATAGAGGAAGAGACAGGACTTGATCTTCAGCAAGCCACCCAGAGACTTCTCCTGAACAGATGGGTGTACCGGATGAGCCAGTTTACCTGGACACAGAAACCAATCGTAGAAGGGGATGAATTCCCCAGAGACCACATTCAAATGGATGAGTATACTGGATAAACCAGAATACCTCCTTAGTGACCTGCAGCTACAGAACAGCTTTGGGTTAAGCTATGTTGAAGGTAAGATCCACGTTCTGGACTTCCATCAGTGACAGGGACTGTGTGACTTATCTCAGCCTCTTCACTGTTCAGGTGGCACTTTAGTTGGCCAGCCAAGTGACAACACGGAGTGTAGCAGGTCAAGGCACTTCCAAGGTCTGTCGCCCTCAGAGAGATACAGTATCTGCTTATCCAGGGTCACCCTTTCATGAAGATCAGATCACAGACTTTTTAACATCTACTGTATAAAAAAAAAAATCAAACCATATACTACAGTGGATATATGTTCTTGGTCCTATATTTAGGTATGGAAAAAAGGGGGAAAGACGGCAGCTCTATCTTCCAAAAGTAGCAATTTTATTCTTACAGGTGTTGTACAGATAATGCTAGTCTTGCGCGTTTCGGCCTATAGGCCGAAACACCTAAGGCCTCGTATTATCTGTATCTCACCTGTAAGAAAAAATTACTACTTTTGGAAGATTGAGTTGCTGGCTTCTCCCGTTTTTCATGTTATGTCCTGGTGTATGGAAGACACCACAATACAGTGCATCGATTGCCCGCTCCCTCTGGGAAAATACACCAGATGTTGTTTCTCCTTTCCTATATCTAGGTATGTTAACATTAAGACCATATGGATTATAAGAGTAACTGTACCATATTTACGTGTACGTATGTAATGCCAATGTGTACTACAGAGTGTACGTGTGTTTTGCACAGTATTTACTAGGCTGTATGTGTATATTGCAACCCGGCTCAGTAGTCACTGCATATAACATCCAGGTGTTCTGTCTTTGTGTTGTGTCTTGTCCTTGTGTTGTGTCTTTATTGTATTATTTTTGCCATTTGTTTTTATGTGGGGTGTTGAACAAACCTGTCTCATTCTCTCCTCCGTTACAGATTGAAGTAGTGAATACATTCAAGAGCGGGGCTTCCTTTCAGGGGGCTCTGCGGAGACAATCCTCCACCACCAGCCAGAACCAGGATGTAACAAATGTTTCTAGTCCTAGTCACGTATCGCTAAGCAATGCTCTTTCCTCTCCTACCAGTGCGTCGGCTGCAGCCGCAGGGCGTGAGTGTGTCTTCTTACTGCCTCACATCCACAGAAATGCCAACTCTGGACCCCATTCTGTCTCTGTGAGGAAGCTAGCACAGATAATGGAAACATATCTATGTAATACAGTGAGAACCAACAAGCAGCTGTGCAGCCTGCCAGCCTAGATTGTAACGTTCTATTCGTCCTCTGGTGGTGACTTTCCTCCATTTGTATTTCCATATCATCATTTGTCTTTGCCGTAACATCTAGTTACATAAACCAGATCCATTTTCAGTTGTGTCTCCAGGACGCCTCTTCCCCCCATATATCCACTATCTGTGCTGCGTCCTCACTAGAGTCTCCTCAACCTTCTGACTTCTTCCTTACAGGTGACCATTAACTGTGCAATTCTACAGAGACCGGCAACCACACCAAAAATCATTTCATGTGATCACCATAATATATCCATACATGTACACACCGACAGGTCACGTAGCTATGTATCGGCCATGGAATGCATGGCACAGCGTAGGTGATCAGACAAGAGTCAGTCGAGACCTGTAATCAGAAAGGTAGCCAGTTCACAACCTTGTACAGTCCCAAGTTTCTCCTTTGTCCCAAGTCCAGTGGATATTATAAGGGTGTATGATCCACTGTGAAATTCAGTGTGCTGCCCTTCCAACATGCAATATCGGGATGAACGGTATGACACCGCCCTTTAGTGTGGCGAGAGAAGCTCAGGGAGAGTCCAAAGCTCTCAGATTAATACAGCAATACAATCTATAAATGACCACAGTAACTACACAAAATATAGCATCCAGTCATAAATATGGATTGTTAGACATAGATGAAACAACTTATCTAAAGTCAGGTTTAAAAACAGATGTATGTGGAACAGCTAAAACTGAGAGAAAACAAAATTCTGCTCGAAACCCACACGTCCTTCTCCTAACCTAACTCCACTTCATTCCAGTATCAGTTGACTCAACATTCCTCCCTCCTCCGCCTCATACCAATAACCTCTCCTCCATACCAACATGCTGTGATCTTCAGCTTCCCATTCCTCCATCTCATACTAATATAATGATATAAAACAGCCTCCACTCCACACCAACATGATGAGATCCCTGGCCTTCCCTTCTCCATCTCATACCAATATAATAACATAAACGGCCTTGATGCGATGATGAGATGAGCCTCTCATTTCTCCATCTTATACCAATATAATGACTTCAACAGCCTTCCATCCATACCAACATGACAAGATACCTGGCCTCCCATTTCTCTATCTCATACCAATATAATATCAACAGCCTCCCCTCCATACCAACATTATTAGATCCCCAGCCTCCCATTCCTCCACGTCATGCCAATATAATGATATCAGTAGCTTCCCCTCCATACCAACATTTTTAGATCCCCAGCCTCCCATTCCTCCACGTCATGCCAATATAATGATATCAGTAGCTTCCCCTCCATACCAACATTATTAGATCCCCAGCCTCCCATTCCTCCACGTCATGCCAATATAATTATATCAGTAGCTTCCCCTCCATACCAACATTATGAGATCCCTGGCCTTCCCTTCTCCATCTCATGCCAATATAATAACATAAACTGCCTTGATGCGATGATGAGATGAGCCTCTCATTTCTCCATCTTATACCAATATAATGACTTCAACAGCCTTCCATCTATACCAACATGATAAGATACCTGGCCTCCCATTTCTCTATCTCATACCAATATAATATCAACAGCCTCCCCTCCATACCAACATTATTAGATCCCCAGCCTCCCATTCCTCCACGTCATGCCAATATAATGATATCAGTAGCTTCCCCTCCATACCAACATTATTAGATCCCCAGCCTCCCATTCCTCCACGTCATGCCAATATAATGATATCAGTAGCTTCCCCTCCATACCAACATTATTAGATCCCCAGCCTCCCATTCCTCCACGTCATGCCAATATAATGATATCAGTAGCTTCCCCTCCATACCAACATTATTAGATCCCCAGCCTCCCATTCCTCCACGTCATGCCAATATAATGATATCAGTAGATTCCCCTCCATACCAACATTATTAGATCCCCAGCCTCCCATTCCTCCACGTCATGCCAATATAATTATATCAGTAAATTCCCCTCCATACCAACATTATTAGATCCCCAGCCTCCCATTCCTCCACGTCATGCCAATATAATTATATCAGTAGCTTCCCCTCCATACCAACATTATTAGATCTCTGGCCTTCCCTTCACCATCTGATACCAACATAATGACATAAACAGCTTCCTCTATATACCAATATTATGAGATCTCTAGTCTCCACTTCTCCACCAATATGTTGAGATCATCATATACTTCTCCACCTCATACCAATATAAAGTGTTTATCGAGAAAAGACAGCTGGCCACTCCATAGTCCTCAAGTATTTTATTTTGCCATAGCAGTGAGTGCACAGACAGTGGCAACTGTCTGTGTTCTCACTGGTATGGCAAAATAAAATACTTGAGGACTATGGAGTTGCCAGCTGTCTTTTCTTGATGACTGTCTTGTCTTTTGGTGGATGGGAGGACACCACAGTGTAGGCACCCAGAATGCGACTTCCAGTCTTTACCTAAACTCCACTGCTCTGAATGATGCATCATTTTGTTTAAATAAAGAGTTTATAAGACACCCCTCCATCACCTCATACCAATTTAATGAGATTCAACAACCTCCCCTCCATACCAACATCATGAGATCCCCAGCCTTGTCGTCTCCACCTGATACCAATATGAGGAGATCACAGGACATCCCTTCTCCACCTTATACCATTTAATGAGATCACCGGCCTACTCTCCCCACCTTGTACAATGCTATACAAAATAAAGGGAGACAGTACTGTTACAATCCACTCCAATCCAGGAGGTTTTAGATTGCCCTACTTGTGAGAGCTTACAATTTAAAGGGAGAAGCAAGTGATACAAAAGATTATAACTGTGGGGGAATGAGTTAAAGGAGAAAGTAAAAGTTTGGTTGTTAGTTGGCTTTGAGATAAGCTTCCATGAAAGGAAGGGATTTCAAGGGTCGCCTTAAAGTGGACAGAGTACGAGATAGCTGGATTGATGATTAGGGTAGGGAGTTCCAAAAGCCAGAAAGGGCTGTGTAGAAATCCTAGAAATAGCATGGAAGGAGATGACGAGGGTGGTAGAGAGCAGGAGGTCTTGGATGCAGCTGAGGGTTGGATGATATTTTGAGAAGAGGTTGATGATGCAGCTCGGGACTGAGTTTTGTATATTGTGGCGGGATTGGCACAGAGGTGCAGTGAACACTGAGCAGTTGGTTAGATGGATGTCTGGCAGCAACATTCATGATATGATAGAGTGAAGAGGGGATAGCCTAAGTAGAGTAGGCCAACAAGGAGAGGGTTGCAACAGTCGAGGCAATGTTTTGTACAGTAGTGGAAGGATTGGAACAGAGATTTCGGTGGACACCGAGTGGTTGGTCAGGTGGATGTCAGGCAGCAACATTCATGGCATGATAGATTGAAGAGGGGATAGCCTGAGTAGAAGTAGGCCAACAAGAAAAGGGATGCAATTGTCAACGTGATGTATGTAGTAGACTTGTGCACAACGGAAAATTTCGTTTAGTTTCGGTTCGTTGTCATTCGTAAAATACATCATTTCGTTCTTTTATATATTCGTTATGTTACATTAATACGTTTTCGGATAATTCGTTATTATTCGTAGAGTGTCAAATTCATTCGTTCGTATTCGTTGAAATTCGCTACTTATGTATGTATAGACATTCGTGATAATGATTCGTAGTTTGGAAAGTCGTTTGTTTATTGAATCTTTTAACACACACAATGACAACGTCTCTTCTCCTCGGCTCAAATACAATACAACACCCTTCTCACTCAGTTCTCAGGAATGCACTTTGCCAGTAATCCAACCTCCGGCACAAAATTAATTAGCTGATTGGACTATAAGATTTACTTTGAGCTGACCTTTTGTTTCATTAGATCATTCGAATTCATTCGTTATATTTTTTTCGTATTCGTTGTTATTCGTTATTTTTTTATTCGGACATTCGGATGCATCCAAATGTCCGAAAGATGCAAAATTCTGCTAAATTTCGATTTGTTACGAAACGAATTGCACAAGCCTAGTATGTAGTGGAGGGATTGGCACAGAGATTCTGTGGACACTGAGCAGTTGCTTAGGTGGATGTCCGCCAGCAACATTCATGACATGATAGAGTGAAGAGAGGATTATCCTGAGTAGAAGTAGGCCAACAAGAAGAGAGTTGTGGTGTAATTTGTTAGGAATGGGGGAATTTTAGATGATGTTGCAGAGATGAAGGCAGAAAGATTGGGACAGTGATTGGATGTTGGGCCAAAAAGGAGAGGTCTGAGGGGAGTGTGTTGATTGCAGTGATGTTGGGTGAGGGGGCACAGGGAGAAAATTGTGAGCTCAGTTTTGGATCACCAGTCTCCTTTCCTACACCTCATAACAATATGATGAGATCACTTGGCCTGGCACAGTGGTGTAGTGGTTAGCACTCTCGCCTAGCAGTAAAAAGGGTTGCTGGTTCGAATCCCAACCACGACACTACCTGCCTGAAGTTTTGCATGTTCTCCCTGTGCCTGTGTGGGTTTCCTTCCACACTCCAAAGACATGCTGGTAGGTTACATTGGCTTCTGTCCAAAATTGGCCCTAGTATATGAATTTGGACCTTGGATTGTGGGCTCCTTGAGGGTAGGGACCGATGTGAATGTGCAATGTACAGGGATAGGTACAATTGTAGACACTGACTCAGGTTGGACTGGTGTCTTTATTCAACCTTACTAACTATGTAACTATCACAGGACACCCCCTCTTCCAACTCATACCAACTTGGTGAGATCACAGGACACACCCCTCCTCCACCTTATACAATATGATGATATCACAGGACACCCCTCTTCCACCTCATACCAATATGATGAGCTCACAGGACACCCTTCCTCTACCTCACACCAATATGATGAGCTCACAGGACACCCTTCATCTACCTCACACCAATATGATGAGCTCACAGGACACCCTTCCTCTACCTCACACCAATATGATGAGCTCACAGGACACCCTTCCTCTACCTCATACCAATATGATGAGCTCACAGGACAGCTCCCCTCCACCTCATACCAATATGATGAGCTCACAGGACACCCTTCCTCTACCTCACCCCAATATGATGAGCTCACAGGACACCCTTCCTCTACCTCACCCCAATATGATGAGCTCACAGGACACCCTTCCTCTACCTCACACCAATATGATGAGCTCACAGGACACCCTTCATCTACCTCACACCAATAGGATGAGCTCACAGGACAGCCTTCCTCTACCTCACACCAATAGGATGAGCTCACAGGACACCCTTCCTCTACCTCACACCAATAGGATGAGCTCACAGGACACCCTTCCTCTACCTCACACCAATATGATGAGCTCACAGGACACCCTTCCTCTACCTCACACCAATATGATGAGATCACAGGACAGCTCCCCTCCACCTCATACCAATATGATGAGATCACTGGCTTCCCCTCCCCCACCTCATATCAACCTTGATGAGATCATCAGACATCACTCCTCCACCTTCTTACCTCCACACACATATAAATGCACTCCACTGATTTCTTACCTGAAGACATGGGACAGAGCACACCGAATGAAAGACTTCATGTTCTCAATGAACAGACTATCCCATTCCCAGATCATTGAGCATACCTCCATGCAGTTGGCATCTCTTGGGAATGTTTAAACATTTTCAGTATATAAAGAGTAATAAAAATTACCCAACATACTGCAGTAAAATTATTATTTTTTTGTTTTTTTTTCTACTCTCTGTCTAAACCTTTTCCACTCTGTTTGTCTTTCTCAGAGGGCTAGAAAACACTGGACCAAAGGTTTAGCAAGAGAGAGTGAAATATAAACAGGTTGTGAGTCTTTATCCTTAAGCCTGAATTTACTGTGACTGACTTCCAAAGGTTTCGTCTTGCCGAAGCCAGGGTAAAACTTCGAGTATATGCCCAAAAGCAGCCAGCGATGCACCCATATTATGTTTTGGTCTAAGGTACCCGTGGACTGTCATGTCATGTTCTGCAGTTTCCCCTGTTCTACAGACCTAACAGAGGTGATGGGATCTTTATGGCACATAATAGGGAAGGTTAGTGGTACTAGGCATTGTACATATAGTGAGGTCTCTAGCTATGGCATGCTCTCTGGCAGGGATAATATGTAGAGTATACTCTGACTTATCTGGATGTTCCAGTGCTGTAGAGTCTCAAACATAGCACACACCCTACTACCCAACGATCCCATGCAGGACAAAAACTGTCCCGGCCTGCAGCCTGATCACCTTTGTGTCCTTCTAAACCTATATATAGGGCATTGCTTTCTTCATGCTGATCACAAAGATGGTGGTACCTAAGGCCCTTTTCCTCAGAAAATAGGTGCAGCAACTCATCCATGACCCCCTAAAAACTCCCCTCCCATAGACACACACTCTGCAAACTGCTTCAAATAGAGGCAGTGGTTACATTTAGCTAGCAATGAGAGGGTCTTACAGGGGCATTAAATACCAGGAGTGCATTACGTACAGAGTTGGGGTGTTGCTATCACCCCTCTTCAGCTCTGACCTCTGCATGCAACCCCTCCTCCACTGTCCCATCTTCTTCCCCCTCCTTAAAAGCTCCACCATCTTTTACATGCCTTACTTTTGTTACTGTGGTGTATTAAGCCGAAGCAACCAGCAAGCTCTAGTATCTCCCCACACACTGTAGGTGGCTCCGCCTCTCTCACTTACAGGTCGATCATCCAGTGGGGGTGTTGGCATCCACACACCACCCTGGGCACCTACATCCCCTTTGCCCCCATTCTGGACCCATTGGGAGCCACTGAGATCAGATCTGTGGGAGCCGTTGGGAGACAAGCTGTCACTCGTAAACGCAGAAGCAGGACTTCTGTGTTTACAAGTGATAGTGGTTTGCAGGGAGCAGAGGGACTGAGTCAGAGGTGGTGGAACCAAGTTCCACCAAGTTCCAGCTGAATAAACCCCTGGTGGTACCTATAGTACAGCGGTCTCCAAATCGTGGCCAGATGTGGGCCTTGGCTTGCCTTTATTTGACCCTTGGGACACTATGTCTTCCACTGACACCAGGGAGGAATTCTGCCACTGACCACCCAGCCTATGACATTGTTTATTCCCACCGATGCCAGGGCATTTTCTACTTCCACTGGCTAGAGTTTGGCCCCCTCTAAAGTTTTAAGGGCAGTAAACTGGCAGTAAACTCCCCATACACTGTAGGTGGCTCCGCCTCTCTCACTTACAGGTCAATCATCCAGTGGGGGTGTTGGCATCCACACACCACCCTGGGCACCTGCATCCCCTTTGCCCCCATCCTGGACCCATTGGGAGCCACTGAGATCAGACCTGTGGGAGCCGTTGGGAGACAAGCTGTCACTTGTAAACGCAGAAGCAGGACTTCTGTGTTTACAAGTGATAGTGGTTTGCAGGGAGCAGAGAGACTGAGTCAGAGGTGGTGGAACCAAGTTCCACCAAGTTCCAGCTGAATAAATCCCTGGTGGTACCTATAGTACAGCGGTCTCCAAATCGTGGCCAGATGTGGCCCTTGGCTTGCCTTTATTTGACCCTTGGGGCACTATGTCTTCCACTGACACCAACAAAGCAGTACTATTTCTCCCACTTACACCAGGGAGGAATTCTGCCACTGACCACCCAGCCTATGACATTTTTTATTCCCACCGATGCCAGGGCATTTTCTACTTCCACTGGCTAGAGTTTGGCCCCCCCTGAAGTTTGAAGGGCAGTAAACTGGCCCTTTGTTTTGAAAGTTTGGAGACCCCCCCCCCTCTGTAGTACTTCAGTGTAGTTCCACTTTCCTTGCAGTTTTCTATGTGATCCTCTGGCTGATACGTACTCAGCATTTATGAAAATATAACTCATTAAGTAGGTAGATAAAGGAACAGGAAGGTTGGGACTATATATGAAGTCCCAACCTTCCTGTTCCTTTATCAAATTGATAGGGATGGAAGCACACGGCCTCACCAGGCCATGGCTTCATATAAAGTGCCAAACCCCCTTGGCTCTTTTTTCTAGTCATTAAGTAGGTATTATTCACTTTTACTAAATCACAGACAGACCCCATAGTTTACCCATCTGGCACAACTCCAACAAAAAAAGGTAGAAAACTTTACTGCTCAATGACTACATACAAACGTTTTTGAAAGGATGGGAGCGTCACGCCAGCTTTATAGTCCTTTAAAATATAATTTTTTAATCGTTTTTTTTAATTTTTTTTGTAAATTATTATCCAAGTATAGTATCCAACAGACCGTACAAAAAAGCAAACATTGTCAAAAAACATACACCAAGGCCACATGAGAAAGCACCTTTGAGAAGGTATAAAGACATAATGCGGTACTGCAATAATGAGCAAGTAAATGGGTGGGGGTGAAATGGAAGAACAATGGGTGGGGGTGAAATGGAGGAACAATCTGCCACTAGAGCAAAGATTGGTTAGAGATGTGCACGACAAAACATTTGTTAAGTTAATAATTTTGTTTTGTTATGTTAGAATGATTCGTTTTTGAAACATTTGTTTTCTATATTCGGTTTTGTTTCATATATTCGTTATTTTCGAATTAATTTGTAATTCAAATTTGAAATTTGAATGTCGGAAGATGCTATATTCCTTCTATTTTAATACATTTTTTTCTATTCTATTTTTCTATTCTATTTTATTCTATCCTTTTATTTTATATTCTATCCTAATCTCTTCTTTTATTTTATATCCTACTCCTCTATTTTGTAAATAGGGCAATTTGAAGTCATCCGGTGGGGAGATCAGGAGGGAATACATCTTAAGCCCCGTACACACGAGAGGACTTATGTCCGACAGACTTCCGAAGGAGTTCCGTCGGAGTTCTGCCGGAGTTCCGACAGAGTTCTGACGGACTTTTCGGCTGAGCGGACTTGGCCACACACAATCACACTAAACTCCGACGGATTTGAACGTGATGACGTACGACTGGATTCGAATAAGGAAGTTCATAGCCAGTAGCCAATAGCTGCCCTAGCGTCGGTTTTAGTCCGTCGGAATAGCATACACACGAGCGAATTTTTCGAAGGGACCGGGTCCGGCGGAGTTCCTTCGGAAAAATTTGAAGCATGTTCCATATTCTAAAGTCCTTCGGACTTTGGCGAGTCAAAAGTCCGTTGCAGCCCACACACGATCGAATAGTCTGACGGAATCAGTCCGTCGGACTTTGGATGTTGAAAAGTCCGCTCGTGTGTACGGGGCTTTAGAGAGCATGTGTGGTAGTATACCACGCTCAGAACAGGGTTCTTCAAAAGTGGTTACTCAGAAAGTCCGAAAGGGAAAGAGAGCTGTTGAAATGTTGAAGCTGCAGAGCCCTTTAAAAGATTTTTATTTTCTAGCTCAGCATTCCCCCTTCATCAGTGCTGAGGCCCCTCCCCCCAAAATCAGTTGGCGGTTACAAAATAAATGTAATTAGTACTAAAGAATACAATAAAACAGAATAGAAAAGAATAGAATAAAATACCACAAAATAGAAAAGAATAGAAAAAATCGGATTAGAATGGAATAGAATGAATATAGCCATCTTCCGAAATTCAAACTCGAATTGATTTGAAAATAAGAATATATACGAAAAAAATCCGAATATACAAAATTAATTACGAAAATGAATCATTCTAACATAATGAACATGACGAAACTAAACTATTAACTTGATGAATGAATCCGAAATTAAGCACATTTTTACGTTGTGCACATCTCTAACCACTGTTCTCTTCACGCTAGTGGTAGATCATTATTATTATACAATATTTATATTTCGCCAACAGTTTGCGCATTGCTTTACAACATGGGGGCAGACAGAACAGTTACGATACAATTTAATACAGGAGGAATCAGAGGGCCCTGCTCGTTAGAGCTTACAATCTAGGAGAGGGGGGAGGTCAAGTGATAAAAAAAGGTAATAACTGTGGGGGATGAGATGATGGAGAAAATCAAAGTACAGTTGTTAGGTGGAGGCAGGATAGGCTTCTCTGAAGAGGTTTGTTTTTAGGGATTGTCTAAAAGCAAACAGAGTAGGAGCTAATCGGACAGATTGGGGTAAGGAGTTCAATAGGATGGGAGAGGCTCTGGAAAAGTCCTGAAGGCGAGCATGGGAGGTGGTCACGAGGGAGATAGAGAAAAGGAGGTCTTGGGAGGAACGAAGAGAACAATTATCTTGGTATTTTGAGACTAGGTTAGTGATGTAGCTGGGGGCTAAATTGTGGATGGCTTTGTAGGTTGTTGTTAGTATTTTGAATTTAATTTGTTGGGTTGAGCTAATGGAGGGATTGACAGAGAGGAGTAGCAGACGCTGAGTGGTTGGTAAGGTGGATGAGCCTGGCAGCAGCATTCATGATGGACTTACGTGGGGATATTCTATGTAAAGGTAAGACAATAAAGAGGGAATTGCAGTTGTCGAGGCGGGAGATGACCAGGGAGTGAAACAGGAGCTTTGTGGTGTCATTGGTTAGAAAGGTACGTATTCTCGTGGTGGTGCGGAGGTTGAGGCGGCAAGATTTGAACGGTGATTTGATGTGGGGCCTAAAGGATAGATCAAAGTTCAGGATTACACCTAGAACCTCGGCATGCGGGGACGGGCTGATAGTTGTTGCATCGAACTTGACAGAGAGATCAGGGGAAGGGGCACGTGGGGAGCATATAATGAGTTTGGTTTTCGATAGATTAAGTTTGAGGAAGTGGTGTGACATCCACGTCTGTTAGAGATTGTTCCTCCATATGGGTTTTCACCCCACCCATTTACTTGCTCGTTATTGTATTACCGTATTACTGTGTCTCTTCAGCTTTTCAAAAATTATGCTTTTTATATGTGGCCTTGGTGTAAGTGTTTGCATGTTTTTTGATGATGTTTTCTTTTTTTATATGGTCTGTTGGATGCTATGATAAATGCTTGAGCGTCCCCTCTCAAAGTGCCGTTAGTTGGATGCCACTGATTAATGAGGGTGCAGGCTGAGGAAAAGGTCCAGACAGACCCAAAGCATAGTGCAAAACAGAAAAAAAAGTAGCCCAACCGCCGCACACCTCACCCAGCCCGAGTGGTAAGCAAGTAAAATAGCTTGCTATGGTCTGGACGAATCAAGCCGAAGCTGCTTTTGAAAATCCTCCCATCCTTTCACAAACTTTAGTAAACTCCTCTTGGGGTCCAGCAAGACCTTACAGTTGCTGGCGAGCAGCCTCCAGGACTGTAAACTGCCCATTGCGTTATAACGCATCTCCATATGGTTCAGCGCTCCTACATCACAAAGATTATAATACATACAAGCCAGGATTATGGGAAAGGCAAAGCCATTTAACAGTCACTGTATATTGTAGCCGTTCTCAAAAACGTGATGATCCTGCCCTCCTGGAGACTGGAGTTGAACAACCAGTTTCTAAAGATATTAGTTATTTCACGGATTCTCACCAGCAAACCATCCTCTATCTTCTAGTTGTAGGAATGGTCATGGTGGTCTTCACCTTCTCCTAAAAAGAGTATAAATGCAGAACATGTACATAATATGAACACAAACTAGCCTTATATCATATTCTGTAATATGATTTTCACCAGTAACGTGGGTTCTCCAGTATGCTCCCGTGATTGCCATATTGCGATTACATTACCACACCCTGTGTTTTCCGAAGCCACCAAACAAGTGACTTCTTTTCTTGAAACGTGCTCCTTTGCAAGAAAGCTGGGCTCTTTTGATTGATCTGCCCCGCGTCCCTCTACTTTCTATCATCCTTTATGTCCCAACAATGCAGAGATGATACACATCAAAGAGACAGGCTGACACTTTAGAACTGTAGGGATAGCATTATGAAAAAACAGACAACATGATAAGTAAGGTGCCTCTTGCGCAAGTCATGGTAGGCAACCACTAACTTGTAGAACCTATGACACAAAGTGATTGTATTTCTTTCTCCAGCACTGTCAGTATTACCAGTCTAACTTACAGGGCTGGCAGCGGGCATTGGACGAAGATCTTATTACGATTATTTGTTCCAGCTGTCGGAGAAGAAGAGAATTGCGTGTAGCGGAATATTATTATCCATGTCTGTCTTGTAGCCTCCATGTCCCCAGAGGTTTATTTTTGTCTTTGTGCTGTTGTCTGTGCTCCCGTTAGTCCAGGGGCCTGTCTATCCTTGTCTGTCAGTGTCGCTCTTCCTCCCTCAGTGTCTGTTTCCTGGCATTTAGTCCTTCAGCTTTTCCAGTTGCAAGATACGATGTGGTCTTCTGTCCACTGGCTTTCATAGCTCTATCCCAGGCTTAGTGACACTAAGTTCCATTAAAAAAAAAAAAATGGGAGCTATTTATCCTACCCTACACCTCTCCAGTTTGTAAATAAAGATACTCCTTAGATCAATACTGTTGATTAAAAAAAAAAAAAGCTTTCCATGCATGGCAGCTGGTTTTGTGATACCGTTTTTGGCAGCGACATTCAAGCTTCTGACACCTCAGAATTCAAAGCAACTGATGCAGGGCTTCTAAATCTAACCAAACTCCCCTAAAGCAAGTCCCGGAATAGGGCAGCCCAAATATCAGGGTTAGTGTCTTAAGCAACTGTTCTTCCAAGGTTTGAGGTCAGTTTTTGATTTACAATCTCATTGGGGTCCTCTGAAGCACATTCGCAGTGATTAGATTCTATCCTCTTTAGAGTTCATCACTTTGAAACCAAGTTACAACTTCTGGAAAACGCCTTCTATTTGACAACTAGTACTAAGATTGCTGGAGGGAACATTGGGCCTATACTCAAGTGTTTACCTTTTTTTTTTTTTTGCATGAGAAAATGAAAAAAATAAATAAAATAACAACCCTTTTACATATGAAACATTTAGTGTTTCACATTATCCAGGCCTCCGATTTGTAGCTGTGCTGTGCCAGTCCTTTGTGTTAGTGGTAACTGTGACCCTTCTGTATGCCGTAGCATGTATTTGTTCCTTGTCTGCTTGTGGCTGCTGTGCTTTTCTGTTTTGCATTTGACTCCATGTATAAGTCTTCCTTACTGCTTTTTCTAGGGTGTCACTTCAAAGGCAGAATCAGGTTCCTAAATGTATGAAAGTCTTCATGGGAACCTCCAAACCTCTAGTATAATGCCACGTACACACGATCAGAATTCTCGTCGGAAGAAGCTCTGATGGTTTTCCCCGACGGAATTCCGCTCAAGCTGTCTTGCCTACACACGGTCACACCAAATTCCGATAGTTTAGAAGGCGGTGACGTACAACACGTACGACGGGACTAGAAAAAAGGAAGTTCAATAGCCAGTAGCCAATAGCTTCTGTCTCGTAGTTGAATCTGATCTGAAATTACCGATTCCGTCGGGAAAATTGAAAGCATGCTATCAATTTTTGGCTGGCGGAAATTCGGACAGCTAAGTTCCCGATGGAGCATACACACACGGTCGCATTTTCCGATGAAAAGCTCTCATCGGTCATTTTCTAGCCGGATTTCCGATCGTGTGTACGCGGCATTAGAGTTAACGAGCTCGCATAAATTCAAGCAAAAAGTTTCAAAAACTGTTTGCCAAATCTTATTTTAAAGTGTAACAACACTTGTTAGAACCTCCATTCGCCTTTTTATTGGTGTGTGGGACCTCATTGGGGGATTTTCCCATCATTTCCGAGAGGGGAAATCCTTTGAACAAGGACACAGACCACAATAAAAAAAAAGAAAAAAGCTTACTAGCCTAAAAGTATTTTTTTGTTTTTGTCGTTGTGTCCTCATTGGGAAGATTTTCTCCTCAAGAACAACATAAAATTTTTATGCCTGGAGTTCCACTCAAGATACCAGAACATAGCACTTTGAAGAACAAAGCATGCTTATTAGTAACTGAAAGAACGTTTTTACAAAGAGCCATTATATCCGTATTCATTTATTAAAATGAGCCTCTTTCTTTCCTCAGGATGGTAAGAGGAAAACATTTAATGTCCTTGTTTTCTGATTGCAAAGAAAGCTGCCCCCCCCCCCGCGCGCATTGGACATCTCTACATTCTTGGACTCATCAGCCTTGCCAGTGTTGTTCTCTGCTTTTCCTGTCTGCAGTTTTCCTGCTCCATTAGATTGTATTCTTCTTTTGAATTTGTAAAAGATTTAACATGGCCAAAGAAAAGAGGCAAACTACCACCCAGTCCACCAAAAAACCAAGTTGTACCATCTCCAAGAGTAACATTTTTATTGAGTATAACCTCATATAATAAGGGTCAAAGGGAGGTAAAAACGTGCCATCGTCCAATTTGAAACATTGAAAGGTAGAAGGTGGCACCCCTAAAGGAACCCTGAATGCGCCCTGGTTGAAAAAGGCTGCCATACATTTTACTCTTGGAGATTGAAAGGTAGAAGGGTGAAAATGTGAGGACAGTTGGTGATGCTGACCAATACACAAGGACACCCAGACGGGCTAATGGACTATCACGACACTGATACACAGACCCAAAGTTTAAGATAAAAACATATATAAATTTTAATACAATTCAACCAAAAATAGATACAAAAATATAAAAAAAAATCCCACAAATACACAAATTCTCAACAGGTACCCGCGTAGGGCTAGAGTTGAGGTGGGGTATACAGGGATCCTCTACCGGTTTTTGCGGTGTACCCGTTTCTTCAGGAAGAAATTGTCTACAGGATAAAAATTAAATTGAAACAAACCATACATTTATTTAATTAACAGATTACAGCTCAAAGTGAAGAAGGAGATAGGCTCACCTGTCGGGACACGTTCAATGGCGAGAGGACTCAACAAAATCTACCAATTTCTATGATTCCCAGTAACCTGTTATTAATGATGGTGATTTGCAATCCCCCTTGTCCACCATGGGGGGAATTTTGTTGAGTCCTCTCGCCATTGATCATGTCTAGGCCCCTGTACACACGGTCGGAGATTTCGACAACCAAATCCGTCAGATTTTGTCCGTCGGATCTTGTCCGAAACTGTTGCATACACACGGTCGGACTAAGTTGTCGAAAAATCCGATCATTCAGAACGTGATGACGTAATTTTGTTACGATGGGACTATGTTCAGGCTAGTAGCCAATAGCTTTGATGTAGGAATTTGATCTGAGCATGCGTGGCACTTGGTCCGATCAAAATTCTCTACACATGATCGGAGTATGTCCGATCGAACCAGTTGGTCGGAAAATATTTCCAACAAGTTGGAAAATTGGGTCCGACGGATATTCCGACGAAATCAGTCCGATGCATACCACACACAGTCGGATTATCCGACAACACGGTCCGATAGGACACATTCTGACGGATTCTCCGACCGTGTGTACAAGGGCCTAGGTGAGTGAGCATCTCTCCTTCTTCACTTTGAACTGTAATCTGTTAATTAAATAAATTTATGCTTTGTTTCAATGTAATTCTTATCCTGCAGCCAATTTCCTCCTGAAGAAGCGGGTACACCGCAAAACTGGTACAGGATCCCTGTATACCCCACCAAAACTCTACGGGGGTACCTGTTGGGAATTTGTGCATGTGTGGGATATTTTTTAATATGTTTATATCTATTTTTGGTTGAACTGTATTAAAATTTATATTTTTTTTATCTTAAACCTAGGGTCTGTGTATCAGTGTCGTGATAGTCCATTAGCCCGTCTGGGTGTCCTTGTGTATTGGTCAGCATCACCAACTGTCCTCCCTTTTTCACCCTTCTACCTTTCAATCTCCAAGAGTAAAATGTATGTCAGCCTTTTTCAACCAGGGTGCGTTCAGGGTTCCTTTAGGGGTGCCATGGCAAAATGCCTAAAATGTGCCCAAAGATTGTATACAAGCCAGGGGGTGGCTGAGGCCTGCCTTTTAGTTACACAAAGCCATAGGTTTTCATTGTGCACTATTATAACCTTCCAACTGCCAATGTCTTAATAACCAATGACATCAATGAATGATGAGGAGGATGTTGGGCGCCTGCACAGCATCCTTGTTTGCCCTTCTCCTGCCCCTCTCTGTCAGCACTGGGGTCATATTAGCTAAGAGAGGGAGAAAAACTGAGGGAGAAGAGAAACACTGGAATACTAGTCAGTAAAAGTGTGCAAAGCTGGAGGAACAAATCACCTCTAATGTTGGGTGGCTCACGTGTGTGGATGCTGCTTCGATATGTAAAACTATTAGTTTAGTTATTTACATTTTAGAATGGAGTGGCTCAAGATTGCACATCATTTTAAAGGGTGCCTTGACTGCAAAAGGGTTGAGCTACACTGATGTATGGTGTCTTTGATCAACTTATGATGATCCCTAAAAAGATAACAATTGATGGTCACACTTTGTGTACATGGATTATATCTGGTTTTTAATTAATAACCGGCTTTATTTTATTTTTTTAAATCAAGTCATGTCTATTGAGTAGAAAAAGGCTAATGCCCTGTACACACAGTCGAAAATTCAGATGGAAAAAGTCAGATCGGATTATGTTGTCGGAAAATACGATCGTGTGTGGGCTCTATTGGACTGTTTCTGTCAGATTTTCCGACACACAAAGATTGAGAGCAGGATCTAAAATTTTCCAACAACAAAATCCGATCGCATAAATTCCGATCTTTTGTTGACAATTCCGACGGACAAAGTGCCACGCATGCTCAGAATAAAGCTATTGGCTACTGGCCTGTTTATAGTCCCGATGTACGTGTTGTACGTCACCTCGATCAGAACGAATGGATTTTCCAACAACTTTGTGCGACCGTGTGTATGCAACACAAGTTTCGGACAAAATCTGTCGGGAAAAATCCGACGGATTTTGTGGTCATAATGTTCGACCGTGTGTACAGGGCATAAAGGTTTTTTTTAACATTTCCAGTACAAAAAGAAACAAAAGAAACACACAAATAATCCAAGTGTGTTACATACAACTTGCAAAGTAAACCATTAAATCACCCACCCACCCTACCAATCCACCCCAAGGTCTCCAAACAGTAGAGCCTTAGAACCCATCACAATTGTTGGCAATAGTAAAGTATAAATGAATGGCTGTGTAAACTCTCTCATGACACTGTATAAGTGCAGTCAAATCTAGACAATACAAGATATAATATACATCAATATGCAATAAAAGATACTCATATGCAACCCTCTTGGCTGAAGTCTGGTCAATTGTTTACGTAGCACTCAGAATGCCTGGCTATGGCGCCCAAAGGCAGAATATCATTTACTATAGAAAATTTTACAACACACGGTTTATCACTCCTAGAAAAGCACACCTAATAAGAAAACAGAGTGACCTCAGTCTACATCTAAGCCCTTGTACACACGATCGGAGATTCCGACGGAATGTGTCCGATCGGAGCGTTTTGTCGGATATTCCGACTGTGTGTGGTCTGCATCGGACTGTTTCCGTCGCAATATCCGTCGGACCAAATTTTCCAACTTGCCGGAAATATTTTCCGACAAAATGCTCCGATCGGACATACTACCGATCATGTGTAGAGAATTCCGCTCGGACAAAGTGCCACGCATGCTCAGATCAAATTCCTACATCAAAGCTATTGGCTACTAGCCTGAACATAGTCCTGTCGTAACGAAATTACGTCATCACGTTCTGAACGATCGGATTTTCCGACAACTTCGTGCGACCGTGTGTATGCAACAGTTTCGGACAAAATCGTCAGACAAAATCCGACGGATTTGGTTGTCGGAATCTCCGATCGTGTGTACAAGGGTTAATGGTACAACAGTAGTGCTTAATCTCTAATATGTTTTTGTTCTACGAGGTAAAACTAAAGTCCCATCCACTATTATCCTCCATCCTCTATGGATTGGGTGGTAGAGTGCCTCTTTTCTTTGCTCAAATTAGGGATGGTACCCATAGAAGTGTTTTTATGATCATCACAAACCCACCCCTTGGCCCCCTTTTGTATTATTTAACATGGCCATGCACCACTAGCACTACCCCAGGATAAATTCCAACTTCCACCATTTGGTATTGATCGCGAAGACCCTTATGGTGGCCAGTGATCTATGTAGTCTTCAAGACTAATAATATTTTAGACACGTGAAAGCACAACACTGAGCTGCCTTGTCCTCTGATGTTTTGAACTTGTGCTGCCTGTTCTGCCCTTTTCTAATAGCTGCTTTGTGCCGTGGGGGCCTCTTATGACTCCTACCTTTCCAACCCTAGTGTAGAAATGGCAAGTCTAAATCGCTTTTGTGTGTTTCATCCTCTTTTTTTTTTTCTTTTCTTTTCTTCTCCCAACTCCCTTCACACAGATCCGCGTCGTGAAGGCATTCCGTAGCTCTCTCTATGAAGGTTTAGAAAAACCGGACTCTCGAACTTCCATTCACAACTTCATGACCCATCCAGAGTTTAAGATAGAAGAATCTCAGCCTCACATCCCTCTTATTGATGACACAGATCTGGAGGAAGATCCTGCCCTGAAACAAAACTCTAGCCAGCCCCCTTCACCGAACAAGAACAACAATGCGGTTGACAGTGGGATAAACCTCACTACGGAGACCAGCAAATCAGCTACCTCTTCCAGCCCGGGGAGCCCCATTCACAGCCTGGAGACGTCCCTTTAGCTGGAGATGGCACTGCTTCCTTAATCACCAAAAACAAAAAAAAAACAAGGAATACTTGTGTCTGGCTCAGTAAGATGTTTTCACATTTTTGGAGGCCCGGCAGAGGAAGCTGCGTGTCCAAGCAGTGCTGGCAGTGAGATTGTGGCGGGTTTTTTTATGACGGCCTGATGCTGCTGCCTCCGGAAAAAAAACAGAAAGACAAACTAGGAAAAAAAAAACAAAAGACACTATCCAACCATGTTCCTGCATGAATGTACACTAACAATCCCTCCTTATACTGCTTTGATTTTTTTTTTTTTTTTTTTTTACATACACTTCTGGGACTTTCCTTGCACAGGGATGTGAAAGACAAGAAAGAGAAAGAGTTTTCCCCAGACAACAGTATTTATCTGGTTAATTGACACATGAGACACAAAACTGCTAACAAGGCAAAGACCTCGTGCTCAGACCTTTCTAGTCAAATACTATTTTTTGAAGTTGACTTGCATAGGGGATTTTACGGCACCCAAAATGACGAAGGAGCATATACAAAACATTTCTGTAGGAGAGGTGCGTGTGTCAGAGTGTGTGTGTGTGTGTGTGCGCGCGCGTGTATGTACAGTATATATATATTTATATATACATACTGTATGTATAAATCCCTTCATATGAACCTGAGAAAACAAAAAAAAAAGTACCATGGCATATCTTCGCAGCCAGGGGTGGAAAATGACCACGCCCTTCCATATATTTTCTGTCTCTTTGAAAAAAAAAAAAATTGAAATATGTGTATAAACCCTTTATGCATGCATATGAGAAGGGGAAAACATTGTACCCTTATGAGAAAATATGAGGTTAAAAGATATTTAAAAAAAAAAAAAAAAGACAAAAAAATAATATATAATTATAATACTGCAAGCAGGGTGCACGAAAAGGTTATGTCTATTTCTATATACTGTGTGTAGTGGAGAACATGCACAAGGCATTCCACCCACTGGACCGTTTCCATGTGCAATGTGGCTGGACATTGCTTCATCAGACCAGCCAAGACCCACACCGACATGGCACAACCACCATGGAACTTGGGACAAGGAGTAGATGTTATTGTAAAAACATTGATTGTTTTTACCATTATTTTTTTCCCCATTAGGGGTTACAATAGCAATAATTCCCTTTGTGTCTGACCGCCAAGGTTCTTACCTTGATGGGCTGCTACTACAACACGTTAATTATTTGCTTCTGTAAAAGCTACAGCTTGTTTTGTTACATTCATTTTCTTTAGGGATCCTAGACAGACACCCTCAGAGAACACAATACTTTGGCAGGTTGCCTTATTTCAGTCTCAACTATTTATTATAGCGGTTTGTGTCCTGGGAAGAAGAATGTAAGTTTACAGTCTCATGAAGATGCTATGGAGTAAAAGGTCGGGACAAAAGGAAAGATTAAGGTGAAGCAATGTGAAATCACAGTAACATTGTTCGTTGTGGGGACAGTCTGCTTTAATAGTATACCAATTGTGCCCCCAAAGTTCTTTCCTCCAAATTAAGAGAATAGGAAGCCTCCAAAGAAAAAGCCCTTGGCAGCAGAATAGGAAGCCTCCAAGGAAAGAGCCATTGGCAGCAGAATAGGAAGCCCTCCAAAGAAAGAGCCTTTGGCATTAGTATAGGAAGCCTCCAAAGAAAAAGCCCTTGGCACTAGTATAGGAAGCCTCCAAAGCAAGAGCCCTTGGTATTAGAATAGGAAGCCTCCAAAGAAAGAGCCTGTGGCATTAGAATAGGAAACCTCCAAAGAAAGAGCCCTTGGCAGCAGAATAAGAAGCTTCCAAAGATAGAGCCCTTGGCAGCAGAATAGGAAGCCTCCAAAGAACGAGCCCATAGCAGCAGAATAGGAAGCCTCCAAAGAACGAGCCCTTGGCAGCAGAATAGGAAGCCTCCAAAGAAGGAGCCCATGGCAGCAGAATAGGAAGCCTCCAAAGAACGAGCCCTTGGCAGCAGAATAGGAAGCCTCAAAGAACGAGCCCATGGCAGCAGAATAGGAAGCCTCCAAAGAACGAGCACTTGGCAGCAGAATAGGAAGCCTCCAAAGTAAGACCCCTTGGCAGCAGAATAGGAAGCCTCAAAGAACTAGCCCTTGGCAGCAGAATAGGAAGCCTCCAAAGTAAGAGCCCTTGGCAGCAGAATAGGAAGCCTCCAAAGTAAGAGCCCTTGGCAGCAGAATAGGAAGCCTCCAAAGAACGAGCCCATGGCAGCAGAATAGGAAGCGTCCAAAGAACGAGCCCTTGGCAGCAGAATAGGAAGCCTCCAAAGTAAGAGCCCTTGGCAGCAGAATAGGAAGCCTCAAAGAACGAGCTCATGGCAACAGAATAGGAAGCCTCCAAAGAACGAGCCCTTGGCAGCAGAATAGGAAGCCTCCAAAGAAGGAGCCCTTGGCAGCAGAATTGAAAGCCTCCAAAGAATGAGCCCTTGGCAGCAGAATAGGAAGCCTCCAAAGTAAGAGCCCTTGGCACTAGAAGCTTCCAAAAAAAAAGAACCCTTTGCAGCAGAATAGGAAGCCCCCTAAAGAAAGAGCCATATGCACTAGAATAGGAAGCCTCCAAAGAAAGAACCCTTGGCAACAGAATAGTAAGCCCCCCAAAGAAAGAGCACTTGGTAGCAGAAAGGACTGCTGGGAGATGTGCGGGATGACATTAGGTGTACATATAAGTCAGTTTATGTGCAATAAACACCTGTTGGAGCACTCAGCCACTGACACGGCATGCCTTAACGCATCATCATTCTGTCCATGTCTGATATAGTTAAACTGAAATGTGTTATACAAGACCGTAAAGATTTATATTCTCTTACAATTAGCAGTGTTGAAAATGATGTACGGGTATACTGAAGACAGAAGGAATCATATGTTTTAGGACTATAACTATTAGAGAATTCCCATTCCCACTGTGTAGAAAATATTTGATATAACTGATTGCACAGCAGATTGCTGGAAGACTGAGAATGATTAATATGGATTAGTGTGAATATAAGAAAAAAATGAAAAGCTCAGTTCACATAACAAAAACTCTAGTTTAAAAATACGTCAAAGTTTACAAAAAAGAATAAAAATTTTAGGTTTTAATTTAAATAGAGACATATTTTTGTAATAATGATGTGAGAGCTCGAGTTAAAACTTTGGGGTTATTCTATAGAATTAAGAACAAGAGACCAGAAAAATGTATAATAAGTGATTTAATTGTAAGTTTTATTTTTTCACATAGACCTGTAATTAAAAATAAATACCATTAAAGTAGAAACTTAAAATACCAAAAAAAAAAAAAGTTTACAAAAGCAGTAAGAAATTCCATAATTATATTTTGTGCGGGGCATATTTTCATTGTCAACAAAGTTGCCTTTTTTATGTTTTTCTTTTTTTTACATGATAAATGGCAAAAATGCATTAATTACATTTTCTGCATGGTCACACTGTTTAACAATAAACCATATCCTTCAAAAGCAATTCATTAGCCCAGTTAGGAAAAGCCCCAACATAAGTGATTTAAAGCTTTGATTTATAAAGACAAAAAAGTTTGATTTATAGGTTTTTAAAGTCCACAATTACTGCAAAGAATCCCCAAATAGGTTTCTCACCCCCCCCCCCCCGTTACCCAGACAAATAAATCCACCTATTTCGGACTCTGAAGTTGAGTGGATCCACTTCTATTGTCATAATTCCCCTAATTGACAGTGGCTGTAAAAAGATGTATGGGTAAGATAGCAATTGTGTCTACAAAGTTCTTTCCTCCAAATTATGAGAATAGGAAGCCTCCAAAGAGAGAGCCCTTGGCAGCAGAATATTATGCCTCCAAAGAAAGAGTCCTTGGCAGCAGAATAGTATGCCTCCAAAGAAAGAGCCCTTGGGAGCAGAATAAAAAAGCCTCCAAAGAAAGAGACCCATAGAAATAGAGCAGAAAGCACTGTTGGGAGATGTGTGGGATGCCCAAATACTCAGCATCCCCAAATAGGTTTTTCGCCCCTCCACTGCACCAACAAACAGGTGGATTTATCTTGTATCGGATAACTTTAAAAAACATATATTTCAAACTCTTAAGTTGGGTGGCTCATCTTCTATTCTGAGTCCATAATTGATGGTGGTTGTAAAAAAGATGTATGGATAAGATACAAATTGTGCCCCTGAAGTTCTTTCCTCCAAATTATGTCAATAGGAAGACTCCAAAGAAAGAGCCCTTGGCAGCAGAATAGGAAGCCTCCAAAGAAAGAGTCCTTGGCAACAGAATAGGAAGCCTCCAAAGAAAGAGTCCTTGGCAACAGAATAGGAAGCCTCCAAAGAAAGAGCCCTTGGCAGCAGAATAGGAAGCCTCCAAAGAAAGAGCCCTTGGCAACAGAATAGGAAGCCTTCAAAGAAAGAGCCCCAAAGAAAGAGAGCCGAAAGGACTGCTGGGAGATGTGTGGGATGCCCAATTACTCAGAATCCCCAAATAGCTTTCTCACCCCTCCACTGCACCGACAAACAGGTGGATTTAACTTATAACACGTAACATTAATGAACCTGTTTCAGACTCTGTAGTTGGGTGGCTTCACTTCTATTCTTAGTCCACATTTGATGGTGGTTGTAAATAGATGTATAGATAAGATATAGAGAAATGAAAAAACAACAGCGCGACTATGAATCCGATCAAATTGAATCCAAATCATGGAACAAGACGTCATTTTTATCCAAATATAATTTAGAATTTTTGCAAATTCAATAGATATCTTCCCCAGAATAGGAACCTCTTTAGTGAGCCAGTCCCTATGTAAGGAAGGTTTAGGAGTGCAACAGATTGAAGATGTGAGGAGTTTGAACTGCTAATCATTCCAAAAGCCACGGTGGTAGTTTTACTAAACTCGTGAGGGAACCATAACTCGCAAAACTTTAACCAGCTCTCAAATGTCAATTAAATTAAGCCCTCAGATGTCCCCTTTTACTAATACGGATGGTCCTTGGTATTGAAGTATCTCAAGGAAGAACTGTTCTTTCTCCCTAAAGCAACAGATTCAGATACTCGCCCCATTCTACACACTGTGAAGATGAAACACGATAGTTGACTTAAGAAACTCTTAAAATATAACGACAACTAATGTCTACCCCCTCCAGGCGTTCCAGGCCTGGGTGTTTTTTTCGCCAAATGATCCCTCTTCTGAAGTCACAGCTGTAGGTTTCTTTGAATGAGGCTCGGGACGGGCAGCTGGGTTCAGCTCCTGCCCCGTTGACGTTCCAACTCTAAAATGACCAGGGAATGACAGAAACAAGGCAAACGCGTGAAATACCAAGATCTGACCACATCAAAGTATTTTGTATTTCTGATTTTTTTTTGATTTTTTTATTTTTTTAGATTAAATGATCTGAATTAGATTTCACACAAAACCCAACCTGTTGTATCACAACTGCCATTTCGAAAGCATGTATCTGAGCAATAAGTACACCTGTCAGTCATCTCTCGGACTGCACAAGCCATGCCCTCGACCTCCAGGCCGTGCCCAATGACTTTAGGACATTTAGCAGTTAAGATGTACATAGTGTGACTGCATGCATTGTCTTTTGTAGCAAACACTGATGCTCAATGGAGCAGCTCAATGCACACAGGGGCCTGGCTACACTATGTGATTCCATACAACATGTAGTAGTGTGTAAAAAAAAAAAAAAAAAACATTCATGAGCTGCCATTCAGGAATCTTCTTAACAATCAAAAAAAAAACAAAAAAACGCTGAAAGTCCAGAGAAACTAGCCGGATTTCCCGAGGGGACAGCTATTCCTCCCACACAATGGCGCGCCGCGTACTTTGTTTGTAGTAAGGAAGATTCGTCACTTGCAAATCGCTTTCTGTATCTCTGTCTGTCCCCTTTCTATGAAATGTTTGCACGCATATTCACAGCCTAAAAGAATAACAGCTCCCTGATGTGAGTGGCGTTCAGGAAATGGAATTAATGTGTATTTTTTTTTTTTTCAAAAGCTCGTTATAACACAAATATGCTTTCTACATTCTGTAATTAGCAGCATGGGAGATGTGAAAAAAATAAATAAAAAATAGGCAAAAAATATAAATATATACAAAGATATATAAATATATAAATATATATAAAAAAAAAAAAAAACGGTACAGTTGTCCATTCGGTAAACGATTTCCTCTATCTATGCTAAAAGAAAAAAAAAAAAAAAGACTGCTTTACTGTTTAAGATTTTTTTTTTTTTTTTTTTTTTTTTTTAGCAGCGAGGGAGAAAATCTTTTTTTTTTTTTGGTTCACCCATTTTTACATACTTTTTTTAATTCTAGATAATACTAATTGTAAATAAAATAAAAAAGCCGTTATGTCTATGTTCATTTAATACTATGCAAAAGGTTATGCTGTATCGCTGTTCCTCCTCCTGCAGTGTGATACTGGAATGTTTGTGGTTTCAAACAAGCAAAAATTGAAAAAAAAAAAAAAAACACAAAAAGCAAAAAAATAAAAACAAATAAAAAAATTACCAATGTACATGATTTTATAAAACGAGGACACAGTGATGCCGAGCTCCTACTCTTGCTGCTCCGATTGTCTTTTTGGATGACTCGTGGCAGGAGCACAAGTGGAAACATTTAAGCGTTGAAAAAAATAACAAAAAATAAAAAAATAAAATGAAAAAAATAAATAAATTCACAAAGCAGCATGAACCTGGTGGTCCGGAGTCACTGTTATTATCTGCTTGTATTGTGTCACGTCTGACTGCTTACACCACGGCACGTTCCTATGATATGCAATGAAATGGACACGGAAGACACATGAACGTGTCTGTAGGCCAGCAATACACAGACATGCGTTACTATAGCACTAAAAGAGCAACCATTGTTTTATCTTCTGTTAGATGTCTATAGGTTTTGGTCTTAGAAGTTGCACAATATATAAAAAAAAAAAAAAGTGAAGAAGTAAATTTCTTTATAAATTTAGGCCAATATGTATCCTGCTACAGACTTTTGGTAAAAAAAAAAAAAAAAAAATCCCAATAAGCGTATATATTGATTGGTTTGCGCAAAGGTTATGGCGTCTACAAACTGTGGAATATTTTTATTTATTTTTCTTTACTAGTAATGGCGACAATCAGCGACTTATCAGCGACCGGACTTTCCGGCAGACTAGGTCCGATGGAATAAGTCCGTCGGACAATCCGATCCTGTGTGGGCTAATCCGATCGTTTTCGCAAAAAAATAAAAATAAATAAAACGGACCTAAAAATAGAACATGTTTCAAATCTGTCCGACGGACTCAATTCCTAGTCGAACCTAGTCCGGTTGTGTGTACGCGACATTATAGTGGGACTGCAATATTGCGGAGGACAGTCGGACACTAACTGACAGTTTTTGGGGACCAGTGGCATGAATACAGTGATCAGTGCTAAAAGTATGAACTGTCACTGTACTAATGATACTGTGGGAAGGGATTAAAGAGGAACTAAACCCTGATGGGTTTTTTTTATGCCCTGTACACACAGTCGGACACTGCGACAACAAAATCCATCTGACTTTTTTTCCGATGGA
The DNA here is from genome assembly GCF_037356315.1 of Lithobates pipiens. Taxonomy (NCBI): domain Eukaryota; kingdom Metazoa; phylum Chordata; class Amphibia; order Anura; family Ranidae; genus Lithobates; species Lithobates pipiens. The sequence continues at coordinate 49,085,956 of NW_027507785.1, read as the reverse complement.
TTTTGTGCCAAACTTGTCTTGCATACACACGGTCGGACAAAGTTGTCGGGAAATCCGATCGTTCGGAACGAGGTGACGTTTTGCCGCGTACACACGATCGAATTGTCCGGCGTACTTAGTCCGCTGAAACGCATTTCACCGGACAATCCGATCGTGTGTGGGATTCAGCGGACTTTCTCAGTGTAAAGTCCGGCGGACTTAGAAAGTATTTTGGGTTTCAGCGGGCAATACGTTCGTCAGTATGCTAGTCCGGTGGACTAAAAATGACGCATGCTCAGAAGCGAGTACGAAAAAGGAAGCTATTGGCTACTGGCTATTGAACTTCCTTTTTCTAGTCCCGTCGTACGCGCTGTACGTCATCGCGCTAGCAAACGCCGGACTTTCTGTGTGTCCGTGTGTGGCCAAGTCCGTTCGGTAGAAAGTCCGCCGGACTATCCGCCAGATTGTTTGCCGGACTAAGTTTGCCGGACAATTCGATCGTGTGTACGCGGCCTTTGTTGCGTACAACGGGACTACGTAGAGGCTAGTAGCCAATAGCTTTGGTCTTGTAATTTAATATGAGCAATGCGTGCCACTTTGTCCGTCGGAATTCTCTACAAACGATCGGAAAAAGTCAGGTTGGATTTTGTTGTCGGAAAATTTTAGATCCGGCTCTCAAACTTTTTCCGTCTGGATTTCTGACGGAAAAAGTCCGATAGAGTCCACACACGATCGGATTTACCGACAACATAATCCGGACTTTTTCCGTCGGAAAATCCAGGGCATTACTTCCTCTTTGTTTCCCTGCAAAGGTAAAGCATAATGGGCTTCTATGCATCGCATCGTAGCCCATTACGTGACACTTGCCTGCAGGAGAAGCCCGCGATGTCCCTGTTTTCCTCGCTAGCAGCGTGCGTTCATTCTACACCCCTCTTCCTTCCGGGGGCCGCGGACTCCGGCTCTGTGACTGGCCGGAGTCGCGTGACGTCACTCCCGCCAATCACGGCATGACATGAGCTAGAAACGGCACAGCGTACCCTTTCTAACTCCGGCGCATGTGCAGAAGAAATCGCCGTTCGGCGATTTGCAAATATCTCCTAGACCGTGTAGGCAGGGCAGGACTTAGGGTGGTGGGGGCCCCTGGGCTGGAGTCACTTTCGGGCCCTACCTTCTATACATTACCATATTTATCGGCGTATAACATGCGCCGGCATATAACACGCACCCCAAGTTTAGGAGGGAATTTTAAGTAAAAAAATGTACATTTAAACGCCCATCAATGCAGCCTTATCAGTGTCCATCTGCAGCCTTGTCCATCCATCTGCAGCCTTGTCCATCCATCTGCAGCCTTGTCCAGTGTCATTTTCAGCCTTGTCATTGCAGTCTTGAAGTTTAAAAATGGCGCCGCCGAGATACAGAGTCCTCTTGGTGGCTCTCGGCGGCTCTCAGGTCCTCTCGCAGTCCCGAGCGGAGAGTAGCCGAGTGTACTCGGCTCGGCTCACAGTCACACCCAGTCCCTGTGTTATGTCCATCATAGGGCGGGACTGGGCATGACTGTGAGCGGAGCCAAGCCGAGTACACTCTGCTATGTATCTCGGCGGGGGCCCCCTATTGGGTGGGGCCCATGGGCTTGAGCCCAGTCAAGTCCAATGGTAAGTCCTGCCCTGCGTGTAGGTCTAGGACATATTTCAAGCACCTACATGTAAGCCTTAATCTAGGCATACCTGTAGGTTACAGTGGTCTGTAAGGGTTTACAACCACTTTAACACCAGGGGCGATCAAAGGCTTAACTTTGTGCCTAGTCAGTGTTTTTCCACAGTGCGGGAGGTGCTTTTACTAGGGGAAGGCATGGAACCTTGTCCCCGTTTTCCCTGCTGATCCATGCCTTCCCTACTGACAGAACGGTGATCTGCCTTGTTTACATAGACAGACCACCATTCTGTCTCTCTGCTGGATCATCGGCGGACATCGATTCCGACATACCTACCGATAGGCTCCCGCTGTGTATGAGCGGGAGAAAGCCGCCGACTGAGTGCCGCCGACCAAGTGCATGTGTGCCCCCTACCCAGAAGAGACGGATCAGGTATATACAGTATCTCACAAAAGTGAGTACACCTCTCACATTTTTGTAAATATTTTATTATATCTTTTCATGCGACAACACTGAAGAAATGACACTTTGCTACAATGTATAGCTTGTATAACAGTGTATATTTGCTGTCCCCTCAAAATAACTCAAACCTACAGACATTAATGTCTAAACCGCTGGCAACAAAAGTGAGTACAACCCTAAGGGTAAAAATTGGGCCCAAGTATCAATTTTCCCGCCCCGGTGTCACGTGACTCGCTAGTGTTACAAGGTCTCAGGTGTGAATGGGGAGCAGGTGCCATGTTGAGCTTTCTCATACTGGTCACTGAAAGCTCAACGTGGCACCTCATGGCAAAGAACTCTCCGAGGATCTTAAAAAAAGAATTGTTGCTCTACATAAAGATGGCCTAGGCTATAAGAAGATTGCCAAGGCCCTGAAACTGAGCTGCAGCACGGTGGCCAAGACCATACAGCGGTTTAACAGGACAGGTTCCACTCAGAACAGGCCTCGCCATGGTCCACCAAAGAAGTTGAGTGCACATACTCAGCGTCATATCCAGAGGTTGTCTTTGGGAAATAGACGTATGAGTGCTGCCAGCATTGCTGCAGAGGTTGAAGGGGTGGGGGGGTCAGCCTATCAGTGCTCAGACCATACGCCACACACTGCATCAAATTGGTCTGCATGGCTGTCATCCCAGAAGGAAGCCTCTTCTAAAGATGATGCACAAGAAAGCCCACAAACAGTTTACTGAAGACAAGCAGACTAAGGACATGGATTACTGAAACCATGTCCTGTGGTCTGATGAGACCAAGATAAACTTATTTGGTGTCAGATGGTGACAAGCGTGTGTGGGGGCAACCAGGTGAGGAGGACAAAGACAAGTGTGTCTTGTCTACAGTCAGGCATGGTGGTGGGGGTGTCATGGTCTGGGGCTGCATGAGTGCTGCCGGCACTGGGGAGCTACAGTTCATTGACAGAACCATGAATGCCAACATGTACTGTGACATACTGAAGCAGAGCATGATCCCCTCCCTTCAGAGACTGGGCCGCAGGGCAGTATTCCAACATGATAACCACCCCAAACACACCTCCAAGATGACCACTGCCTTGCTAAAGAAGCTAAGGGTAAAGGTGATGGACTGGCCAAGCATGTCTCCAGACTTAAAGAGGAAGTAAACCCTGATGAGTTTACTTCCTCTTTCATTCCCTGGAAAGGTAAACCATAATGGACTACTATGCATCGCATAGTAGTCCATTATGTGTCACTTACCTGAACAGGAGCCAGCGATGTCACCGCCGTCCCCTGTAGTCCGGCGCATCCATCTTCTTGGTGGGTCTCGACCGCTCCGCCACTGTCATTCGATGACGTCACTCCCGCGCGGGAGCCGCCACGCGCTGCATATTCGCCGTTGACGGTGCCGCGCTCAGTGCGCCTGTGCGCCGCTGTCTACGGAGCATGCGCCGTAGACAGCGGTACCTGTCTTTCGGTAAATATCTCCTAAACCGTATAGGTTTAGGAGATATTTCTTGGACCTACAGGTAAGCCTTAATCTAGGCTTACCTGTAGGTCAAAGTGTGTTGTAAGGGTTTAAAACCACTTTAAACCCTATTGAGCATCTGTGGGACATCCTCGATCGGAAGGTGGAGGAGTGCAAGGTCTCCAACATCCACCAGCTTCATGATGTCGTCATGGAGGAGGGGAAGAAGACTCCAGTGCCAACCTGTGAAGCTCTGGTGACCTCCATGCCCAAGAGGGTTAAGGCAGTGCTGGAAAATAATGGCGGCCACACACAATATTGACACTTTGGGCCCAATTTGGACATTTTCACTTAGGGGTGTGCTTACTTTTGTTGCCAGACGTTTAGACATTAATGGCTGTGTGTTGAGTTATTTTGAGGGGACAGCAAATTTACACTGTTATACAAGCTGTACACTCACTACTTTACATTGTAGACAAAGTGTCATTTCTTCAGTGTTGTCACATGAAAAGATAGAAGAAAAGATTTACAAAAATGTGAGGGGTGTACTTACTTTTGTGACATACTGTATACAGTGCATCTGGAAAGTATTCACAGTGCTTAACTTTTCCCACATTTTGTTAGGTTACAGCCTTATTCCAAAATAGATAACATTCATTATTTTGCTCAACATTCTACAAACAATACCCCATAATGACAACTTGAAAGAAGTTTGTTTGAAATCTATACAAATTTATAAAAAAAAAATATATATATATATATATCCCATGTACATACTGTAAGTATTCGCAGCCTTTGCTCATTCGTTTGTTGAAGCACCTTTGGCATCAATTGCAGCCTCAAGTCTTTTTTGAGTATGATGCTACAAGATCGGCACACCTATTTTTGTCCAGTTTCTCCCATTCTTCTTTGCAGGACCTCTTAAAGTGGTTGTAAACCCTTACAAACCACTTTGACCTACAGGTAAACCTAGATTAAGGCTTACCTGTAGGTCCAAGAAATATCTCCTAAACCTATACGGTTTAGGAGATATTTGCCCGAAGACGGCCACCGCTGTCTACGGCGCGCATGCGCACTGAGCGCGGCATTTCCAACAACGGAGCTGCCGCGCGTGTCGGCTCCCGTGCGCATGCGCGGGAGTGACGTCATCGCGGCTCCGCGGAATGACAGCGGCAGAGCTGCGAGACCCCACCGAAAAGATGGATGCGCCGGACTACAGGGGACAGCGGTGACATCGCTGGCTCCTGTGTCAGGTAAGTGACACATAATGGGCTACTATGCGATGCGATGCGATGCATAGTAGTCCATTATGCTTTGCCTTTGCAGGGAATGAAAGAGGAAATAAACCCATCAGGGTTTACTTCCTCTTTAAGCTCCATCAGGTTTGATGGGGAGCGTCAGTGCACAGCCATTTTGGTTCTCTCCAGAGGGGTTCAAGTCTGGGCCGGTCAAGGACATTCACAGAGTTGTCCCGTAGCCACTCCTTTGTTATCATTGGCTGTGCGTTTAGGGTCCTTGTCCTGTTGGAAGATGAATCTTCACCCCAGTCTGAGGTCCAGAACACTCTGGAGCAGGTTTTCATCAATAATGTCTCGGTACATTGCTGCATTCATCTTTCCCTCAATCCTGACTAGTCTCCCAGTTCCCGATGCTGCTGAAAAAACATCCCCACAGCATGACGCTGCTACCAGCTTGTGTCAAACATCTGTGGTAATGAGCCCTTGTAGATCACCAACTCGGGGTTCCCCAGGGCACGGAGTCCAAGCCCCAGCCTGCTTCTTCACCAGAGCCCCTGAAGGTTGGGGGTGGACTTGCTGCAAACTGGAACCAGATTGCCGACCCCAGGTACACCCAGCTGAGGATGCAGAGATGGAGTATTCGCACGAAATGAATCACACATGTCTAATGTATATATATATATATATATATATATATATATATATATATATATATATAAGCGCTGGGCAAACTGTTGGCGCTATATAAATCCTGAATAATATATAATGATTCGGCACAGAGGTGCTGTCCCGTAGCAGTAAAACTGCTATAGGGTGACTCTTAATAGTTAATCTCAGACCATTTTAATCTTTACTATAAAAAATATCAGATGTTTTTTGAAGCTCCTAGTCGTGGTGCTTTGTAGAACCCCTGTGAACAAAAAAAAGTGAACCGTAAAATCACAGCGCACAAAAAGTGCACAGAGGGTGCAGAATGGCCAAACACTCCGAAGAGGGAGGGCCTCTAACCCTGAACCTCCAGGGGCGCAAGGCTCCTGACAGAGGCAAGGTACGCCATGGTCCTTATGGACCAGCCGAAGCCGGTAGTTGGTGAGGGGCTCTCGTAAAAAAAGAACCCTCTGGATGGGGAGAGGCAAAGGACCCAAAGGCCACAGAACCCCATCAACATCAGGGCGGGGTGACCTGCACCCTCCATTTCTGTGCAAAAAAATTAAAGACACACATGCAGTGTGCTTGTGACGAAAAAAAAAAAAGTGCCATGTACAATACACAACAAGATGATATAACAATTGCGCCCTTGGTTAGCCAAAACAGATAGTGCCACCAAAGCATACAATGATGTGACCTAGTGCAGGTGAAACACCAATGGTTGTGCAGCCCAAAGGGTTTTTCCAGCACACACTGAAACGCCACATCACCAGGAGCTCCCTGGTTGTAAACCTCAGACATGAAATCTGAACAAAGCACTAATTTCTACAGTGTAGTTAAAGGAAAGAGGGCTTAAATGGGAATACTGGGTAGTCGCTCACACCAACCCCATATGTAGTTCCATTCGGCCATATAATAAATTGGACTATACCGGTACTTGGTAGTGGAAAAACACTAATAAAATTTAAAATCAATATAATGTTTAATAAAGATATAAAACAAAACAACACTGAAATATCACTTGAAGGAATACAATAATATGCACATCACAGTTGAGGTACTGTGATGTGCATATTATTGTATTCCTTCAAGTGATATTTCAGTGTTGTTTTGTTTTATATCTTTATTAAACATTATATTGATTTTAAATTTTATTAGTGTTTTTCCACTACCAAGTACCGGTATAGTCCAATTTATTATATGGCCGAATGGAACTACATATGGGGTTGGTGTGAGCGACTACCCAGTATTCCCATTTAAGCCCTCTTTCCTTTAACTACAAATTCTGGATGATGGTACATTATACAATATTTATAAAAATTTAGACCAGAGGCGATACTCATAATATGTGAATTTCTACAGTGTGTACTTGCCTCTCTCCCAAGCACTAAGTGTAAACTCTGTCAGCTTCCTCGTTCTTTTGCGATCTGCACGAGTCACTTCTGACAAGTTTTCCTGACACCAAGAGAAAAAAAGGTGACAGGAGAGGGAGCTCCAGGTGATTGACAGGCTCAGCTTTGTTCCTGTGTGCAGGGGGGGGGGGGGGGGTGTCCCTTCCCTCTAATCAGCTCTCAGAGCACTTGTACAGTGGGGAACTGCAGCTCCCCACCCCCTGTTGCGACTTTTAAGTGGTTTACCGGGATTGAATCTATCAGCCATAACCCCAGCAATTTTTTATTTTTTTTACAGCCGGCGGCCAGAGTTAGAGGAGGTCCAGTGCTAGAATTATTGCTCTCGCTCTAACAATCGCGGTGATACCTCGTATGTGTGGTTTGAAGGTCGTTTACATATGTGGGCATGACCTACTTATGCGTACGCTTCTGTGTGCGGGTACGGGGGCACTTTTATTTATTTTTTCCCCCCTTTAACCGCTTAAGGACCGCCTCCTGCACATATACGGCAGAATGGCACGGCTGGGCACAAGCACGTACCTGTACGTTGCTCTTTAAGTGCCCAGCCAGTGGCGCGCTCCCGACCCGGTCCTGAGCTCCGTGACCGTGGCCGCGGGACCAGCGGACCCGATCGCCCGCTGGTTTCCCGCGATCAGGTCACAGAGCTGAAGAACGAGGAGAGATCTGTGCAGGGGAGGGCTGGCAGCCTTAGGCCTGGGGAGCGCAAGTCCAGTCAAGTGGCCCATTGAGCCACCGAATCAGCACACCATCCATGCCCACCCGTTTTTTCAATGCAGCCTCATTAGTGCCCATTAGCTCAGCCTCATCAGTGCCCATCAATGCAGCCTGATCAATGCTGCCTGATCAGTGCTCATCAATGCAGCCTCACCAGTGTCCACCCAATGTAGTCTGATCACTGGGGCAGGGCAACCGCGGCGTATGTGGGGGGGAGATGGGATGTGGGGGTCAGCTGGGGGTGTCAGGGTCGCTAACCTGGCATCTCAGCTCAGCAGGTCCTTGCATGTCATGTCCTCCTGGGAGGGGGGGGGGGGTGATTCTCCTGGTCCTGGGGTAAAGTTGCTGCCAGCACTGAGCCAGCCACGAGTCTCGACTCCCTGACGCTCCCCACATCCAAGACTACAGTTGTCTCCTCTGTGTTTGGGCGCAGACTACAACTCCCAGAAAGCAAAAGTGTCCGGCCGTGGCAGCCTTACCCCCAGCCCGGCTTCCTAGAGAAGGAAAAAAATGTCAGTGGGCAGCAGCCGCCTTCAACATAAGTTAGGGCGGCCTGGGGGGAAATTGCCACCCTGCCCCCCGGCCCAGCCTGCCCCTAGATCTGTGTAAACAAACCTCTCCTCGTGCTTCCTACTGAGCCTGTCACTGATCGTCTGTTCCCTGTTATAGGGAAAGACAATCAGTGACGTCAGATGCCAAGCCACGCCCCCCTACAGTTAAAAAAAAAAAAACACACACACACACTTAACCCCTCCTCGGCCCCTAGTGGTCAACTCCTTCACTGCCAGTGTCATTTACACAGGAATCAGTGCATATAAATAGCACTGATTGCTATATAAATGACAGTGGTTCCAAAAATGTCTGATATGTCCGCCATAATGTCGCAGTCACAATAAAAATCGCTGATCGCCACCATTACTAGTAAAAAAAAATATTAATAAAAATGCTATAAAACTATCGCCTATTTTGTAAACGCTATAACTTTTGCGCAAACCAATCAATAATCGCTAATTGTGATTTTTTTTTAACCAAAAATATGTAGAAGAATACGTATCGGCCTCAACTGAGAAAAATTTTTTTTTTATATATTTCTTGGGGATATTTATTATAGCAAAAAGTAAAAAAGATTGCATTTTTTTTTTTTTTAATTGACTCTAAATTTTTGTTTATAGCGCAAAAAATAAAAACCCCAGGAGGTGATCAAATACCACCAAAAGAAAGCTCTATTTGTGGGGGGGAAAAAAAGGACACCAATTTTGTTTGGGAGCAATTGCCAGTTAAAGCGACGCAGTGCCGAATCCCAAAAAGGGGCCTGGCCCTTTGGCTGCAAATTGGTCCGGGGCTTAAGTGGTTAAAAAAAATTTTTTTTTTGGATGACTTTTATTCAAACTTTTATGTAAACAAAAATAGTGCATGATCGGTCCTCTTTATGGAGTGTTTTGGGGTATATAGGACCCTACACCTCTCCTTCAGGCTGGAAAGCATCACATAAAAAAAAAAAACGATCTGATGCTTTCCAGCTTTGTTCACTTCTGGCGGTCCGGACGTCACGTCGTGCCCGGGCCTCCGAGAGTCATAGAGATTGCCGTGAAACCATCTGTCCCTCGGTTTTCTCTATGGCTTCCTTCCGGCGCATTCCTTCTCCGTGTCCCTGATCGCACGGGAGAGCCCAGAGAAGCACCAGAGAGCGGCGGGAGGGGGTGTCCCTTCCAGTCGTCGGAAAGAATGATCAAGTGGCCGAACAGCGACTGAACTCTCCTGGGAGGGCAGGAGAGCTCAGTGAAGCTTGGCCCCGGGGGGGGGGGGGGTGAACTTACCCCACTGTCAAGAATGCAGGGCAGGACAGATCCCAGGAGCATACAGCGAGGGGTGGGGTCCCGCTGTTAGGCAAGGTCAGGGATGGCAGTGTGTTCACCCAGCTATGTGGGGTGGAGTGGAGTAGAGGTATGTGATCAGGTTGGGGGTGTGATCAGAGTGGAGGTATGTGATCAGGTTGGGGGTATGTGTGGGGTATGATCAGAGTGGAGGTATGTGATCAGATTGGAGGTATGTGATCAGATTGGGGGTATGATCAGAGTGGAGGTATGTTATCAGATTGGGGGTATGATCAGAGTGGAGGTATGTGATCAGGTTGGGGTATATGGGGGGTGTGATCAGGTTGGAGGTATGTGAAGGGTGTGATCAAAGTGGAGGTATGTGATCAGGTTGGGGGTATGTGGGAGGTGTGATCAGAGAGGAGGTATGTGATCAGGTTGAGGGTGTGATCAGAGTGGAGGTATGTGATCAGGTTGGGGGTATGTGGGGGGTGTGATCAGAGTGGAGGTATGTGATCAGGTTGGGGGTATGTGGGGGGTGTGATCAGAGTGGAGGTATGTGATCAGGTTGGGGGTATGTGGGGGGTGTGATCAGAGTGGAGGTATGTGATCAGGTTGGGGGTATGTGGGGGGGTGATCAGAGTGGAGGTATGTGATCAGGTTGGGGGTATGTGGGGGGTGTGATCAGAGTGGAGGTATGTGATCAGGTTGAGGGTATGTGGGGGGGGGGGGTTATCAGGTTGGAGGTATGTGGGGGGTGTGATCAGAGTGGAGGTATGTGATCAGGTTGGGGGTATGATCAGAGTGGAGGTATGTGTTCTGGTTAGGGGTATGTGGGGGGTGTGATCAGAGTGGAGGTATGTGATCAGGTTGGGGGTATGTGGGGGGTGTGATCAGGTTGGAGGTATGTGGGGGTTGTGATCAGAGTGGAGGTATTTGATCAGGTTTCGGGTATGTGGGGGGTGTGATCAGGTTGGGGGTATGTGGGGGGTGTGATCAGAGTGGGGGTATGTGATCAGGTTGCGGGTATGTGGGGGGTGTGATCAGGTTGGAGGTATGTGGGGGGTGTGATCAGAGTGGGGGTATGTGATCAGGTTGCGGGTATGTGGGGGGTGTGATCAGGTTGGAGGTATGTGGGGGGTGTGATCAGAGTGGAGGTATGTGATCAGGTTGGGGGTATGTGGGGGGTGTGATCAGAGTGGAGGTATGTGATCAGGTTGGGGGTGTGATCAGAGTGGAGGTATGCGGGAGTGTGATCAGGTTGAAGGGATGTGGTCAGGTTGGGGGTATGTGGGGGGTATGATCAGAGTGGAGGTATGTGATCAGGTTGGAGGTATGTGGGGGGTGTGATCAGAGTGGAGGTATGTGATCTGGTTAGGGGTATGTGGGGGGTATGATTGGAGTGGGGGTATGTGTTCTGGTTAGGGGTATGTGGGGGGTATGATTGGAGTGGGGGTATGTGTTCTGGTTAGGGGTATGTGGGGGGTGTGATTGGAGTGGGGGTATGTGTTCTGGTTAGGGGTATGTGGGGGGTGTGATTGGAGTGGAGGTATGTGATCTGGTTAGGGGTATGTGGGGGGTATGATTGGAGTGGGGGTATGTGTTCTGGTTAGGGGTATGTGGGGGGGTGTGATTGGAGTGGGGGTATGTGTTCTGGTTAGGGGTATGATCGGAGTGGGGGTATGGGGAGTATGATTATACTGGGGGTATGGGGAGGGGGTGACTAGGGTTGCGTTATGTAGGGGGGTGATCAGAGTGGGGGGACGTGATCAGGAGGATGGTGTGAGAGGGGTGCCGGATGGATTAGGGGGGGGGGGGCATCAAAAATCCTTGCACCGGCTCTGCCTTCAAAAAAAAGAAAAATCTGTCCTGGTTGATTCCGGGACATATTGTCATAATTGGGACCAACAGCGATTTCCCTGGACAGCTACTTGAGAGGATATAAAAGTAACCATCGTACCTCAGGTGGGGAAACAACGGCCTACAACATCTTCCTTCCAAAGGATGAGCCTCATCTGCACAGAAGTCCACACGGTCGGGTGTCACGGAAGCGTGGCTTGTGAACCGCACAGATTTCTTGCCATGAAGTAGTTGCCCTTCCTGCCCATGGTGGTGCCACCGATCTTCTAGAGCGAGTTCTGGGCAGAAAGAATACCTTCTCCAACCCATCTGGCAAACATGCTTTTAGAGGCTTTTAGATTCCTTGGTTTGGACCCCCCACACAATCCTAGAAGGCGGACAGATCTTCCAAAGTTCTTTAAAAAAAAAAAAAACACAAATGAAAAGACGTCTTTTATATTTCAATGTTTTTATTGAAAGTAAGAAAATACAAAGAGTAGAAAATGTCACATAAAAGGATCCACCCATCTCTCAGGTATTCATAGCAATAAGAACAATAAGAAGACGTGTATATGGACGATGCTAGAAGAACGACCCAAAAACAAAATCATCAACTATAGGTGACCAGAGAGCCCCCTGGTGGACACTCTAAGTCGGGGGTCTCCAAACTTTTTAAACAAAGGGCCAGTTTGCTGTCCTTCAGACTTTATGGGGGCCCCAGACTGGGACCATCAAGAGTAAAAAAAAAAAATCTCCTTGCATCAGTGGAAGTAAACATTGGTGTCATTGGGAGGAATTGTGCCCCACCGTTAGTGTCAGTGGGAGGAATTGGGCCCCATTGTTGGTGTCACTGGGAGGAATTGTGCCCCACCGTTAGTGTCAGTGGGAGGAATTGGGCCCCATTGTTGGTGTCACTGGGAGGAATTGTGCCCCACCGTTAGTGTCAGTGGGAGGAATTGGGCCCCATTGTTGGTGTCACTGGGAGGAATTGTGCCCCACCGTTGGTGTCAGTGGGAGGAATTGTGCCCCACCGTTGGTGTCATTGGGAGGAATTGGGCCCCATTGTTGGTGTCACTGGGAGGAATTGTACCCCTTCATTGGTGTCAGTGGATGAAATCGTGCCCCAAGGGCCAGATAAAAGCAAGCAAAGGACCGCATCTCTCCCCCGCACTGCAGTTTGGAGACACCAACAATGGGGCCCAATGACATCGTTGATGTGGTAGTTCTGTCCAATGACACCAACAATGGGGCCAAATAGCGTTGTTGATGTGGAACAGTTCTGTCCAATGACACCAACAATGGGGCCCAATGACTTAGTTGATGTGGTACAGTTCTGTCCAATGACACCAACAATGGGGCCCAAGGACACCAACAATGGGGCCCAATGACTTAGTTGATGTGGAACAGTTCTGTCCAATGACACCAACAATGGGGCCCAATGACTTAGTTGATGTGGTACAGTTCTGTCCAATGACACCAGCAATGGGCCCAATTACGTCGTTGATGTGGTAGTTCTGTCCAATGACACCAACAATGGGGCCAATTAGCGTTGTTGATGTGGAACAGTTCTGTCCAATGACACCAACAATGGGGCCCAATGACTTAGTTGATGTGGTACAGTTCTGTCCAATGACACCAACAATGGGGCCCAAGGACACCAACAATGGGGCCCAATGACTTAGTTGATGTGGAACAGTTCTGTCCAATGACACCAACAATGGGGCCAAATTACTTAGTTGATGTGGAACAGTTCTGTCCAATGACACCAACAATGGATCCCAATTACGTTGTTGATGTGGAACAGTTCTGTCCAATGACACCAACAACGGGGGCCCAGTTCCTCCCAATGAAAACAATGGTGGGGCACAATTCCTTCCTTGCTCTAAGATATACGATTGTTCCGCAGAGGAGGCAGGACGCCGATCTGCCGATATAAACAAGGCAGATCGCCATTCTGACAGGGGAGAACATAGAGATCTTGTGTCCCTGCTAAGCAGAAGCACGGATCTCTGTGTTCTCCCAGTCAGAGGAGAGGGAGGCACGGTAGCGTGAAGATAGTGAAAATGAATGCGGTGTGGTCACACACTCTCTGTGCCCCTAGTCCACCCTTTTTTAAAGCCAATTAGAGCCTCTGGATCTAATCACGTGCTTCTAAAAAACAAACAAAAAAAAAAAACACCCCGCCATAGGAATCCATGTGTCCGGCGTCCTGAAAGGGGCCGGGCGCATGGATAGGGAGGCGGCGGCAGGGAAAGGGCCGCCACTGGACTGGAATCACCACTGGACTTTTACATCTGAACTCGCAGAGTTCCCTTTCACTGTAAGGGGGGACTCTGCAGACTGATGTAAAAGAACTCTGGGGACTCTAATATAAGGGGTGGCGCTTTACAGTCACCGCCCCAGTGCGAAAGGGGCCTTAGAGGCAGGAGAGAGAGAAAGGGGGGGGGGGAGAGTGGAGACTTAAGTCTGATCTGAATAATGTGTCCGGGTCTCAGACAGTCTGAAACCCGGACACGTGATTCCAAACCCGAACTGTCCGGGTGAATCCCGAACAGGTGGCAACCCTAATTACTAGTAAAAAAAAAAAACTAAATGACGTCACTCCACACCGGGGGAATGCAATGGAACAGTAAACACCGGTGCGGATTATAAAATCGGTGATCCGGAGGGCCAGGCTGGGCACCGTCTATGATAAGCCGTCCTCCTCCTCCTCCTCCGTTTCTCCAGCGATAAGTGGAAGTGATGGTCCTGATCCCAATCAAACCCAATAGACCCCATAATTAACTTGAGGGTCCCCCCCTCCCCCCCCCCGGATTCTGGAGAGTGTGATTAGAATGGGGACGGCACAATATAGAAGAAGACGGTAGACGGGTGTTGGAGCTCTCAGGGTGATCTCTACTACAGCAGCCGGGGACTGATATAAGGGCAGATCAGAGGAAATCCTCCCAGATAAACGATCGAAGGGGGAATAACGTTCCTCCGCTGATCTCTGTGATTGGTGGGATGTCTTCTCTGCAATAAAATACACTGACCTGCCTGCAGCGCCCCCCCCAGCATGTAACACTGAGCTCTGCATGTGCAACTCGGCATACAGCGGCCGGCCCGTTGATTCCTGTGTGCTGGAAGGATGGCGTCCTGCGCATGCACAGGAGTGACGTCACCCCGCACCGCCCAATGAAGACACCCGAAATCCGGGAACTCTGAAGAAGATGGTGGTGAAGGCGGAGCGTTGGAGGAAAGGTGAGGATTAGCGGTCTTTGGTTCCGCTTCAAAGTCGGAGTTCCGCCTTTAATGTCCCTATAAAATACATTTGTTTGGGCCAAACTCCTATTTAAAAAGGAGACATTAAATGTGGAGTTAGGCTTTAGAGGGGCCGCCATATACTGATATCATAGGAGGGGCTCCGCCTGATGTCATAAAGAGGAACTCCGCCTGATATCATAAAGAGGAACTCCGCCTGATATTATAAAGAGGAACTCCGCCTGATATCATAAAGAGGAGCTCCGCCTGATATCATAAAGAGGAACTCCGCCTGATATCATAAAGAGGAACTCCGCCTGATATTATAAAGAGGAACTCCGCCTGATATCATAAAGAGGAGCTCCGCCTGATATCATAAAGAGGAGCTCCGCCTGATATCATAAAGAGGAACTCCGCCTGATATCATAAAGAGGAACTCCGCCTGATATTATAAAGAGGAACTCCGCCTGATATCATAAAGAGGAGCTCCGCCTGATATCATAAAGAGGAGCTCCGCCTGATATCATAAAGAGGAGCTCCGCCTGATATCATAAAGAGGAGCTCCGCCTGATATCATAAAGAGGAGCTCCGCCTGATATCATGAAGAGGAACTCCGCCTGATATCATGAAGAGGAACTCCGCCTGATATCATGAAGAGGAACTCCGCCTGATATCATGAAGAGGAACTCCGCCTGATATCATAAAGAGGAACTCCGCCTGATATTATAAAGAGGAGCTCCGCCTGATATTATAAAGAGGAGCTCCACCTGATATCATAGGAGGGGCTCCGCCTGATATCATGAAGAGGAACTCCGCCTAGATATATTATTACAAATACTGACCTGATGATGTAAAGAAGAACTCCGCCTAGATATATTATTACATATACTGATCATAAAGAGGAACTCCGCCTAGATATATTATTATATATACACTGACCGGATATCATAAAGAGGAACCCCACCTAGATATATTATTACAAATACTGACCTGATGATATAAAGAGGAACTCCGCCTAGATATATTATTACATATACTGACTGGGTATCATAAAGAGGAACCCCGCCTAGATATATTATTAGAAATACTGACCTGATGATATAAAGAGGAACCCACCTAGATATATTATTACATATACTGATCATAAAGAGGAACTCCGCCTAGATATATTATTACATATACTGACTGGGTATCATAAAGAGGAACCCCGCCTAGATATATTATTAGAAATACTGACCTGATGATATAAAGAGGAACTCACCTAGATATATTATTACATATACTGATCATAAAGAGGAACTCCGCCTAGATATATTATTACATATACTGGACCGAATATCATAAAGAGGAACTCCAATAAAAAGGAAATTCTGCTTCTTTGCAACTTCCTCCCTCCTCTTTAACAACTGGCACTTTTTTTCGGGGGGGGGGGGGGGGGGGGGCAGGGTACCTGGTTTTCACAGGTTAAAGCTCCCACTCCCAGTTGGATCGCCACGGCTCCGCCCCTTTACCCTCGCATCCTTTTGGGACACGAAACAGGTCCCAGAAGAGTGCGGGATCATTCAAAAAGCGCGGTGTGGCTCGCGCATGCGCAGATGGAAGCTGGCCGTGAAAGTCACAAGGCATCGCTGCCGGTTAGTCTTAGTTAAGATGCAGTTGCCTGCACCCGACGCCTGCGCACGCGTCACCGTCACGCCACCCCAGACTTGGAATCTTTGGTGTACAGCCTGGAATTAGTGTTTTTATGTGTGGATTTGTTTATATCATGTGAGTAGAACCTCTATTGTATATTAAAGCTTTTAGTGGATTTACACAATGTGGTTTCCTTTGCTTTGATCACATGTGGATGTCTTCAATGTACGGTGCACCACCAGAACCCTGGACATCGGAGCTCTCGGGACACATATGTGATCTGAGGATGGGGGGGGGGCGTTTCCTAATCTGATAGAACACGAAGGAAGCGGGGGACATCTTGTTACACCCAGCGAAGTCTTGAATTTCACACTTATTTTTAGCACTAAACTTGCCATATATACTGAAATACGGTATTTCACCGCCACCGAATGTGTCCAAAAATTACCGTCGGCACATTATGACTATAAGTTTGGTGCTGTGCGGGGTGTACCAAGATGGCTGTCGCTACCGCCTGACTACAGGCTTGCTGCTGCTTTTAAAATTCAACATCAAAACAGTTTCACAGATTTCAAAATACTCTATTTAGAGAACTCAGTTTACTGCTAAAAGAAGTGTGAAAAATTCAAGACATCGCCGTGGAACGCATCCGCAGGAAGTAAGGTTTGGTTATTCAGCTGACGGAACGTCACTTCCAATCCCTAAGGGTTTCCTAATCTGACAGAACACCACCTAATTGGTCCTTCCTGATATCGAAGCCACTTCCACCAGCACAGCCCCCCGCTGCCCTGGTCTCTTCCGCCAGCACAGCACCCCCGCTGTCACTTCCGCCAGCACAGAACCCCCCCCGCCACTGTCACTTCCGCCAGCACAGAACCCCACCCCCGTCACTTCCGCCAGCACAGCACCCCCGCTGTCACTTCCGCCAGCACAGAACCCCCCCGCCACTGTCACTTCCGCCAGCACAGAACCCCACCCCCGTCACTTCCGCCAGCACAGCACCCCCTGCTGTCACTATCGCCAGCACAGCACCCCCCCGCTGCTGTCACTTCCGCCAGCACAGCACCACCCGCTGTCATTCCCGCCGGCACAGAACCCCCCCCCCCCCGCTGCTGTCACTTCCGCCAGCACAGAACCCCACCCCGTCACTTCCGCCAGCACGGAACCCCCGCTGTCACTTCCGCCAGCACAGAACCCCACCCCGTCACTTCCGCCAGTACAGCACCCCCGCTGTCACTTCTGCCAGCACAGAACCCCCCCGCCGCTGTCACTTCCGCCAGCACAGAACCCCCCCGCTGTCACTTCCGCCAGCACAGAACCCCCCTGCTGTCACTTCCGCCAGCACAGCACCCCCCACTGTCACTTCCGCCAGCACAGAACCCCCCCCCCGCCGCTGTCACTTCCGCCAGCACAGAACCCCCCGCTGTCACTTCCGCCAGCACAGAACCCCCCCCGCCGCTGTCACTTCCGCCAGCACAGAACCCCCCGCTGTCACTTCCGCCAGCACAGCACCCCCCACTGTCACTTCCGCCAGCACAGAACCCCCCCCCCCCGCCGCTGTCACTTCCGCCAGCACAGCACCCCCTGCTGTCACTTACGCCAGCACAGAACCCCCCCGCCACTGTCACTTCCGCCAGCACAGAACCCCACCCCCGTCACTTCCGCCAGCACAGCACCCCCTGCTGTCACTATCGCCAGCACAGCACCCCCCCGCTGCTGTCACTTCCGCCAGCACAGCACCACCCGCTGTCATTTCCGCCGGCACAGAACCCCCCCCCCCCGCTGCTGTCACTTCCGCAGCACAGAACCCCACCCCGTCACTTCCGCCAGCACGGAACCCCCGCTGTCACTTCCGCCAGCACAGAACCCACCACCCGTCACTTCCGCCAGTACAGCACCCCCCGCTGTCACTTCTGCCAGCACAGAACCCCCCGCCGCTGTCACTTCCGCCAGCACAGAACCCCCCGCTGTCACTTCCGCCAGCACAGAACCCCCCTGCTGTCACTTCCGCCAGCACAGCACCCCCCACTGTCACTTCCGCCAGCACAGAACCCCCCCCCGCCGCTGTCACTTCCGCCAGCACAGAACCCCCCGCTGTCACTTCCGCCAGCACAGAACCCCCCCTGCTGTCACTTCCGCCAGCACAGCACCCCCCACTGTCACTTCCGCCAGCACAGAACCCCCCCCCCCCCCGCCGCTGTCACTTCCGCCAGCACAGCACCCCCTGCTGTCACTTACGCCAGCACAGCACCCCCCACTGTCACTTCCGCCAGCACAGAACCCCCCCGCCGCTGTCACTTCCGCCAGCACAGCACCCCCGCTGTTACTTCCGCCAGCACAGAACCCCCCCGCCGCTGTCACTTCCGCCAGCACAGCATCCCACCCCCGTCACTTCCACCAGTACAGCCCCCCCACCCGCTGTCACTTCCGCCAGCACAGAACACCCCCGCCGCTGTCACTTCCGCCAGCACAGAACCCCACCCCCGTCACTTCCGCCAGCACAGCACCCCCTGCTGTCACTTCCGGCCAGCACAGAACCCCCCCCCCCGCTGTCACTTCCGCCAGCACAGAACCCCCCCCCCCCCGCTGTCACTTCCGCCAGCACAGAGCCCCCTGTCACTTCCGCCAGCACAGCCCCCCCGTCACTTCCGCCAGCACAGCCCCCCCCCCCCCCCGCTGTCACTTCCGCTAGCACAGCGCCCCCCTCCAGACACATCCGCTTGCACTCACAAGGCGAATACTTCATTCTGCGCATAACCGGAAACATTTGTTGTTCTATCTGTCAGATGAGCGAAACTGCCAGATAATGTAACGGAAGTGACGCTCGGTCACGTGCGTTGCAGGTTGGCCAATCTGACAGAACATCCGCAATCAGAAGGCGGAAGTGGACATCTTTCTACACCCAGCTACGTCTTAAATTTCAGAGACATTTTTAGCAATAAAGTGACCAAATATAAATAAATACAGCGTGTTCATATCTGTGATGCTGTTTGGATGTTTAATTTTGAAAGCCTAAAAGATTTCATCTTTTATACTTTATGGGAAATGTATTACATTTCTATGCCCTAAAATTTATTCTTAATGTATTTTTAGTGACATTTTTGAGTTTCATGAAACCAAAACCGCAAATATCGCGTGACATAAAAAATAAATAAATCCAAAACTAAAGTCATTTTATTCTCCACTTTCAGAAAATATATCATGGGGCGGGGTTGTGTCATTTTGAGGAGATAAATGGTGTTTTAATGAGTAAACGAAAAAAAAAAAAGGAAAATTTGCTCTGGCAGTGAAAGGACTACAGGTTTCACGTCTCCATGGCAACACCCTGTGATGACATCACAGAGGAGAGCAAGCTTGATGACCAGTAGACAGAGCCCTAACTGCTATGTTGTGAATTCAGGTAGGTAGGCTGTGTTCTCTCTTCTCCTATTTCCTCCATTTACCTAATAATCTGATCTGATGGCGATCAATCTCCAACCACATCCTCTAGAAATCCTTATTAATGATAAGGGAGTTTATTCATTTCAAATATTTTACATTTTTATATATTTTTTAATAATTATTATTTTATGAAATACTTATATAGCTCTCACATATATAATTATTATTATTATTATTATTATTATTATGTTTTTCTTATTAAATACTTATATAGCTCTCACATATATAATTATTATTATTATAATTATGAAATACTTATATAGCTCTCATATATAAAATAATTATTATAATTATTATTATTATAAAAAAAAATTTATGAAATACTTATATAGCTCTCACATATATAATTATAATAATAATAATAATTATTATTATTATTATTATTAAATACTTATATAGCTCTCACATATATAAAAATTATTATTACTATAATAACAATAATTATTCTTATTAAATACTTATATTGCTCTCACATATATAATTATTATTATTATTATAATAATGTTATTCTTATTAAATACTTATATAGCTCTCACATATATAATTATTATTATTATAATAATGTTATTCTTATTAAATACTTATATAGCTCTCACATATATAATTATTATTATTATAATTATTAAATACTTATATAGCTCTCATATATAAAATAAGTATTATAAGTATTATTATTATTATTATTATTATTATTAAATACTTATATAGCTCTCACATATATAATAATAATTATTATTATAATAATAATAATTATTCTTATGAAATACTTATATTGCTCTCACATATATAATAATAATAATAATTATTATTATTATTATTATTATTATTTTATTCATATTAAATGCTTATATATATATATATATAAAATGTTTGAGGGTTCCAAGTAATTTTCTAGCAAAAAATAAAAATAAAACAAAATGATTTTAACTTGTAAACCAGTGTCAGAAATAGGCTTTCAGTAGTAAACCGCTGAAAAAAAAAAAAAAAAACCCTGCAAGACAATAGCATAATGTGCCAGTATGCATTGCATACTAGCACATTATGAAAGACTCACTTTAGAATGAGACCCCCCCCCGCAGTGTGCTCGGTCACCGCTGAGGGAGCCGACATATTCAAATAGTGCCGAAAAGTGCCCGCGCATGCGCAACACGCAAAAGGCCACTCCAGCCGAATTTTCCCAATCAGCTGGCGGGCGCGTGCAAAGGGGAGGCCGTCATATGACGGCCTCCCGGAAATTCAGGTCCAACTTTAAGAGGTTAAAGTGGTTACATTTTTTATTTTGATCACTTTTATTGCTGTCACGAGTCATTGTAAACGTCCCTTGTAACAGCAATCGGCACCTGACAGGTAAAATTATGGAGAGATCTGGGGTCCTCCTTTGCACTCGAAAACATTCACAACGCCAAGATCGGCGTTTTTGATTACTTTCGATTTTTTTTTTTATCTTTAAACTGGCGCCCTTTAAGACTCCAGTTATCCGGAAGTGATGCCATGGCGCTGCTTCCGGCTTACTACATCCGAGACCCAATCAAAGCCATTCCCGGCTTCCTTCGGGGTCTCCGGCAGACGTGCCCAGCTGGCCACTCGGGTCCCCCCGGTGAGATGAGAGAGCCCGGGCGAGTGGCATGAACAGGGGGCGGGGGCATCCCCTCCTGCTGCATGTAATAACAATCGAGCGGCTACTTAGCCGAATGTTTTTTTTGTTTTGTTTTTCCGTACCGGCCGTCTGCTCTAAAAAACGGTACCGGGGTGACGCCTGCAGCTGCATATCATCCTCGGACAGCCACTTCAAGTCAAATGATGTACGTGATTTGGCAGCAAGTGGTTAAATATATATTGCATTGCAAGCATGGCTTCTCGCAGAGTTTGTATGCGATTGCTTTCTACGATGCTCCTTCAGTTGGCCTTTTTTTTCCAGTTGGGGGTCGGAGTGAGAAAGTGTTGGACCCTCTGCCAAGTATTTATAGCTCTATGTCCCTGCAGGGGTGATTCTTCCCTCTCACATGTCCTGGTGACCACTGCCACCGAGACACAAAGTAAGAGCAAATCCTACATTTTAGAGTTGTCATGACAGCAAGAGGTGAGGAACATCTTCCCACGGGGGACAATGTGGTGACGTCTGTCCAAGATGAGGATTTTCCTCACTTTGGGGAGATTTTCTCTCATTTCCTGTAGCATCACCAAGATGGGAAGTAAAAGGAAATCTCCCTAAGCCCTTGTACACACGGTCGGAGAATCCGTCGGAATGTGTCCTATCGGACCGTGTCGTCGGATAATCCGACTGTGTGTGGTATGCATCGGACTGATTCCTTCGGAATATCCGTCTGACCCAATTTTCCAACATGTTGGAAATATTTTGCGACAAACTGGTCCGATCGGACTAAGGCCGCGTACACACGGGCGGATTGTCTGTCCAACTTAGTCCGCTGAACCGTGTTTCAGCGGACAATCCGCTCGTGTGTGGGCTTCAGCGGACTTTTTCAGCGGACTGTCTGACGAACAAAGTCTTACGGAATTTCCGTAATTTTGTCCGTCCAAACTTGGTTTTGTCCGTCCAAACTTGGTTTCAGCGGACAGTCCGCTCGTGTGTAGGCAAGTTGGACGGACTAAGTATGGCGCATGCTCAGAAAGGATTTACACGGCCGAACGTTGCATTGCAGTGTATTGGACGTCGTTTTTCTAGTCCCGTCGTACGTGCCGTACACGTCATCGCGCAAGCTTTCAGCGGACTGTCTGTTCATCGTGTGTGGTCAAGTCCGTTCATTCAAAATTTGAACGGACTGTCTGTCAGATTGTCTGACGAACTTAGTTGGGCAGACAATCCGCCCGTGTGTACGCGGCCATACTCCGATCATGTGTAGAGAATTTTGATCGGACAAAGTGCCACGCATGCTCAGATCAAATTCCTACATCAAAGCTATTGGCTACTAGCCTGAACGTAGTCCCGTCGTAACGAAATTACGTCATCACGTTCTGAATGATCGGATTTTTCGCCAACTTTGTCCGACTGTGTGTATGCAACAGTTTCGGACAAGATCCGACGGACAAAATCCGACGGATTTGGTTGTGGAAATCTCGGACCGTGTGTACAGGGGCTAATAGTACACAGAGAGCAAAAAAATAAGCGGATAGAGGATCTAACCCTATCTTACCTATTCTATTCAAAGCAAAAATAAAGTTGGTTAGACATGGACTCAAGGAAGGGAAGGTATAAGGAAACATGAGGGAGATATGAACTAACGGACATCATTATAGTAGAATATAAAGCTCAGATATTCTCTGATTTATTTCACTTTACTTCTTAGCCCTTGTACACACGGTCGGAGAATCCGTCGGAATGTGTCCGATCGGAGCGTTTCGTCGGATATTCCGACTGTGTGTGGTATGCATCGGACTGATTCCGTCGGAATCTCCGTCGGACCAAATTTTCCAACTTGCTGGAAATATTTTCCGACAAACTGCTCCGATCGGACATACTCCGATCATGTGTAGCCTACTCCGACGGACAAGGTGCCACGCATGCTCACATTCAAATTCCGACACGGAAGCGCTCGTTCAGGTAAAACTACGGCTCGTAAGTGATATAGCACATTCGTCACGCTGCAATGTTAAAGATTCTTTCATGAAGCGCATTCTCTTGTTATTTACAATGCTGCAAGAACCAACTTCTTTTGATGCTCATAGTCACACACACTTCTCCCGAACGGATTTCATGACTCTTTTTTAACCATTTCAGAAATACAATTTTAGTTTGCGTCACATCTACACAATTTTATTTATTTTATTTTTTTTGGATGTTTTTTTTTTTAATTCCTAAAAATCTCCTTTAAAGACAGTTTGCTCATTTCTCCTTTTTTTTGTGTGTAAACTTACCACAACAACATTATTTTATTTTTTTATCTTTGTTTTTTCGTTTTTATTCTACTGGAGGTTGTTTAGTGTTGGTACCCCTTGTTTTTCATTTCACTTTGTATTTTTGAAATGTACCTGCCTGCTCACAAATAAACTGGCCTTTTGAAAGGAAAACACATACACAAGTATTTCATCAAACAAAAAAAAAACCTTTATTTTGGTCGCAATAAAATAAAAAGAGGAACGCAGCGCTGGAGAAACTTGTTACTTTGGTGCAGCCTTTGGCCCCCCAGGGCAGACATGAACAAATTAGAATATAAAAAATTGGTGGCCTGAGGAGTACATATCTCAGGGAGAGAAGTCTGGTCCCGAAGTCCTAGAGAACAGGAAATTCAGATGCCATTTATGTCCCCAGGATGTGGATCTTCAAGAGGCTGCATCTTCTGGCAGACCAGACTGAACCCAGGCCATCACTCTCTCGTCTTCCTTAGGCCGCGTACACACGGGCGGACTGTATGGCCTACTTAGTCCGTCGAAACACATTTCAGCGGACAGTCCGCTCGTGTGTGGGCTTCAGCGGACTTTTTCAGCGTGCAGTCTGGCGTACTAAGTATTTCGGATTTTCCGTAATTCTGTCCGTCATACTTTGGTTTCAGCGGACAATCCGCTCGTCAGTAGGCTAGTTAGACGGACTAAGAATGGCACATGCTCAGAAAGGATTTACACGGCGGAAGGGTGCATTGCTGTGTATTGGACTTCCTATTTCTAGTCCCGTCGTACGTGCTGTACACGTCATCGCGCAAGCTTTCGACGGACTGTTTGGGTATCCGTGTGTGGTCAAGTCCGTTCATTCGAAAGTATGACGGACTGTCCGTCGGATTGTATGACGGACTAAGTAGGCCATACAGTCCGCTCGTGTGTACGCGGCCTTAGGCACTTCCCTCCAGGCATCCTTCGAGGCTGTGGCTGGGCTCCTGTAGTTGGGGCAGGAGGAGGAGGGCGTTGGTCGACCTCCTGGCTGCCACTTGCCACAGCCTCCCCCCGACTGAGGTCTTCCTGTGTATGAAAAGGGGACATAGTTTTAGTTTTTTCCTCATCAATCACACCATTTTGTGCTCCTGGCTTTTGCAAATTGAATGTTACCAAATAGAACAGACTATCATTCTGAGCCCAGCATTTTTCTTTCCGTCCCAATCATTTTTGGTCCCTACTGTCTCTTAATATGTAAACCACTTTGTTAAATCACAACTTACTGATCAATAAGAACATCTACCGTAGTTAACATCATTAAATGTAACACAAGAAATATGTTCAACAATGCAATACCTGTCTCAAGCTGGGCCCCACCACATGTTGCTGCCTGGAAGGCCCAGGTTGGACGTTGGAAGCCTCAGCTGGGGATGAAGGATGCCTTGAAGGAAGACTGGAGAGTGGTGGCCTGGGTACCCCCTGGTCTACCAGAAAATGCAGCCTCTCAAAGTAAACCATCCTGGGGTAATAAACGGCATCTGGATCTCCTGCTCTCAAGGACTCCAGGTGCTTCTTTCTCTCCCTGAGATATGTAATCTTCATGGCCACAATTTTCCTATTCAGATAGGCCATGTCTGCCGTGGGGACCATGATCCGCACCAAAGAAAGAAGTTTCTCCAGCGCTGCGTTCCTCTTTCTTATGTCGTAGTAAAACTCGTTGTGGAACTGACACAGGCAGGGCATCTCCTTGTACAGTTGGAGGAATAGCCCCATAAAATTGTGGTTTTGGAATGGATCCATATTGTCTGCAAGACACAACACAAGAAAAACCCTCAAATACTAATAATGCCATTAAAATCCCTCCTAATTTTGTGCCAACATCGGCCTAGATAGAAGCAGTCTAGTCTAGTGATGCACCAAGTTAAAATTTTTACCTTTGTTTGCTCGATCGTCGCGTTCGCGCCTCACTCTCTTCCCAGATCGTACGGACGATACACGCGTGTTGCGTTTTATATACAGTGCGTATGCGTGAAACTCCGCCCGCCCCTGACGTTCTTTCTAGACTATTCCCCGCCCCTTCACTTTCAGCGCAGTGGGGAGAGCACATGGCGGAGAGAACGCAGGTGCGCAATCACAGTTCCACTAACGAGGAGGAGGGTGAGGAAAGCCCGGAGCCTGAAACGTCCCGATCCAGGAAAAGAAGATTTAAGGCCTCAAATATGTCTTTTGGAGAGATGTTGGAGATGGTGGACATATTGAACAGGACTGACTGTGATGGGAAGTATGGACCTTACCCAAACCCAAATATCAGAAAGGCCAAGATCATGACTAAAGTTGTGAAGAGTCTTCATAATAATTTTGGGGTACGCCGATCCAAGGATCAACTGAGAAAACGCTGGTCAGACCTGAAACTGAGGGAGAACGAGCAGTACAGAAGGATCAAGCGTGTTCTTAAAAAAAGTAAGTAGTTGTCGTGTGTTCATATGATTATTCTTGCTTGCATACTGCTCCAATGTACTTTGATTTCATGTTGTGCATTTTAAAATGGCCACTTTCAAGTTCATGGTTTCATTCGTTAGTAAGAAACATCATTCTGCAGGGAAGTATTCTAGCTTAACAAAGTGTCCACAATAATGTTCTCACCTTGGAACTCGGCCAAAAAACACAATTGTACAACACTTCCAAGCAATGTTTCATATTCCTATTTCTGCCCTCTGTGTGCTAATTATTCTTTTTTTACATTCTCATAGGGCAGAGAAGACTAGGCAAGTATGAGGACACCAGGGACCACACCCCTCCCAAAGAAGGGCAACTTCTAAAAGCAGAAACAGAGGAGCAGGAGGAGGAGGAGGAGGAGGAGGAGGAGGGATCGTGGAGGTTGGGCAAATTGTCACCACAACAGGTGAGTGTCGGAGAACACAGCTTCCGGTAAGCTCATCAATGTATGTCACCATATTTTTATTACATGGTGTGTTTTTTTGCTTTGTTTTGTAGGTGATGTGGAAGAAGAATCCTGTTTTACCAGTGAAAGTGCCCAGATCCTGATTGGGGAGATAATGGGGTGCAATCGGGTTTGGAAAATATACAGCAAAACATCAATGATGTTAAAAATAAAATGAAGAACATCATTGATGTTTTGGGGAGAGTGTGAAAGACCAAAAACTAGATAGGGTTTTATTTTAGCTATTTTAAACAAAAAATGTTGTATTTATTGAAATTACAAATTTGGAAGATGCACAGAGTGTGTAAACATGCGCTATCTCCCATCATGGGGGATCAATGTACGCGTTTTGTGTAAAGTGGCTGAGATGAAGGGGTTGCAGCCCCAAAGCATGTACATTTATCCCCCATGATGGGAGATAGCACATGTTGACACACTGTGTGCATCTTCCAAATTTGGATTTTCCAGGGGTGACACCCCATGTGATGAAGGCAATATCAGCCCAGTTTGTACATACTCATGTCTGATATTGTCTTCACTTTTCAAAGTTGAACTTTGTAAGTTCCTGTGTTCTGTATTTTACGGTTTGATACATGCCTGTTTACATAAAAACAACAAGTAAACAAAATTTTGATTAAACTCTGTTTTTGATACACACAATTTCTTTCTTTCCTTTTTGAAACGCACATGTGAATGTGCTTGTATTAAAAAGTTTAATTATCAACAATGTGTGGCTTCCTTTTTCATTGCGCCAAAAATGTATTTGTAGTAAAATTTTAGTTTGTGCTGAGAAGGAGTGCGATTTACTAAAGGCAACTCCACTTTGCACTCTAAGTGCAGTTTCAGGTGTACTTTTGCAGTGCACTTGTAGTGCATAGTGGATGTGCCTTTAATAAAAAAACACCCACAGTGATGTGTAAATTTGGACAATCATGCCATTTTCCTGCCATGGTGCTGAAAATGAGCACGATTTTGGTCAGTAATGCACTACATACATTAGTTACAAAAACAAGGTGTGTGTGTGTAGCAGACCCACAACATAATAAGATTATCTGAAGAAGAGACTGTCCCCTCATCTCGCTCTGAACTTGGGTTTGCACTGTTGGTGAAAAAGGCACAACTTGAAAAAAACTGGGAAAGTGGGAGGCCACAGTCTGCCATTCCTGTGGCGTTGAAGGACACTGTGTAGTGAAACAAGAACAAAAATTTGTAATTTGACAAATCAACATTGCAAGCAGATTAGACACACACATTTTTGGTAAAAATGAGTATAACATTTTGGGAAATGAGTATTTAAAGCCTAAAGTATAAGGTCCTCTTATGAGAGTCATCACCCCCCCCCTCCCCCATCTGATGGGCCCTTGCTAAAAAATGAGGGGGTATGTTTAGGACAGGTAACTCTCTCCACTTGATTAAGAGCTGAATGCCTAAATAATGTGTGATACTTTGGGAAGCCCCTTCTTAGTTACACTATTGGCAGCCCACCGGACAGGTAAGAAGTGTCATAATAACAAAAAGAAAACAAAATGGAAGCACATTTTGACATTCTGCTATTACATATCAAGATAATTAATAGGTTAAAAAAAATAGCATTTGAAAGTATTGAGGCAGGCCCTTGCACTACATGCTTAGGTGAATTCATCCATAAATGTGATCATCAAAAAGGTAGGTAGAGTGTGTATTGGGTTTGGTAAAGTCATCAGATAGAAGATTGCTATCAGCTGAGGTAGCAGTTGGGGGGAGGGGGTTCCTAATGAGTTTGGCACAACCCCAAAAATCTTAAAAATGTGACTCTGCATGAATTGAAGCACACACATCACATTTGTAGACATTTTAGGGGGTGTTTAGGGGAAAACAATACTATGGAGCTGACAAAAGACATAGGTAAGTGACTAGACTATAGTTTTATGGGCCAAGAAGAGCATGGTGGGGAAGTTAATGAGGCAAATATGCCTGAGCACAAAGGGGCAGAGCATATGAATTGCAGCATATTGCAATGATGGTAAGTAGGGAAGGAGGAAAGAAATGCAAGACATTAGCAATCATTCAATACATAGAATGTGATGTTAAAGGATAAAACTTACCTTCATATAGTCCTTCTGCAGGACCTGAATGATGGCAGAACAGGTCTCTGGAATAATGATCCCCAGAGCCTGGGGGGAGATGCCTGTAGAGAACTTGAGGTCCTGAAGGCTTCTCCCAGTCGCCAAGAAGCGAAACATGGCGATGAGCCTCTGCTCCGGAGTGATGGCTTGCCGCATGCAGGTATCCTGCCTGGTGATATAAGGGGTCAGCAAAGCCAGCAGACGGTGAAAAACGGGGTCCGTCATCCGGAGATAATTCCTGAAATCATCAGGATTATTCTCCCGGATCTCACGGAGCAAAGGCATGTGTGAGAACTGGTCACACTGGCGCCACCAATTCTTGGTCCACAAACGCCTCCCCTCCCTGTTCATGGACCGGGCTTGTGTCAAAGTAAGAACCCCAACACGAAGCCCCTGCACAGCACAAACTCTACGACGAGTACGTAGAGGAAACATGGTTTCAAAACGGTCGGCTGGTCAGAACGGACACCAGAAAGCACCGATAAACAGCAAGGCCTGAAAGAACGACCTGACTAGCAGAAGCAAGCAGACAATAAAAAATGCCTTTCAAAGAGTACTATACCAAGATATAGTCCACAATGATCAACAAATACTTACTGACTGCACACACTGATTATCAGATACGCACACACAAGCACAAACCGAAGAGCAGTAGCGATCTGAATCACTAATCTGAAAAGCGCGAATCGTCTCTCACCAAACTTCTACTAACACGAGACCAGCAGAAGGAGCCCAAAGGGTGCCGGACGTGGTGCTGAACTTTCCTTTTCTAGTCCCGCCGTACACGGCTTACGTCACCGCATTCTTGGCAACCGGAAATTCCAACAACTTGGTCCGACCGTGTGTATGCAACAGTTTCAGACACAATCCGTCGGACAAAATCCAACGGATTTGGTTGTCAGAATGTCCGACCGTGTGTACAAGGGCTAACAGGAAGCTGGCTGAAATGAGAGCCTCTGCCAAGTTTTTATTGCAGTCTGTGTTAGATTCTCCCTTTTTATTTGATCTGGTGACATTTCTAAATGTTTAGTTTTGCCATGAGAAGAAAAGCTGATGGTGGATCACCCAATGTTCTGGGAACTACAGTCTAAGCCCTTGTACACACGGTCGGACATTCCGACGGAAAATGTCCGATCGGACCGTGTTGTCGGATAATCCGACTGTGTGTGGGCTCCATCGGACTGTTTCCGTTGGAATATCCGACGGACAAAGTTTTAGCCCTTGTACACACGGGTCGGACATTCCGACAACCAAATCCGTCGGATTTTGTCCGACAGATTTTGTCCGAAACTGTTGTATACACACGGTCGGACAAAGTTGTCGGAAAATCCGATCGTTCAGAACGTGATGACGTTATTTCATTACAACGGGACTACGTTCAGGATAGTAGCCAATAGCTTTGGTGTAGGAATTTGACCTGAGCATGCATGGCACTTTGTCCGATCGGAATTCTCTACACATGATCGGACAAAGTCCGATCGGATCATGTTGTCCGAAAATTTTATAGCGAAGCTGGAAAACTTGGTCCGTCGGAAACAGTCCGATGGAGCCCACACACGGTCGGATTATCCGTCAACACGGTCCGTCGGAATGTACAAGGGCTTACAGCTGGGCTATAAAACTTTCCGACAACATGATCCGATCGGACTTTGTCCGATCATGTGTAGAGAATTCCGATCGGACAAAGTGCCACGCATGCTCAGATCAAATTCCTAGACCAAAGCTATTGGCTACTAGCCTGAACGTAGTCCTGTCATAACGAAATAACGTCACCGCGTTCTGAACGATCGGATTTTCCGAAAAACTTTGTCCGACCGTGTGTATGCAACAGTTTCGGACAAAATCCGTCGGACAAAATCCGACGGATTTGGTTGTCAAAATGTCCGACCGTGTGTACAAGGGCTAAGATGGGAATTCCCCTCACTGTAGGGAGATTTCTTCTCACTTCCTGTTGCATCTCCAATTCAGGAAGTAAGGGGAAATCTCCGTAACCGGAAACAGACTGGAAATAAAAACAGCTTGATGGGGTTTCAGCCCCCCCTACTCCATCCAAAACGGATGCTGCTTCAGTTGTCCGCTGGGTACCTCCTAGGAGTTTGTGTGCTCCCCGATATAAAACCCAACGGCCAACCGAGAGACAAATTTTTCCATTTAGTTCCACTTTAAAATCAACTTAACGCCTTTTTTCCCCCCCACTTTTATAGCTTTCAACTGTGGATACACACGAAGAGATGGCGATGTGGAGCCTAAAGGCTTTCAGTGTAAAGAGGGCACTGAAGAAACAGAGGAAAGAGGAGGCGAAGCAACGGAAAGAGGCAATTGAGATGGCAAAACTGGAGCTATCAGCTCAGAGGACGGAATTAATGCTGACGGTGTGGGACACCGAAAACCCAGCAAGGAAGAGGTAAGTATACGTTTGTCTATATAAATATATTTTAAGAACATATAAGGGGGGGCCCATTTTTTCTAAAACTGGTGCAGCTGTGCATGGTAGCCAATCAGCTTCTAACTTCAGCTTGTCCAGTTAAAGTGGTTGTAAACCCTTACAACCAACTTTGACCTACAGGTAAGCCTAGATTAAGGCTTACCTGTAGGCCCAAGAAATATCTCCTAAACCTATATGGTTTAGGAGATATTTGCCCGAAAAACGGGCACCGCTGTCTACGGCGCATGCGCCGTAGACAGCGGCGCGCAGGCGCACTGAGCGCGGCATTTCCAAGAATGGAGCTGCCGTGCGTGTCGACTCCCGTGCGCATGCGCGGGAGTGACGTCATCGCGGCTTCGCCGAATGACAGCGGCGGAGCTGCGCGACCCCACCAACAAGATGGATGCGGCGGACTACAGGGGACAGCGGTGACTTCGCTGGCTCCTGTGTCAGGTAAGTGACACATAATGGGCTACTATGCGATGCGATGCGATGCATAGAAGTCCATTATGCTTTGCCTTTGCAGGGAATGAAAGAGGAAGTAAACTCATCAGGGTTTACTTCCTCTTTAAGTGGTAAAAGACCCCCCCGGGTATAGAGAAAATCACTGTGGGGCAGGGGCGGACTGACAACTCATGGGGCCCCCAGCAATAGGAGATTATGGGGCCCACAGGCAATAAGAGATTATGGGGCCACACAGTATACACAAACACACACACACACACAGTATACAATCACACAGTATACACAGACATGTTTCTATTGGCTGAGAAGGTACTGGAGAGGTGGGGCAGCTCAAATCTAAGGATTTTTAGACCAAAAGGATGTCGGTAAGGGACATTTCAGAGACAGATGTAAAAAAAAAAAAAAAAAAAAAGAAGATTTTTACATACTGTCCCTGGTTTTACTGAGGCTGGCAAACCTGATAGGGCCCCCTAGTGGCATGGGGCCCTCGGACAGTGGCGAGTGGCCCAATGGTCTGTCCGCCCCTGCTGTGGGGGGCTTTTCATGTCCCTCTGACGTTCATATTACTCAAACTAAAGATCTGGAATTCTGGCGATCCATAGGACTGATCAGTAAGCAGAGTCTTCTCCGATATCCACTTTATATAACTTCTACGTGACACTTTATACAAGTTCCTCTACTAAGTGAAAATGTTTGGAAGCCGTTGTATTCATCTATATATGTGTACAACTGATATCTCATCTACCTTTTTCTTTCTTTGTCAACAGGGAAATCAAGCAGAAAGTGGTGGCCCACAGACTCATTCACAAAGTTCACACTCCGTGTCCTGCAGAAATGCACAACAGGTAAGTAAAGAATTCGCTTAGTGGTCTTCTTTATAATGGAATTCTTTGGAAGAGATTTAAAATGCAGAGTTGTTGTCGCTTAAAAAAAAAAAAAAGAGCGTTGAAGATCTGATCTAAACTAGAGCCCAGCCATGTGCTTTACAAATGTGCATTGCGCTCCGCCGCCGGCTTCGGGAGTCTGAGAGTTGGCGGAGAACAATAAGAATAAACGGAGTTTATGAGAGAAAAGAGAAAGTTGGGAGGAGATCCCGGTATGGAGATCTGTCAAAGTCAGATGACCGGCTCTCCTCCAATCATGGATCTCTCTCTGCTGAGACAAGCGGAGGGGACACCATGAACCAGCCCCTGCTATACCCCGTGGCCAGGGCAGGACTTAGGGTGGTGTGGGCCCCTGGGCTTGAGTCACTTTTGGGCCCTACCTTCTATACGTTACCATATTTATTGGTGTATAACACGCACCCCCAGTTTAGGAGGGAATTTTAAGGAAAAAAAACTTTAAAAGCCCATCAATGCAGCCTTATCAGTGTCCATCTGCAGCCTTGCCCATCCATCTGCAGCCTTGCCCCAGTGTTATTTGCAGCCTTGTCATTGTAGTCCTGAAGTTTAAAAATGGCACGGCCAAGATACAGAGTCTTGGGTCCTCTCGCGTCCATGCGGCAGCTCTCGGGTCCTCTTGGCGGCTCTCGGGTCCTCTCGCAGTCCCAAGTGGAGCCGGGAGTACTCGGCTCAACTCACGGTCATGGCCAATCCCTGTGTTATGTCCATCATAGACTGGGCATGACTGAGCAGAGCCACGTACACTCAGCTATGTATCTCAGTGGGGATCGTGGGGCCCCCTATTGGGAGGGGCCCATGGGCTTGAGCCCAGTCAAGCCCAATGGTAAGTCCAGCCC
Source organism: Lithobates pipiens (assembly GCF_037356315.1). Taxonomy (NCBI): domain Eukaryota; kingdom Metazoa; phylum Chordata; class Amphibia; order Anura; family Ranidae; genus Lithobates; species Lithobates pipiens. The sequence goes on along the minus strand of NW_027507785.1, from coordinate 49,052,935 downwards.
TGCCCGTGGCCCGCATTTTATAAATGAGCTGTAAAATTCAGGTTGGGGTATGTGTCGCCCTATATAATATACTGGAGATCAGATAGCATTTCCCCCCCCTCTGTTATATACAGTATCCATCCTCTGTTGATGAGGGTTTTTGTTTCGGATGATGATGCTCCGGAGACCTCGTCACTAGCCATAACCATCCATTTAAAAGAATACGTAAAGGCAAAACTCTGTTATATTTAGTTTGGGATAGAGTGGGAAAGTGTTAGACCCTCTGCCAAGCTTCCTGTGTCCCTGCTGGGGTTCTTCCCTCTGCATGTCCTGGTGACCATTGTCACTGAGACACAAAGTAAGGGCAAATCCTAAATTCTAAAGTTGTGATGACAGCAAGAGGTGAGGAACATCTTCCAATGGGGACAATGTGGTGACATCTGTCCAAGATGAGAATTCTCCTCACTTTGGGGAGATTTGCTCCCATTTCCTGTAGCATCGCCAAGATGGGAAGGTAAAAGGAAAATAGAATTTTACTATACACAGATAGCAAGAAATAAGCGGATGGGGGATCTAACCCTTATGCCCCGTACACACGAGCGGACTTTTCAACATCCAAAGTCCGAAGGACCGAGTCCGTCAGACTATCCGATCGTGTGTGGGCTGCAACGGACTTTTGATTCGCCAAAGTCTGACGGACTTTAGAAATGAAGCATGCTTCAAATTTTCCCGAAGGAACTCCGCCGGACCCGGTCCCCTTCGAAAACTCCGCTCGTGTGTATGCTACTCCGACGGACTAAAACCGACGCTAGGGCAGCTATTGGCTACTGGCTATGAACTTCCTTATTCGAGTCGGGTCGTACGTCATCACGTTCGAATCCGTCGGAGTTTAGTGTGATCGTGTGTGGCCAAGTCCGTTCGGCCGAAAAGTCTGTCAGAACTCCGTCGGAACTCCGGCGGAACTCCGGCGGAACTCCTTTGGAAGTCTGTCGGACATAAGTCCTCTCGTGTGTACGGGGCATTACAGAGTCTATCCAAAGCAAAGAACGGTTTAGGCTAGACATGTACTTACAGGGCTTTCACACCGAGCCGCCTCGGGTGTCAGCGGTAAAGCAGCACTATTTTTAGTGCCACTTTACCGTCATTTTAGCGGAGCTATTTGTTTTAACCCCCCTCCCCGCTAGCGGCTGAAAAGGGGTTAAATCCACCTGCAAACGCTGCCGGTGTGCGGCGTTTTGCCAGCGGTATCGCATTGCTGCCCCTTTGATTTCAATGGGGAGCAGCAGTGGAGGAGCGGTGTGTTCACCGCACCAAAGAAGCTGCTGGCAGGACTTTTTCTGACGCCCTGCCAGCGCACCGCTCCAGTGTGAAGGGCTTTCACACTGGAGTGAATGGAGCCGCTTTTTTCAGGCGTTGTAGCACCTGAAAAAACGCTGGCAGTGTGAAAGGGGTATAAAAAAGGGGAAGGTTTAAGTAAATAAGGCTCCATGCACACTGGATCTCATAAACTGCAGTTTATTGGAGTTTGGGCGTTTTTTTTTAAAAAGCCCATAAACTCCACTCTATGTTAGCCTATGTGTCCATGCACACATCGACGTTTTTCAGCTTTAATGAGCAGTGGAGTTTATGGGATTTTTTCTGAACGCCAGAAATTCGCGTTCAAAGGCTCCATGCACACTGAAGCTCAAAAAAGCTGTTTCTGGACGCAAGATTGCTGGCAGAAAACGCTGGTTGAAAAACTTGCTTTTAACAGCGTTTTGTACTAGCGTTTATGAGCGTTTATGGGCGTTTTCAATAAAAATACACAGAGGACACTCCAAAAATCCCACAGTACATTCCAAACTCCCACAATGCATTGAAAAAACAGAATGCCGAACACTAATTAACGCGCGTTTATGAGCGTTTATCAGCGTTTGTCGTTTTTTGGCGGTGAAAAACGGCACTACGAACGCGAATTTCTGGCGTTCAGAAAAAAGCCCATAAACTCCACTGCTCATTAAAGCTGAAAAACGTCCATGTGTGCATGGACACATAGACTAACATAGAGTGGAGTTTATGGGCTTTTAAAAAAAACGCCCAAACTCCAATAAACTGCAGTTTATGAGCTCCAGTGTGCCCAGTGTGCATGGAGCCAAAGTGCCGTTTTTTTCACCGCCAAAAAACGACAAACGCTGATAAACGCTCATGAACGCTTATAAACGCGCGTTAATTAGTGTTCGGCATTCTATTTTTTCAATGCATTGTGGGAGTTTGGAATGTACTGTGGGATTTTTGGAGTGTCCTCTGTGTATTTTTATTGAAAACGCCCATAAACGCTAACGCTAATAAACGCTCATAAACGCTAGTACAAAACGCTGTTAAAAGCAAGTTTTTCAACCAGCGTTTTCTGCCAGCAATCTGGCATCCAGAAAAAGCTTTTTTGAGCTTCAGTGTTCATGGAGCCTAAGGCCGCGTACACACGGGCGGATTGTCTGTCCAACTTAGTCCGCTGAAACGTGTTTCAGCGGACAATCCGCTCGTGTGTGGGCTTCAGCGGACTTTTTCAGCGGACAGTCTGACGGACTAAGGCCGCGTACACACGGGCGGACTGTTCACCCAACTTTGTTCGTCAAACAGTTTGACAAACAGTCCGCTCAAAATTAGCATGAACGGACTTGACCACACACGACGAACGAACAGTCCGCTGAAACCGTGCGCGATGACGTGAACGGCACGTACGACGGGACTAGAAAAACGACGTCCTATACACTGCAATGCAACCTTCGGCGTGTAAATCCTTTCTGAGCATGCGCGGAACTTAGTTTGACGAACAAGCCTACACACGAGCGGACTGTCCGCTCAAACCAAGTTTCAGCGGACTGTCTAACGGGAATTCCGAAAAACTTTGTTCGTCAGACTGTCCGCTGAAACTGTCCGCTGAAGCCCACACACGAGCGGACTGTCCGCTGAAACACTGTTCAGCGGACAAAGTTGGGCGAACAGTCCGCCCGTGTGTACGCAGCCTTAAGCCCCATACACACGATCGGACTTTGTACAAACTTTCCCGTGGACTTTTGTACAAAGGGCGTGGTCCACAAGTTTGTATTGCATACACACGGTCGGACTTTTTGACAACAAACACGAACGTAGTGACGTCACAACGTACTGACGCCACTTCAAAAGAGGACGTTCAATGACTCCAGCGCCACCTTTGGTCAACTTCTGTATTGTAGTCCGATCGTTTGCATTGGTTCTGAGCATGCGTGTTTGTACCTTGTACAAAAGTCCGATGCTTTTGCATACACACGGTCGGACTTTGCTCCATCGGACTTTTGTTGCCAGAAAGTTTGTCCGTTCGCACAGCCAACAAAAGTCCGATGAAAACAGAAAAAGTTTGTCCGATGGAGCGTACACACGGTCGGATGTTGCTCCAAAACAGCTAATTTGCATGTTTGTTGTCAAAAAGTCCGACCGTGTGTACGGGCCTTTAGTCTTTCGAAATTTCCGTAATTTTGTCCGTCCAAACTTGGTTTTGTCCGTCCAAACTTGGTTTCAGCGGACAGTCCGCTCGTGTGTAGGCAAGTTGGACGGACTAAGTATGGCGCATGCTCAGAAAGGATTTACACGGCCGAAGGTTGCATTGCTGTGTATTGGACGTCGTTTTTCTAGTCCCGTCGTACGTGCTGTACACGTCATCGCGCAAGCTTTCAGCGGACTGTCTGTTCATCGTGTGTGGTCAAGTCCGTTCATTCAAATGTTGGACGGACTGTCTGTCGGATTGTCTGACGAACTTAGTTGGCCAGACAATCCGCCCGTGTGTACGCGGCCTTAGGCCGCGTACACACGGGCGGACTGTTCGCCCAACTAAGTTTGTCAAACAATCCGACAAACAGTCCGCTCAAAATTAGCATGAACGGACTTGACCACACACGATGAACGAACAGTCCGCTGAAAGCTTGCGCGATGACGTGTACAGCACGTACGACGGAACTAGAAAAACGACGTCCAATACACAGCAATGCAACCTTCGGCGTGTAAATCCTTTCTGAGCATGCGCGGAACTTAGTTTGCCGAACGAGCCTACACACGAGCGGACTGTCCACTCAAACCAAGTTTCAGCGGACTGTCTTACGAGAAATCCGAAAAACTTTGTTCGTCAGACTGTCCGCTGAAACTGTCCGCTGAAGCCCACACACGAGCGGACTGTCCGCTGAAACACTGTTCAGCAGACAAAGTTGGGCGAACAGTCCGCCCGTGTGTACGCGGCCTTAGAGGAAGATTTGAACTAATAATGGTCATCATTTTAATAAAATATAAAGCTCCTACAATCTCTGTTTTAGTTCACTTTAGGCCCAAGATTTTGGCAAAACAAAATATTTCACATTACAATTTCTATTACAGGATTCCTTCCAGAGCAGCAGGACGGGAAGAGGCAGGAGCCCAAATGAAGCGTTGTAAGAATATCTTGGAATGGAGCAATACTCCAAGAGATGAGAAGAAAGGAGACCAGAAAGAAAGCCTATTCAGACGCTTTCTAAAATCATTCCGTCGGGTCAAAACATCTGGGAGCAGCGAGACCACGAAGGTAAGTATCCTCTAACAGGAAGCTGAAATTAGATCCTCTGCCAAGTTTTTTTATTGCGGTCTGTGTTCCCACCGGGGAAATTCCCATTTTATTTCTTCTGGTGACAATCTTCATTTTTGGAGTTATCACGAGAACAAGAGCTGAAGGTGGATCATCCAATGTTCTGGGAACTACAGTCTAAGATGGGAATTCCCCTCACTGTAGGGAGATTTCTTCTCACTTCCTGTTGCATTTCCAGTTCAGGAAGTAAGGGGAAATCTCCCCTCGGCAGGGCCTAGACTGCATTAAAAAAAAAAAAAAACTTGATAGGGGTTCAACCCTTTCCTACTCTATCCTAAACGTATAATGCATGCTGCTTCGGAAGTCCGTTGGGTTCCTATTAGAAGCTGGCATGCCCCCTTCACACCTGTTAGGAAACCCAATGGCCAACCGAGAGACAAAGTTAGGAATTTAGTTCCATTTTTAAACATGTACACCAACTTAACATCTTTTTTTTTTTTCTTTATAGCTTCCAATTGTGAATACCAACCAAGAATCACAGCAAATGCCACTGGAAGAGCCAAAGTATATGAAATACCATGATGCGGCAAGTCTGAAGACGGAACTGATGGGAGATTTCTTTGACAGTTTTTCTGCTGAGTTTTTCCTTCAGATTTACCAAAACCATATAGTATGAGGTCAAACCTAAGCCCTTGTACACACGGTCGGACATTCCGACAACCAAATCTGTCGGATTTTGTCCGACGGATTTTGTTGCATACACACGGTCGGACAAAGTTGTCGGAAAATCCGATCGTTGAGAACGTGATGACGTTATTTCGTTACGACGGGACTACGTTCAGGCCAGTAGCCAATAGCTTTGGTCTAGATATTTGATCTGAGCATGCGTGGCACTTTGTCCGACCGGAATTCTCAACAAGCGATCGGACAAAGTCCGATCGGATCATGTTGTCGGAAAATTTTATAGCCCAGCTCTAAAACTTTGTCGGGCGAATATTCCAAAGGAAACAGTCCGATGGAGCCTACACGCGGTCGGATTATCCAACAACACGGTCTGACGGGACATTTCCCTTCAGGAATGTCCGACCGTGTGTACAAGGGCTTACAGGAAGCTGAAATTAGATCCTCTGTCAAGCTTTCATTGCAGTCTGTGTTCCTACTGGGGAGATTCCCCCTTTATTTGTTCTGGTGACAATCCTAAATTATAGAACCGCCATGAGAACAAGAGCTGAAGGTGGATCATCCAATGTTCTGGGAACTATAGTCTAAGATGGGAATTCCCCTCACTGTAGGGAGATTTCTTCTCACTTCCTGTTGCATTTCCAGTTCAAGAAGTAAGGGGAAATCTCCCCTCGGCAGGGCCTAGACTGCAATAAAAAAAAATAAAAAAAAAACTTGATAGGGGTTCAACCCTTTCCTACTCTATCCTAAACGTATAATGCATGCTGCTTCGGAAGTCCGTTGGGTTCCTATTAGAAGCTGGCATGCCCCCTTCACACCTGTTGGGAAACCCAATGGCCAACCGAGAGACAAATTTAGGAATTTAGTTCTATTTTAAAACATGTACACCAACTTAACATCTTTTTTTTTTTTTCTTTATAGCTTCCAATTGTGAATACCAACCAAGAATCACAGCAAATGCCATGGGAAGAGCCAAAGTATATGAAATACCAGGATGCGGAAAGTCTGAAGACGGAACTGATGGGAGATTTCTTTGACAGCAATGACCCAGCAGAGAGTAGGTAAGTACACGTTTTTCTATATAAATATATTTTAAGAACACATAGAACAGTGGTGGCGAACCTTGGCACTCCAGATGTTTTGGAACTACATTTCCCATGATGCTCCACTACACTGCGGTGTGCATAAGCATCATGGGAAATGTAGTTCCAAAACATCTGGGGTGCCAAGGTTCCCCATCACTGACATAGAATATGTTAATGACAATTGAGGCCGTCACATTGTCTTCCTGGAGGATTACGCTTCAGTAGTAAAATACATAACTCTACATCTACATGTCTTATAGTCACCCCCCCGGGTATAGAGAACTGAAATCACTGGGGGGGGCCTTTTCATGTTCCTTCTGATGTTCATATTACTCAAACTAGAGAACTGGAATTATGGAGATCCATAGGACTGACCAGTAAGCAGAGTCCTCTCCAATATCCAGTCTATATAACTTCTATGTGACGCTTTTTTCAAGTTCTTCATCTAAGTAGAAATGTTTGGAAGCCGTTATATTTATTCTTATATATGTGTAGAACCGATATCTCATCTACCTTTTTCTTTCTTGGTCATCAGGGAAATTGCATACAAATTGATCGCCCGCAAGAGCATCAATAAAGTTCCTTCTCCGTGCCCTGCAGAAATGTATCGCAAGTAAGTTAAGAATTCACTTAGCCCTTGTACACACGGTCGGAGATTCCGACGGAATGTGTCCGATCAGACCGTTTTGTCGGATATTCCGACTGTGTGTGGTCTCCATCTGACTTTTTTCCAACTTGCCCATAAAATTTTCAGACAAAATGCTCCGGTCGGACATACTCCGATCATGTGTAGAGAATTCCGATCGGACAAAGTGCCACGCATGCTCAGATCAAATTCCTACATCAAAGCTATTGGCTACTAGCCTAAACGTAGTCCCGTCGTAACGAAATAACGTCATCGCGTTCTGAACGATCGGATTTTCCGACAACTTTGTCCGACCGTGTGTATGCAACAGTTTCGGACAAAATCCGACGGACAATATCCGACGGATTTGGTTGTCGGAATGTCCGACCGTGTGTACAAGGGCTTAGTGGTCTTCTTTATAATGGAATCCTTTGAAAGAGTTTTAACCACTTGCCGACCAGCGCACGACGATGTACGTCCACAGAATGGCACGGGCAGGCAAATTGGCGTACATGTACGTCCCTTTAAATTTGCCGCCCTGCCATCGGGAGCGCGCCACCGGCGGCGCGCTCCCGGCGCTGGTCGGGACCCCCGTGAGTCCGGTCGCGGGACCCGCTGACTCGATCGCCGCGGGCATCCCCGCGATCGTCTCACGGAGCGGCCGAATGGAGAAGTGCCGTTGTAAACAACATTTCTCCATTCTGCCTAGCAACTAGTGACGCTGATCTCTGCTCCATGTGATTGGAGCAGAGATCAGTGTTCACTAAATGAAAGCCCAACCCCCCCACAGTTAGTAACACACCCCTAGGAACTCCTACACTGCCACCCACTGGTTAACCCCTTCACTGCCAGTGTCATTTACACAGGAATCACTGCATTTATATAGCAGTGATTACTGTATAAATGACAATGGTCCCAAAAATGTGTCAAAAATGTCCGATGGGTCCCCCACAATGTCGCAGTCACAATAAAAATCGCTGATCGCCGTCATTACTAGTAAAAAAAAAATAATAAAAAATTATTAATAAAAATGCTATAAAACTATCCCTATTTTATAAACGCTATAACTTTTGCGCAAACCAATCAATAATCGCTTATTGCGATTTTTTTTACCAAAAATATGTAGAAGAATACGTATCGGCCTAAACTGAGGGAAAAAAATGTTTTTTTATATATTTTGTGGGGGATATTTATTATAACAAAAAGTTAAAAATAATGCGTTTTTTTCAAAATTGTCGCTCTATTTTTGTTTATAGCGCAAAAAATAAAAACCGCAGAGGTGATCAAATACCACCTAAAGAAAGCTCTATTTGTGGGAAAAAAAGGACGTAACATTTGCCGTCGGAAAGTCCGACCGCGTGTGCGGGGCATTAGAGTTGGGGGAGAACAATAAGAATAAATGGAGTTTGTGAGAGAAAAGAGAAAGTTGGGAGGAGATCCCGGTATGGAGATCTGTCAATGTCAGATGACCGGCTCTCCTCCAATCATGGATCTCTCTCTGCTGAGGACAAGCGGAGGGGAACACCATGAGCCAGCGCAGGCTACACACGGCGGCCCGCATCTTATAAATGAGCTTTAAAATGCGGGTTACGGTATGTGTAGCCCTACAGAGTATAACGGAGAGAGCGCAAAGCATTGTCCGCTCTGTTATAATGAACAGGATGGACTTGATGGACTTGTGTCTTTTTTTCAACCTCACCTACTATGTAACCATGGTGGGGTTATTTACGAAAAAGCAAATCCACCTTGCACATCTAAGCCCTTGTACACACGGTCAGACATTCCGACGGAAATAATCCGACCGTGTGTGGGCTTCATCTGACTTTTTTCCGTTGGAATGTCCGACCAACAAAGTTTGAGAGCTGGATATAAAAATTTTCCGACAACATGATCCGATCAGACTCTGTCTGTTGGTTTGTAGAGAATTCCGATTGGACAAAGTGCCACGCATGCCCAGATCAAATTCCTACACCAAAGCTATTGGCTACTAGCCTGAACGTAGTCCCGTCGTAACAAAATAACGTCATCATGTTACGAACGATCGGATTTTCCGACAACTTTGTCCGACAGTGTGTATGCAACACCAGTTTCGGCCAAAATCCGACGGATTTTGTTGTCGGAATGTCCGACCGTGTGTACAAGGTCTAAGCCCGTACACAAGGTCGGAGATTCCGACGGAATGTGTCCGATCGGACCGTTTTGTAGGATATTCCGACTGTGTGTGGTCTTCATCGGACTGTTTCCGTCGGAGTATCCAACGGACGAAGTTTTCCAACTTGTTAGTAAAATTTTCAGACATACTCCGATCATGTGTAGAGAATTCCGATCGGACAAAGTGCCACGCATGCTCAGATCAAATTCCTACACCAAAGCTATTGGCTACTAGCGTGAACGTAGTCCGGTCGTAATGAAATAACGTCATCACGTTCTGCACGATCGGATTTCCCGACAACTTCGTCTGACCGTGTGTATACAACAGTTTCGGACAAAATCCGACGGACAAAATCCGACGGATTTGGTTGTCGGAATCTCCAACCGTGTGTACAAGGGCTTTGAAATGAGGGGAAGCTCTGCTGATTTTATCATCCAATCATGTGCAAGCTAAAATGCTGATTATTTTCCTTGCATGTCCCCCTCAGATCTACAGCGACTTTACTTCCAAGTGCACTTTCAATGCAAAGTGGATTTGCCTTTTGTAAATAATCCCCTATGTAATCATGTGTGAAGAGCGAAGGATTTTAGTGTTAAGAATTTATGGATGATGATGCTCCAGAGGCCCCTCTCACTAGACATAACCTTCTATTTTAAAGTATATGTAAAGGAAAAACTCATTTTTTAGTTTGGGATAGAGTGAGAAAGTCTTAGACCCCCTGCCAAGTATTTATAGCTCTGTGTCCCTGCTGGGGTTCTTCCCTCTACATGTCCTGGTGACCATTGTCACTGAGACACAAATCCTAAAGTTGTGATGACAGCAAGAGGTGAGGAACATCTTCCAATGGGGACAATGTGGTGACATCTGTCCAAGATGAGAACTTTCCCCACTTTGGGAAGATTTGTCCTCATTTCCCGTAGGATCAGCAATATGGAAAGTAAAAGGAATATCAGCCTAATAGGACACAGATAGTAAAAAAATAATAACTGGATAGGGGGATCTAACCCTTACCTACTCTAGTCAAAGCAAAAAAAAAAAGACATGAACTTAGGCCCCTTTCACACTGGGGTGGTGCGGGCACTGGCGGTAAAACAGCGCTATTTTTTAGCGCTGCTTTACCATCGTTTTAGCAGCAGTATTTGGCCGCTAGCAGGGGGTAAAACTGCCCCGTTCCCTAACCCTTAGCAAAATAAAAAAGACATGCACTTAGGCCCCTTTCACACTGGGTTGGTGCGGGCGCCGGCGGTAAAACGGTGCTATTTTTAGCGCCGCTTTACCATAGTTTTAGCGGCGGTATTTGGCCGCTAGCAGGGGGTAAAACTGCCCCGTTCCCTAACCCTTAGCAAAATAAAAAAGACATGCACTTAGGCCCCTTTCACACTGGGGCGGTGCAGGTGCCAGCGATAAAGCGGTGCTATTTTTAGCGCCGCTTTGCCGTAGTTTTAGCGGCGGTATTCGGGGCGGTGGGGCGTTTTTTTTCCCCCTCTGCTAGCGGCCCAAAAAAGGGTTAAAACCACTACAAAGAGCTGCTGCAGTGGCGCTCTGCCTGCGGTATAGCTGCGCCACCCCATTCATTTCAATGGGCAGGAGCGGTGTATACACGCCGCTCCAAAGATGCTCCTAGCAGGACTTTTTTTTACCGTCCTGCCAGCGCACCGCCCCAGTATAAGAGCCCTCGGACCTTTCACACTGGAGAGTGAGGAGCGGCTCTGTCAGGGCGCTTTGCAGGCGCTATTTTTAGCAAAGCGCCCCAGTGTGAAAGGGGGTCTTAAGGAGGTCAAGTTTACTGAAATAAAAGATTTTTAGCTAATGGACATTATTTTAGTAAAATATAAAAGTTTATACATTCTCTGTTTTAGTTTCACTTTAATCCCAAATTTTTCGCAAAACGAAATATTTCACATTACAATTTCTCTTACAGGATTCCATCCAGAGCAGTGGAGCAGGAGGAGGAGAAAAGAGCCCAAATTCAGGATTGTCTAAATATGTTGGATTGGAGCAACAGCTTTAGAGAGGAGGAAGAAATCCAGAATGAAAACCTATTCAGGGACAAGACGTCCGGGAGAAAGAAGATCACTAAAGTAAGTGTCCTCCAACGGGAAACTGGCTGGAATTAGATCCTCTGCCAAGTTTTTGTTGCAGTCTGTTTCATCTTGGGAGATCCCCCCCCCCCCTTTTTTTTTTTTCTGGAGACAATCCTAAATTATAGATTTAGCATAAGAAGAAGAGCTGAAGGTGGATCATCCAATGTTCTGGGAACTACAGTCTAAGATGGGAATTCCCCTCACTGTAGAGAGATTTCTTCTCACTTCCTGTTGCATCTGTAATTCAGGAAGTAAGGGGAAATCTCCCTAGCAGGGACTAGACTGCAAAAAAAAAAAAACTTGATAGGGGGTTGAAGCCCTCCCTACTCGATCCATAATTATTAAAGCATGCTACTTCAGTTGGCCATTGGGTTCCCTATCAGGTGTGCAGGAGGCACGCAAACTTCTACTAGGAACCCACTGGCCAACTGAAGCAACATGCTTTAATAATTATGGATAGAGTAGGGAAGGCTTCAACCCCCTATCAAGTTTTTTTTTTTGTTTTTTTTTAAGGGGGTTGAAGCCTTCCCTACTCTATCCATAATTATTAAAGCATGTTGCTTCAGTTGGACGTTGGGTTCCCTATCAGGTGTGTAGGAGGTACGCAAACTTCTACTAGGAACCCAACGGCCAACTGAAGTAGCATGCTTTAATAATTATGGATAGAGTAGGGCGGCACAGTAGTGTAGTGGTTAGCACTCTCACCTAGCAGTAAGAAGGGTCCACGACACTACCTGCCTGGAGTTTGCATGTTCTCCCTGTGTCTGCGTGGGTTTCCCCCGGGTACCACGGTTTCCTCCCACACTCCAAAGACATGCAGGTAGGTTAATTGGCTTCTGTCCAAAATTGTCCCTAGTATATGAATGGGAACCTTGGATTGTGGACTCCTTGAGGCTAAGGACCGATGTGAGTGTGCAATGTACAGGGATAGGGATGATTGTAGACGCTCACTCTGGAGGGACTGGTGTCTTTATTCAGCCTTACTAACTATGAAACTATGCTCTAATAATTATGGATAGAGTAGAGAAGGCTTCAACCCCCATGAAGTTTTTTTTTTTAGCTTTTTTTGATAGGGGGTTGAAGCCTTCCCTACTCTATCCATAATTATTAAAGCATGCTACTTCAGTTGGCCTTTGGGTTTAATATCAGGTGTGTAGGAGGCGCGCAAAATTCTACTAGGAACCCAACGGCCAACTGAAGTAGCATGCTCTAATAATTATGGATAGAGTAGAGAAGGTTTCAACCCCCTATCAAGTTTTTTTTAGCTTTTTTTGATAGGGGGTTGAAGCCTTCTCTACTCTATCCATAATTATTAGAGCATGCTACTTCAGTTGGCCATTGGGTTCCCTATCAGGTGTGTAGGAGGCGCGCAAACTTCTACTAGGAACCCAACGGCCAACTGAAGCAACATGCTTTAATAATTATGGATAGAGTAGGGAAGGCTTCAACCCCCTATCAAGTTTTTTGGGTTCTTTATTTTAATAGGGGGGTTGAAGCCTTCCCTACTCTAGCCATAATTATTAGAGCATGCTACTTCAGTTGGCCGTTGGGTTCCTAGTAGAAGTTTGCACTCCTCCTACACACCTGATATTAAACCCAACGGCCAACTGAAGTAGCATGCTTTAATAATTCTGGATAGAGTAGGGAAGGCTTCAACCCCCTATCAAAAAACCCCCAAAAAAAACAAAAAACTTGATACACACGCGGTCGCGCAAAATGTTTTCGGAAATCCCGATCGGCGAGAACACGGTGACGTACGCCGCCTATGACGGGACTAGAAAAATTAAAATTCAATAGCCGTGTGTCGGCTCTTCCGCTCGATTCCAAACGCGCGTGGAACTTTGCGTGGCGGAATTGCGCACGCGCGATCGGGGGAAATTTCCGAACAACGGGTTTTGCGGTCGGAAAAAATTTGAGATCCAGCTCTCAAATTTTTGTTGTCGGAAATTCCGACAGAAAACGTCTGATGAAGCCTGCACACGTACGGAAATTTCCGACAGCAAGCTCACATCGAACGTTTGTTGTCGGAAATTCCGATCGTGTGTACGATAAATGAAGTTTGTGAGAGAGAAAAAAAGGAGAAAGCTGGAAGGAGATCCCGCTATGGAGATCTGTCAAAGTCAGGTGACCGGCTCTCCTCCAATCGTGGATCTCTCTTTGCTGTGCCGTGAACTAGCTCAGGCTACGCACGACGGCCCACTTTTTATAAATGAGCTGTAAAATGCTGGTTTCGGTCTGCGTAGCCCTATATAGTAGAACAGATAACCCATAGATAGCGTTGTCTCTGTTATAATGAACTTCTTAAGCCCCATACACACTATCAGATTTTCTGCTGAGTTTTTCCTTCAGATTTACCAAAACCATGTAGTGCGAGGGCCTACCTGATTGCATTTTTTTAATTATTTTTTACATTTTTGCATTATTTTCTTCATTTATTATTATTTGTTGGAGTTTTTTCATTTTTTACATTTTTTTTCACAATACTTTTTGGGGAGAATGGAGCAGTGGAAGGTGTCAGTACTGCATACACAGGGGGGGGGGGGGGGCAGAGCAGAGGGAATCTAATGGACAGTCTGGGGTGATCAGTACGGGGGGGGGGAGGCGCAATTACAAGCACCGATCTCCCTCTAGAGGAGGTGGAATGGCTTTCAGCTGCTTCATGGAGAGCCATAGAGGGAGGCTGTCATGGTAATGGTGCTTGTGATTGCCCCCCGCACACCGATCACCCCCCCGACTTTCAGATTCCCCCTGCTGCAGGAGGTACAAGGAGCGTCTCATGCAGTGCAGTATCCAAATGGTCAGTCCGTCCCTGCTGGGCCTATATTAAGGTAGGGGCCTGGAGCCGCAGCTCCAATAGCCCCTACGTTAATCTGGCCCCGCCCCTCCCACTAGACAGAACCTTCCATTTCAAAGTATATGTAAAGGCGAAACTTTGTTATTTTTTTTTAGTCTGGGATGGAGTGAGAAAGTGTTGGACCCTCCGCCAAGTATTTATAGCTCTGTGTCCCTGCTGGGGAGATACGTCCGCTCCATATGTCCTGGTGACCATTATCACTGAGACACAAAATAAGGGCCAAATCCTAGATTTTAGAGTTGTCTGGACAGCAAGAGGTTAAGGAGAATCGTCCAATGGGGGACAATGTGGTGACATCTGTCCAAGATGAGAACTCTCCTCACTTTGGGGAGATTTGCTCTCATTTCTTGCCGTATCTCCGAGACAGGAACTCTTCCTAATTGGAGATAGACAGCAACAACAACAAAATAAGTGGATAGGGGGCTCCAACCCTTTACCTACACTATTTGAAGCAAAAAAAAAAAAAAAGTTTTGGTTAGAAACGCGGTTAAGGAGGGGGAAGGTATAAGGAAACATGGGGGAGATTTGAACTCATGGAAATCATTTTAGTAAAATATAAAGAAGCTCAGACAAACTCCGTTTTAGTTTAATTGAATTCCAAAATTTTAGCAAAACAAAGTAATTTAAATTCAACTTTCTCTTACAGGATTCTTTGGAGAGAAAAGGCGCGGAAAGAGAAGAAGAAAGAAGAACAAATCAGGTTCTGAAAATGGGAGCAGCAAGACCGCAACAGTAAGTATCCTCTAATGCAGACATGTCCAAAGTCCGGCCCGGTTTAATATGGCCCCCCTGGTGATTTCGAGCTATATATATATATATATATATATATATATATATATATATATATATATATATATATATCTATATATATATATAGATATATATATCTATATATATATATATAGATATATATATCTATAGCTCTCTCTCTATCTCGTTTGTGGCCCCCCAGGGCCATAAAAGATATATACCGTATTTATCGGTGCTGCCTTGGAGGGGGTGAGCCAAGTGCCACCAAATTACATACAATGAGAATCTCCTGTTTACTCAGCAGCATCTGTATTAGGAAGTCCTGTCTCCTGGGCTGCCATTGGATGACTGTTCTGTCTACCATAGGAGGCGGGACTTTGTATTAAAGAGGCCGCCACCTAATTCTCCTGTATGTAATCTGTTGGCCCTCATCCCGCCTCCCTCCCTGTCCCCTCTGGGGCTGCAGATGGGTATCGATCAGGCTGCACTGATGGAAATGGTGAGGCCGCATTCATGGCAATGGGGAGGCAATTGTGAGGCCTCATTCATGGCACTGGTGAGGCCACATTCATGGCAATGGTGAGGCCGCATTCATGGCAGTGGTAAGGCAATGGTGGGGCCGCATTCATGGCACTGGTGAGACCGCATTCATGGCACTGGTGAGGCAATAGTGGGGCTGCATTCATGGCACTGGTGAGACCGCATTCATGGCACTGGTGAGGCAATGGTGGGGTCGCATTCATGGCACTGGTGAGGCCGCTTTTATGGCACTGGTGAGGCAATGGTGAGGCCGCATTTATGGCACTGGTGAGGCAATGGTGGAGCCGCATTCATGGCAATGGTGAGGCCGCATTCATGGCAATGGTGAGGCCGCATTTATGGCAATGGTGAGGCCGCATTCATGGCATCATAGGAAGCCGCATTCATGGCATCATAGGAGGCGGGACTTTGTATTAAAGAGGCCACCACCTAAACAGGAGATTCACCTGTATGTAATCAGTCGGCGATTGTCCCGCCCCCCCCCCCCCCCGTCCCCTCTGAGGCTGCAGATGGGCATCGATCAGGCTGCACTGATGGAAATGGCAAGGCCGCATTCATGGCAATGGTGAGGCAATGGTGGGGCCACATTCATGGCACTAGTGAGACCGCTTTCATGGCATCATAGGAGGCGGGACTTCGTATTAAAGAGGCCGCAGCCTAAACAGGAGATTCTCCTGTATGTAATCTGTTGCCGCTCGTCCCACCCTCCTCCCTGTCCCCTCTGAGGCTGCAGATGGGCCTCGATCAGGCTGCACTGATGGCAAGGGTGAGGCCGCATTCAAGGCAAGGGTGAGGCTGCAGATGGGCATTGACCCTTATTTTGCTTCACAGTTCTTTACTTAAAATTTATGTTTTTTCCTGAAACTTCCCTCTTAAAGTGAAGGTGCGTGTTATACGCCGATAAATACGGTATATCCCAATAACACGCCCGAGCGTTTCCTTAGTCCTGAGCGGTGCTCTGGGATTCGTTGGGGGCCACAAAAGAGATATAGAGATATAGATATCCAAACAACACGCCCGAGTTCATCTCTTCACCACGCAGCCACAAAGGCAGGAGAATTCTCGCTGGGCCGTATATTGGTGCTCGGACCAACACACTCAGACTGAATTTTAATGGTTCAAAGAATGTCCGGCAAAACGGTTGGCCCTCACGCACGTTCACTTCATCAAATCTGGTCCTCTTTGAAAAAAAGTTTGGACACCCCCTGCTCTAACGAGAAGCTGAAGTTAGATCCTCTGCCCAGTTTTTATTGCCGTCTGTGTCCCCGCTGGGGAGATTCCCCCTTTATTTGTTCTGGTGACAATTTTAGAGTTGTCATGAGAAGAAGAGCTGAAGGGGGGCCATCCAATGTTCTGGGAACTGCAGTCTAAGATTGGAATTCCGCTCTCTTTAGAGATTTCTTCTCACTTCCTGTTGCATCTCCAATTCAGGAAGTAAAGGAAATCTCCTTAGCAGGAAGTAGACTTAATAGGGGGGGGGGGGGTTAAGCTTTCCCTGTTCTATCCCAAACTAATAATGCTGCTTCATTTGTCCATTGGGTTTCTATTAGGAGATGGCATGCCCCCTCCACACCTGATAGGAAACCAACCGAGAAACAAAGTTTTGAATGTAATTCCACTTTAAAATATGTACATCAACCTAACTTCTTTTTTTTTTTTCCTTCATAGATTCCATCACGGATGTAAAGAAGAACAGAAGAAGGAGCAAGAGGGAGTGAAAGGGGAAAAGGAGACGCTGCTGCAAGATACCACTGTATATGTGGCGAAACATATAGGGCGGAGTCTAAATTTGTGACTTCAGTTAAAAAAGCTGTAAAAAATAAAAGATAAAAACCACAAATCGCATCTTTTGGGGGAAAGATGTTATATATAGCAAAACGCATGTGCTGTTTTTACTACTTTTTTTAACTGTTGTTACAAACTTTGATTCCGCCCTATGCTTTTCGCTACAAATAGCATCTTCGGGAGAAAGATGCTCTATGTAGCGAAACATATAGGGTGGCGTATAAATCTGTGACGTCAGTTACAAAAAAAGATGTAAAAACAGCACAAAGCACGATGACGTCGCAAACTTAGACTCCGCCCCAAGCATCTTGCTACAAATAGCATCTTTGGGGGAAGACTACAACCACGGTGAGGGGAGGGGGGGGGGGGCGACAACCACGGTGAAGGGGGGTAAAACAAGCACGGTGAGGGGAGGGGGGGCGACAACCACGGTGAAGGGGGGTAAGACAAGCACGGTGAGGGGGGGTAAGACAAGCACGGTGAGGGGGGGGTAAGACAAGCACGGTGGGGGGGGACAACCACGGTGAGGGGGGGACAACAACCACGGTGAGGGGGGGGACAAGCATGGTGAGGGGGGGACGACAAGCACGGTGAGGGGGGGGGGGGGGCGACAAGCACGGTGAGGGGGGGGGGCGACAAGCACGGTGAGGGGGGGGGGCGACAAGCACGGTGAGGGGGGACGACAAGCACGGTGAGGGGGGGGGCGACAAGCACGGTGAGGGGGGGACGACAAGCACGTGAGGGGGGGGGACGACAAGCACGGTGAGGGGACGACAAGCACGGTGGGGGGGGGACAAGCACGGTGAGGGGGCGACGACAAGCACGGTGAGGGGGGGACGACAAGCATGGTGAGGGGGGTAAGACAAGCACGGTGAGGGGGGTAAGACAAGCACGGTGAGGGGGGTAAGACAAGCACGGTGAGGGGGGTGTAAGACAAGCATGGTGAGGGGGGGGTAAGACAAGCACGGTGGGGGGAACGACAGCTGGCCTGGGGCCCCAGCAGGGCGGGCCCTTGCCGCGCCGCCACTTCCTATAAATGCTGCGGTCTGTAGTGTGGCCGAGCTCCTGTTCCTTTCTCCTGCAGTCGGGTACAGGAGATTCAGTTTCCTGTTCCCGGCCAGACTGACAGGAAGTGCACACGCTTTCAGTCCGGCTGGCCAGGAAAAACAAACTGTGGTGGGGGGGGGGGGGATAAAAAGATCACGGCGGGGGCAGTCATCAACACAACGACAACCACGGTGAGGGGGGAGGAACAACAACCATGGTGAGGGGGGGACGACAACCACGGTGAGGGGGGACGACAACCACGGTGAGGGGGTGGGCGGCAACCACGGTGAGGGGGTGGGCGGCAACCACGGTGAGGGGGTGGGCGGCAACCACGGTGAGGGGGTGGGCCGCAACCATGGTGAGGGGGTGGGCGGCAACCACGGGGAGAGGGGGCGACAACCATGGTGGGGGGGCGACAACCACTGTGAGTGGGAGGTGACAACCATGGTGGGGGGGGCGACAACCACGGTGAGGGGGGGGGAGACGACAACCACGGGGAGGGGGGAGACAACAACCACGGGGAGGGGGGAGATGACAACCACGGTGAGGGGGGGAGACGACAACCATGGTGAGAGTGGGTAGGTTGCCACCTCGTCCACTTCCCTACAGAGCCATAGTCAAATGATGTCCTCTACTTTGTGGGGGGATAGCTGAATGATGGGCACAGCTAGAGGCATCATTCAGATATCAATCTTTCCGGCCGGCGTTTCTGCGTACCATAAGAACGATCATATCGGCAGTTCCGCCGATTAACATCCCCCCCCCAGCCGCCATCCGGTGCTTCTCCGGGCTCTCCCGTCTTATTGACCCCATTGACTCCATAAAGAGGACCTATCACAATACATTCCTAGTACACGGGATGTTTACATTCCTCGTAATAAGAATAAAAGTGATCCAAAAAAATGTATGTTAAAAAAAAAAAGTGTAAGAATAAAAATAATAATAAAAAAAAAAAACGCCCCTGTCCCTGGGAGCTCGCGCTCAGAAGTGAACACACGCGTAAGCCCCGCCACCTATGTAAACGCTGCACAAACCACACATGTGAGGTATCGCCGCGTGCGTTAAAGCGCGAGCAACAATTCTAACCCTAGACCTCCTCTGTACCTCCAAACTGGTAACCTATATAAAAAAAAATCAGCGTCGCCTATAGAGATTATTAAGTCCTGAAGTTTGGCGCCATTCCTCGAGCGGACGCAATTATAAAGCGTGACGTGTCGGGTATCTATTTACTCGGCGTAAATTCATCTTTCACACTATACAAAACAAAAAAGCGGGTGACTTTACTGTTTTGTTATTTTTATAATTCATGAAATGTTTTTTTAAAGAAAAAAAAAAGGCGTTTAAAAAAGGATTGCGCAAATACCGCGCGAGATAAAAAGGTGCAACGACCGCCATTTTATTCCGCAGGGTGTCTGCTAAAAAAAAAATATATATATATAATGTTTGGGGGTTCTGAGTGATTTTCTAGCCAAAAAATTATGGTTTTTTACATGAAAGAAAGAAGTGTCGGGATGGGCCCTGGTATGGAAGTAGTTAACCACTGGAGATCTGCGCTATAGCCGAATGACGGCTACAGCGTGGACCTGCTTTGCCGGGACGATGTCTATTGACGTCGCCCCGTGCACGAGCGGCCTGCACGCCCCCTGAGGACATGTACGGGCACAAGCGCGTACCCGTACGTGCTTGCCTTCCATGCCGAAGCATGGGGGCAGCAGGGGAGGAGGAGCGATTTTGCTCCTAATGCCGCGTACATGCGGTCGAAATTCCGACGGAGGGCTTGCCCATGGAAAAGTTCAACTGTGTGTACGCGGCATAACTTTTTTGTGGGAGGATGCCCCCATGCTTCGGCATATATATATTTTAGGCACAGGTTGTGTTAAAAAATGTTTTAATTTTTATTGTTTTTTTTTGGCATTTGCTTTGCAAGGTAAGGTTTTACTGTTATACTGTAATGTTACTTTGTTTTAATGTTAATGCAGTTAATGCAGCGCGGATTTATTTATCTTGACAGCAACAGCGTTTGCTCCCACGGTACATAAAGCCGTGACTCCAACGCTGTAGGAGGTGATTTCACCACTACAGTTAAAAAAAAAAAAGAGCATATATGCCGAAGCATGGGGGCAGCAGGGGCGGAGGAGCGATTTTGCTCCTAATGCCGCGTACATACGGTCGAAATTCCGACGGAGGGCTTGCCCGTGGAAAAGTTTGACCGTGTGTATGTGGCATAACTTTTTTGTGGGAGGATGCCCCCATGCTTCGGCATATATAAATGGTGCATGTATGCCCATCATTAGAAGTGGGTGGATGAAGGGAGGTATTCTAATGGTGGGCATACCCACCGATCAATCTCTTTTTTTTCGTTCAGCCAACATGACTCTCAGCAAATAGCTTGGGGTGTCTACTTTCCAAAATGGGGTCATTTGGGGGGGGGGGGGTTGTGCTATTTTGGCATTTTATGGCCTTCGAAACTGTGATAGGTAGTGAGGAGTGAAATAAAAAATGAATGCCCTTAGAAATCCCGAAGGCGGTGCTTGGTTTTCGGGGTTCTGTACGCGGCTAGACTCCCAAAAAGTCCCACACATGTGGTATCCCCGTACTCAGGAGAAGCAACGGAATGTATTTTGGGGTGTAATTTCACATATTCCCATAGCATGTGTGAGCAATATATCATTTAGTGACAACTTTGAGCAAAAAAAAAAAAGTTTGTAATATTCCCGCAACTTGTGGCAAAATATAAAATATTCCATGGACTCAACATGCCTCTCAGTAAATAGCTTGGGGTGTCTACTTTCCAAAATTGGGTCATTTGGGGGGGGGGGGGGGGTTGTGTTATTTTGGCATTTTATGGCCTTCGAAACTGTGATAGGTAGTGAGGAGTGAAATCAAAAATTTGTGCCCTTAGAAATCCTGAAGGCAGTGATTGGTTTTCTGGGTGCCGTGAGAGGACTAGGCTCACAAAAAGTCCCACATATGTGGTATCCCCGTACTCAGGAGAAGCAGCAGAATATATTTTGGGGTGTAATTCCACATATAACTATGGCATGTGTGAGCAATATATCATTTAGTGACAACTTTTTGTAAACATTTTATTTATTTTTTTTGTCATTATTCAATCACTTGGGACAAAAAAAAAAAATCAATGGGCTCAACATACCCCTCAGCAATTTCCTTGGGGTATCTACTTTCCAAAATTGGGTCATTTGGGGGGGGGGGGGGGGGTTTGTACTGCCCTGCCATTTTAGCACCTCAAGCAATGAGATAGGCAGTCATAAATGAAAAGCTGTGTAAATTCCAGAAAATGTCCTCTAGTTTGTAGACGTTATAACTTTTGCGCAAACCAATAAATATACGCTTATTGATATTTTTTATTTTTTTTTACCAAAGACATGTGGCTGAATACATTTTGCCCTCAATGTATGACTAAAATTGAGTTTATTCGATTTTTCTTATAACAAAAAGTAGAAAATATTTATTTTTTTCTCTCAAAATTTTCGGTCTTTTTACATTTATATCGCAAAAAATAAAAATCGCAGAGGCAATCAAATACCACCAAAAGAAAGCTCTATATGTGGGAAGAAAATGATAAAAATGTCATGTGGGTACAGAGTTGTATGACCGTGTAATTGTCAATCAAAATGCATCAGCTCTGAAAATTGGTCTGGGCGGGAGGGGGGATTTAAGTGCCCGGCAAGCAAGAGGTTAAACCCGAATACATGTGAATTGCTCGGCCCTGAGGGAAGACACCGAGTGACATTTATTATCACAACCGAGAGGAGGGGGAGGGGGATGTAAAACTCCATAGACTTGTCTGAGGTGATTGGGCGGAGCCTCTCGCATCCGGGGATCTGTTGTGTCAGGAGATCCCGCCCAGCACTCCTCCGTCCTCTCATTCATTCTCCTCCCACGGACACGCCCCGCTCCTCCCACTATATAAATATAGAGAAGCCATGCACTTCTTACCGCCCAACACCGGTGACACCTGACCAACCCAGCCCTGCCCCTACCGACGGACCACCAAT